>NW_012116600.1:1788883-1794145 GCF_000951035.1 Colobus angolensis palliatus
AATGTTGTCTCATAGACAGCCTTATTAGAGAAGCCTGCCCTCGTCTTCTACAAGGTCCTAGAGAAAAATTGCTGATGGTTCGTGCTCCTAAAAAGAAAAGGAAAGGCAAACCACCCTCTTGGTTTCGATCAGTGTCCCATCAAAAGGATTTTATAATTCACTATCTTATTTGGGAGCAATGAGTGTTGAGAGAGCACACAGCTGGATAATCCTAAGATGTCTCCTCTTGAGCTCCAGAAAACAATGTGCTGATCATTTCTTCAAAACTCAGCAGGTGCCAGACACTGTGCCTACCACCCTTGAGGAGTTTCTGGTCTGATGATAGAAGGTCTTTGACTAACACTTTCTTCTCCTTGGTTGCACATTTCTCATCAAATATCCATATCTTCATGCCAGAATGGTTCTTCCAGAGACATACTGCTTGGTCTGTACATTTTTTTTTCCATTTTTATTATTTCATCAAAACTGCCCTTTTAGGCTTAGGTGTCTGAGAATATATTATTGTTAACTTCTCCTGGCTGAGATGATGAGATACTGTAGAGACCTAACATAGTCACCTCAATCCTAGTAAAACTTTTTCACTTTAACAAGTACCTCGCCTAAAGAAAGACATACTTTAGGACATGCAAGCCTCACAGTGTCTTTAAATGGTCTTGTATACATAGCCATTAGCTCTACATTCCTGTGTCCAGCTTTGAATAATGTGTATATTCAATAAAATGAAAAAATGAAAATTTGACATCTAATACTTAGTAGGGACTCTCTCAGATTTTAAGCACTTAAAAGTTGATTTTATCTATCAGTATTGAGTATCTATGCAAAACCAAAAAGTGTTTATGCCCTTCACATAGATTAGCTCATAATAGCCCTACGAATAAAGAACTATTACTCCCATTTTATATATGAGAATGCTGAAAAACAAAGAGGTACAATATATTTGCCAAGGATGCACAGTAGCTAGATATTAGAGCCATGATTGAAACCCAGGCATTTTGGTTCTGGAGCTTACATGCTTAAGCATTATGCTTTATCACTTTAAGAAATTTTTCATGAGAGTCAGAGCTCTCAGTCTAATGGGACCACAGTTGTGGAAAGAATTAGCAATAATAATACACATGAGCTATATAGTAGATGCTGTAGCCTGAAGGATGTATGTTTCAAAATGCTGGGATTCCTCAGTTGTCAATTCTTTTCAAAATTGCTCCGAATGAAAAGAATCACCTTGCCCAAAGTCAGACCTCTCTTTAACCCACAGACCATGAATGACTGATAGGGAGGACTATTCTGAGGGCCTTTCATGTCCACAACATTCCATGGAGCTCACCGAGGTCTTCTTTGAAACTCTATCACAGCCCAGTATTTCCCTCTGCTCAATCCTGCTTCCCTCCCTTGTCTTCCATGGGTGTGAATCCCCAGAACGATCCCTAATAAACAGCCGGCATTTTAATCGCCATCTCTGATAGGACAGTCTGATTCCCATCCTGCATGCTAATCTCCATCTCAGAGTCAGATTCCTGGGAATCTGTTCCTAACACATTATTAAATATAAGCAAAATTTGGGGGAGGTGAGAAAGAGGTTCATTAACTTCTAGAGGAAGTTCTATTGGCATTACCGAGGGGTAAGAGAAGTGTGTCTAATTCAGTTCTTAGTTGTAAACAAGAAAATCCAATCTGCCTAGTTTCCCTTTCAAAACGGTAATTATGAAAGAACATTAAGCATTTCACAGAATCTCTGGGAGGATTGGAGAACAACGTCCTGAAATTATATTTACAGAAACAATGCCCACACACATGCAGGCATCTCTACCTAAAAGATCACTACCTCAGTCAGACAGCAGTCATCACATCTGTGATTGGGCTCCAAAACACCTGCTACCACCCAGAGAACCTTCACCATCATGCTTATCAGAATACAAATTCCCATGCATGGCCACTTTCAAATGTTGCTAATCTCTGAATCATACTGATTTTACAGAAAATTGGTCACCTGCTTGCATCCCAGCAACAAAAGCTCTAGAGGATGTGCATTTGCAGAAGGTGGGACTCACTGGGGAAAGTATCAAAATGTAAGGAGAACATTCCAAGATGATGGCTGGTCACAAACAATCAATGTCCAACATGGGACTAGTTCGATTTTTGTCTTTGTATGAAAGAGTGTCTGTGTAGTCTTTCCCGGGTTTGTAGAGTACCACAGCAATGGGAATAGGAAATTAATAGCCGATGTATCTTTCTTAACCAAATGTTAAGGAACCAAATGTTTACTGTTTACTGTTTTTTTTCCTCCTCTATATGCCCACAGAAAGTAGTATTAGATTAATTATGTATATTTATTATGTGTTGAAAGCATTTTGCATTTCCTTTTAACTTGCTCTTAATCAATTTTTAACAGTTTCAATTCATCTTTACATTTTAAATTCACTATAGAGTTTGTATTGCACAAGAACATGGACCAAGGGCAATTATCAAATAAAATATGACATTCTTAGAAGTAACCATCCAAATGGTTTATGTTTGTGGAAAAAAATTGTAGAATTGTGGTACATATTCACATATTTTACTCAAAATCACAATACAATTCTGTGTCTCACCCATACAGTTTATTTCTGTATTATTTCTGACTTAAATCGAACCACCTTAGTTGAAAAACTATTTGTCATAATTATTTTTAAAGTCAGTTTATAATAAACCAATTCCCACTGCCATTTTATAATACAAAATATAATTTAATTTTATACACTCAGATTACTCTTATGAATGTATCAGTTAAAATCTTCAAAATGTTGATATTCTCTTAATATGACTCTGGTTTAGTTAAATGAAGGGGTGGTTTGGAAAGCTATAATCTCAGATGCAGGATCTGTAACAGGGGATAATATCTCATCTGATCACAGCAGCTGGATGTTTCACACCACTTGCTTGTGAACTGTTGATAGGCAAATGAGAGGCTCCATGAAAACAGGAGAATCTGGAATAAAAGATTGGCTAAAATTTTTTCACATCAAAACAAAAGACACACACACATAACACACACGTGGTATTTTGATGGAGTATTTTATTGGGCTGTTGGTTTTTTAAATGCTATCATACATAAGGTTCGTATCAACGTTTATCACCTATTCGCCACTCAATCTTTTTTGGACCCCACTCAAAGCAAAATTACATATGCTATAGCAATAGCATTCATAGTATTTATCTTAATGATAATTACGAGAAAAATAATTCCAGGACTTATAAATCCTACTTATATCTTACTTATAAAGTTATTTTATTTCCTACTTATAAAGTTATTTTAATGTGTGGGGCATTTGCCTAAATACAGAAGACAAAATCTTTGTGGCTGTCTTCTGAGTCTGAACTTTTCCTTAGATGTAAAATTCTGATGTGCTTCTTAGTACTTGAAGGGATTAAATGTAATTTGCATCTGATAGCTTTGTTTCTGATAGTAATTATGTATCTAGAAAAATGAAAGAATGTAGTTTCTGATAAACTAGGTGTTGGATTCAAGAAGAGAAAGAATTATTTTTTAATTAATAAGTGATATGAAAAGGAAAATATTTGACTATTGAACTGTCTATGCAAAAAAAAAAGCATCGATAAACAGATTAATTGAAAACGTTGTTCCAACCACATTAGGGACCTGGTTTGGAAGAAGAAACAAAGACATGATTGACATTTTTGCTTTTTAGCTAATTACTTTGGCACTGTATTCAAACAAATGTGGTTTCATGGCTTTATTCTTTCTCTGGCACTCTTGAGGAACTCACCACCATCTAACACAGGTAGAAAACAATGTAAAATAGAGGCATGCCCAAGATGGCCAAATAGGAACAGCTCCAGCCTCCAGCTCCCAACATGAGCGACACAGAAGACAGGTGATTTCTGCATTTTCAACTGAGGTACCGAGTTCATCTCACTGGGTTGTGTCAGACAGCTGGCGCTGGTCCGCAGGTGCAGCCCCACTAGCAAAAGGTGAAGCAGGGCGAGGCATCGCCTCACCTGGGAAGTGCAAGGGGAAAGGGAATTCCTTTTCCTAGCCAAAGGAAATTGAGACACACAAAACCTGGAAAATCAGGCAACTCCCACCCTAATACTGTGCTTTACCAAGGGTCTTAGCAAACGGCACACCAGGAGATTATATCCCACACCTGGCCCAAAGGATCCCATGCCCATGGAGCCTCCCTCACTGCTAGCACAGCAGTCTGAGATCTAACTGCAAGGCACAGCAACGCTGGGGGAGGGGCGCCCATCATTGCTGAGGCTTAAGTAGGTAAATACAGCCGCAGGGAAGCTCGAATTGGGTGGAGCCCACCACACCTCAAGGAGGCCGGCCTGCCACTGTAGACTTCTCCTCTGGGGACAGGGCATAGCTAAAAAAAAGCAGTAGAAACCACAGCAGAGGTAAATGCCCCTGTCTGACAGCTTTGAAGAGAGCAGTGGATCTCCCAGCATGGAGGCTGAGATCTGAGAATGGACAGTATGCCTGCTCAAGTGGGTCCCTGACCCCCAAGTAGCCTAACTGGGAGATATCCCCTACTAGGTGCAGACTGACACCTCACACCTCACATGGCAGAGTACACCCCTGTGACGAAGTTTCCAGAGCAAGAATCAGAGCAACACTCTCTGTAGCAATATTCTATCTTCTGCAGCCTCCGCAGCTGATACCCAGGCAAACAGGGTCTGGAGTGGACCTCAAGCAAATTCCAACAGACCTGCAGCTGAGAGTCCTGATTGTTTGAAGGAAAACTAACAAACAGAAAGGACACCCACACCAAAACACCATCTATACGTCACCATCACCAAAGACCAAAGGCAGGTAAAACCACAAAGATGGGGAAAAAGCAGTGCAGAAAAGCTGGAAATTCAAAAAATCAGACCACAAAGGAACACAGCTCATCGCCAGCAATGGAATAAAGCTGAACGGAGAATGACTTTGACAAGTTGAGAGAAGAAGGCTTCAGTCGATCAAACTTCTCAGAGCTAAAGGAGGAACTATGTAACTAGCGCAAAGAAACTAAAAACCTTGAAAAAAGATTTGATGAATGGCTAACTAGAATAACCAATGTAGAGAAGTCTTTAAAAGAACTGATAGAGATTAAAACCATAACACCAGAACTACATGACAAATGCACAAGCTTCAGTAACCGACTCAATCATCTGGAAGAAAGAGTATCAGCGATTGAAGATCAAATGAATGGAATGAAGCGAGAAGAGAAGTGTAGAGAAAAAAGAGTAAAAAGAAATGAACAAAGCCTCCAAGAAATA
>NW_012116600.1:1798045-1798398 GCF_000951035.1 Colobus angolensis palliatus
CCAGCCATTGCAAAAACATGTCAAAATGTAAAGTCCATCGATGCTAGGAAGAAACTGCATCAACTAGCGAGCAAAATAACCAGCTAATATCATCATGACAGGATCAAGTTCACACACAACAATATTAACCTTAAATGTAAATGGACTAAATGGTCAAATTAGAAGACACAGACTGGCAAACTGGATAAAGAGTCAAGACCCATCAGTTTGCTGTATTCAGGAAACCCATCTCACATGCAGAGACACACACAGGCTCAAAATAAAGAGATGGAGGAAGATCTACCAAGCAAATGGAAAACAAAAAAAAGCAGGGATTGCAATCCTAGTCTCTGATAAAACAGCCTTTAAACCAT
>NW_012116600.1:1802118-1845763 GCF_000951035.1 Colobus angolensis palliatus
AACTTAAAGTATAATAATGTAAAAAATGTAAAATAAACTAAGAAATAATGATACATTTTTTCACATTAATATAATAAATATATAAGTATACTTGATGTCAGAATTGTTTGTAGGATGATTTCCTCCAACATTTGCTGAACAATTGGAAATTTCAGCCAAATAGATAAATTACAAAACTCAAAGCTTAGTGGAAATGTGGCTAGACAGAAACAAGATCAGATGACAACACAGATGAAATACAAAGAAAAGATCTACTACATTTACTGAGTGTGATAGAGGAAAAATAAATAGTTGTTTATTTGGAACAAAGATGGAAGAAGACTTAGGCCAAAAATATTTAATTCTAATTGTTAGTAGGCCACAAGAGGAAGAGTTAATGAGATCAAGGCTTGAATCCTATCTCTAACCACTTCCTAGCTGGGTGACTTGCAGGAAGTTGCATTCATTTAGCTTGAGTTTCTTCATCAACCAAATAAGGCAAATGCTAATATCTACCTGATAGACAGGTGTTAGAATGAAATTCTCTTTGGTAGAAAATACCCAATACCTATTTTTTTCAGAGACAAACATAATTCATCCTAATATTGAATTCCTCTCAAAGATAACAAAAGTGAAGATGAAACGTCAAAAATAGTAGACTAATTAATAGAACTTGAATGTATATATGACAATACATAGCATACTCTGAGAGAAATAGCCTATTGAGAGTTTTATAAGGGCACCAGGTACTCTGATTGTGCCCACTCTGGGCATGTTCACTATCTAATGTATTAATAATTTTCAAACTGTATCCAACAAGTTCAGGTATTGATATGCTATAAGACCTATGGTGGTTTCCAACTATGGTGGTGTTTGGAAGAAAACAAAGGTTTTTTCGTCTGTTTTTAAAAAAGAATAGAATAACAACATGGTTAGAAATGTAAACATTTTATTGTATATTCATGGTAGTATGACTTTAAAACTATCGAAGATACAGAAAGTTTTAACAGCAACATTTTTAGACTCTGACTTGAATGTTGGCCAACTATTTTGAGTGAAGGAACAGTTTAATATAATCCAGGAATCTCTAGCTTCAGATGATCTCCAGACAGGCCTGTTTCCCAGTCATTCCACATGTAGCCATCCATCTTCCTGGTAATGAGTTGGAGTCAGCCTATCAGCTATTCCTGACACTTTATTTTTACCTGAGGACTAAGATTTTAAGGGGCTCAGCAACCCAGTGCAGCTCACCAGATTTATTTTTAAAGAAAGGGGTCAGTGTGTATTATACAAAAATCAGACACAGGCTCATTCTCCTGCCCACCCCTTCTTCATCTCTAGTGTTTCCTCTGTCAACTTTCTTCCCTGGTCTCATATGCTGAGATGATTTCGGTGCTCTTGTTGCAATTTACAGAAAGTGATCAGAGTGAAGCTAACTGTTCCTTTGAACAAGTATCAGTCCCAGGAATCTGTCCACATATATAAGCCTCTGGTAGTGCAAGGTGGATGGGCATTAGGCAAATGAACTAGGACTACATGCACAGAAAAAAGCAGGATAACAGAGTCAATGTAAAGGAAGTATCCAGGCCAAAAAAATCAAGACCAATTAATGAAAACTATATTCCAGGCAAAGGGGCTGAAACCAGAAATGGCAAAATAGAAGATGGGTGATTACCCGAGACTCCATAAAAAATGATCTTTAAGAGTTCTGTGAGAACTCTGCTTTGGGTAAGTAACAGACTGAATTTGGTCAATAAATCTTGGCATTTGCAGTAAAATCTTTCCATTCAATATACTCCTAGAAATGGCGGCCGTTGTAAACCTTCAGGTGTTTGTATTGTGCTGAGCTCTGCTCAACCTGATAATTATTTGCATGTATTCTGCTGCAATTGGTTTTCTCTGACACAATGGAGTGATTGCAATGGTAATATTCTACTTCTTTTGCCTGAAAGAATCCCTATCAGTTTGAAACATGAGAGAAAAATAGATTCACAACTGGACAGAAATATTGTTGACATAATGTTTCTTTGTAACACCACTAAATATCAGTTCCTGTGACAGCAACAAGGATGTTCCTGTTTCAATATTTCAAACCCAATTGAAAGAGATTTCAAAAACACATGACGGGTGGGGCAGAGCCTTTTCATGGGAAAGTACTAATATTCTGTACTTCTAAAGGATTAACATCTTTTTCCCCCACAAAAGAATTCATGCATCTATTTTCAATAATACCAATTCTTATCCCTGTTATTTGGTTATTCCTAATAATAAAAAATTATAATTATTTAGAAACCTGTAGGAAAAAAATGTATTTTCCAGATACCAAACTTAAATTATGAATTTTTAGGCTTGATACTGTAACTGTCCAACAAGTTTACCTTACCCCCTGCCTAGACAGAGCCGATTTATCAAGACAGGAGAATTGCAATAGAGAAAGAGTTTAATTCACATAGAGCCAGCTGCGCAGGAGACCAGAGTTTTATTGTCACTAAACTCAATCTCCCTGAGAATTCAGGGACTGGGGTTTTTAAGGATAATTTGGTGGATAGGGGGCCAGTGAGTTGGGAGTGCTGATTGGTTGGGTCAGAGATAAAATTACAGGGACTTGAAGCTGTCCTCTTGCACTGAGTCAGTTCCTGAGTGGGGGTCACAAGACCAGATGAGCCAGTTTATCAATCTAGGTGGTGCCAGCTGATCAGCTGAGTGCACAGTCTGCAAAATATCTCCAGCACTGTATATAATACCTTAAGTTCTCGGGTACCCGTGCACAACGTGCAAGTTTGTTACATATGCACACATGTGCCATTAAGTTTTACAATAGTGATGTTATCCTCAGGTGCAGTTTGTGGAGGGTCCAAATCTTGTAGCCTCAAACCACATGATTCCCAAACTACAATTTCTAAACTGTGGCTGCTTTGTTAGTCCTACAAAGGCAGTCTAGTTCCCTGGCAGGAAGGGTATTTTTTTGTTGGGGGTAGGGGAGAGGGCTGGTTTATCGACTTTGTTTCAAAGTTAAACTATAAACAAAGTTCCTCCCAAAGTTAGTTTGGCCCATGCCCAGGAATGAACAAGGACAGGCTGGAGGTTAGAAGCAAGATGGAGTTGGTTAGGTCAGATTTCCTTCACTGTAATAATTTTCTGTTATAATTTTGCAATGGCAATTTCAATACTCCTGACATTTTCCAGAGGTTTTAACATAATGTCTAAAGTCTAGTATAATGACTTCCACTATCACCACTACATAGATAGACACATGACCAGTGGTGTGTCCAGCCCTATATTCATGAGCTACCATTCTTCATTCCCAACTTCTTACCAAGCATTTTCACCTCAGTGTCGCCAACTGAAACCTCTAAGTTATATTCAAGACTAACACTACCTTCTCCCCAAAATCTGTTCCTTATACTATGTTCCCCATTCCAGCTAAGTTGAACTATTTACTTGTTCTCTTTGTTCAAAAGATGTATTTATTTCACAAATTCTTCTCTACCTGTATTAAATGGATGGTCAAGTTCTACAGATGACTGTGTTTTATTTCTATTTATACTTTCTATGGTTGTCATTATTATCTCTAACTTATCATTTATTTACTCTGTGTAAGCTATCCAAAAGGTATTTCTGGAGTAAGGCAGAGCAGACAAACTTCTCTCATAGGACCTTAATTATATTCCATTCAAACTAAAATTATTACTGAGACAGTATAGTTCCCTTGACCTTCACCAATCCTTGGGGGCAGGAACTGGAGTGGCTCATTTCACTCAGCTTACTGCTGGCCACTCCTTGTGAGAGGGAGTGTGTCAGTAGGCGAGTGTGGGAACCAGAGGGAACAAACACTGATGGGAGCTCTGATGGGTGCAGGCTCTGTGTGGTCCCCGCAGCAGCATTCAAGCCCCTGCCTCTCAGGACCCAGGTTCTTGTCCAGGCTGTTCAGGAAGAATCAGGTTACTCAAATGGATTGAAGGGTTGTGTATGCAGAGATTTTCATTGGGCGATGGATGTGGCTCTCAGTGGAATGGGGAGTTAGAGAGGGTATAGTGTGGGAAGATGATGATCTTTCCCTGAAACCATGCCATCTGAAGTTAGCCACATCTATCCATAGTCTCCAAGGCTCAGCCGCTTGCATTCATGATGTTCAGCAGCTTGTATCCTCAATGACACTCAGCAACTTGCACCCCTGAGTCCTTGCATCAGCCACTTGTGTTGCTCTGCCAGCTAAAGTGTTTTTATGGGCACAGGATAGGGGTGTGGCAGGCCATAAAAGCAAGATTGGGTGGAAAAACGGGGTCTGCTGTTTTCACTTAGGGTCACAGTTCCACACTTAAGGGTGGGGTTTATCCTGGAGCCCAGTCATTCTGTATCATTATTATGATTATTATTATTTTGCTCCATATAATGCACACAGCTATGTTTTGATTATACACTTACTTTGTTCCTGTCCTTTCTCAGCATGTTGAAACAGACCTGACCTAGTCACTGTTTACATGCCTGTGAAGGCTAAGTCACTCCATCTTGGGTGCTAAGCTCCAGGTGCTTAACTCCAGTTCCAGGAATGCATCAAGATTTCCACTTTCAAGTACTTACTGTAAATCCTGCCCTTAGGTTAAAACTATCTTGATGTTATTATAAACATAGTCATAGCATAAATCCTGTCCTTAGGCAAATTCCCTATTCAAACTAAAATTATTATTGAGATAGGATAGTTACTATTGTATATAAGCCTGGGGTTTGAGGAGTAACTGCCTGGGAATCCACCTTCTTGTCTCATGGTGATCAGAGATATGGCTTCTGTTCATGGATCTCTATTAAATGTTTCTTTCTCAGAAACTCAATTTGTCAGCCTCTTTCTTCTGCCTCTCACCTTTCTTGGTTTGGGGGGATAGGTTTTGATAGACCTGCTGATATGGTTTGGCTGTGTCCCTGGCCAAATCTTATCTTGAATTTCTACATGTCATGAGAGGGACCTGGTGGGAGGTAATTGAATCATGGGGGTAGGTCTTTCCTGTGCTGTTCTTGTGATAGTGAGTAAGTATCATGAGATCTGATGGTTTTAAAATCAGGAGTTTCCTTGCACAAGCTCTCTCTCTGCCTGCTGCCAACCATGTAAAACGTGACCTGCTTCTCCTCATCTTCCACCATGATTATGAGGCCTTCCCAGCCACATGGAACTGTAAGTCCATTAAACCCTTTTTCCCATATAAATTGTCCAGTCTCAGGTATGTCTTTATCAGCAGCATGAAAATGGATTAACACACCTGCTCACCAAGGAACAATGCCTCTAGGACATCTCCAAGTTCTTATCTCTTATTGCTGCATTCCTATTTATTATTCCCTGCTAGTATCTTTCACATGACTCCATGCCTGACTCACCTCCAATGTTTTCCTCAAGTTCTTTGCTGTGAGTCTTCTCCAGCTTACCTTTCCAACACTTCCCCACAGACTTAGAACTGATGCTTGTCTCTCAGCCTAGTAGCCACACTCAAGAACGTGAAGAACCAGAGCCACCCAGTAGAAAGGCAAGATCAGCTATTCTCATCATACCTAAAAGGCTTTTGCTATCATTTACATGTTTCTAAATCCTAATCATTCTTCAATTTCTTGTGATCATCTCTTACCTATAGCCTTTCATAACCTCCTCTTCTCCTATGACCAAACAGCTTTATTCTGAAATATGTAACACTTAAATTCATTTTAAACAAAATTCTTACCTCTTACTATTGTAACGACAAATATAAATTTCTCACAGAGGCTAAATTCTCTCTTTAAAGAAAAGGAAGGAGATTTTCCCACTCCTTTTTCAGCATTTACTTTAGAAAACTTGTAATTTTAAGTACTTTCTTCTCTCTTTGACATGTATATAAATCCTCTTGAAGACTAAATCGGCCATTTGCCAGCTTTATGACCTAGGAATGTCTTTTTCAAAGGCCTAGGAGCCATCTCTTAGAAATGTAAACATCAAGGGAGATAGCACCATTATTTCCCAGTTTCTGTGGAAGGGTAGGAGTCTAATTTAAGGGGGCAACTTTCTTCAAACTGCAAAACTACTTCCTGTCATTAAGTTTTAAGTTTGCTTTCCCTCTCAGTAAAGCCAGTTGGCTAACACAGATGATTACCCCCAATTACCAGGTAAAGTTAGGATGAATGATGTGCAACAATGATGCTATCAAGTTTTCTTACTTGAAGACAAGTTACTGTTTATCTTGGGAAGATGTATATAACAGGTTGCATCTGCTTGACTATAAGAAAGTCTGTCTTTGCAATCTCTTAGTCAATTGCCACTGTTGTGCATCACATTTTGAATTAATGATTATTCAGTATTAAAAGTCTTCTTATACCTCAAAAAACCATTGAAAACGGGAGTTTGGGGGGAGAAGTTACATGTATTTTTTTTATTTTTTATTTTCTCTACTAACTTCATGGAGGGGATTTCTGGTTGGGAGGAGATTTCATTTTCAAGTATATTTCCCCAACACTCTATACCATTGATATTTGGGGTATTTTATATCCCTTACAATCTACTATAATAGGTCTGAACACCTATGATACTGGATGTTCAAGTAACACAATATTACAAACTAATTGATATAGTTTAGCTCTGTGTCCCCACCCAAATCTCATCTCAAATTGTAATCTCCACTTGTTGAGGAAGGGATCTGGTGGGAGGTGATTGGATCGTGGGGGTGGTTTGCCCTATGCTATTCTTGTGCTAGGCAGGGAGTTCTCACTACATCTGGTTGTTTGACAAGTGTCTGACATTTCTCCTGTGCTCTCTCTCTCTCTCCTGCCTCCCTGCAAAGAAGGTGCTTGCTTCCCCTTCACCTTCAGCCATGATTTTAAGTTTCCAGAGGCCTCCCCAGCCATGTGGAACTGTGAGTTAATCAAATTACGCAGTCTCAGGTAGTATCTTTATGGCAGTATGAAACGGATTAATATAGTAATCTACAATTATACACTGTTATCATAATTAAGTTCTTTGGATAGGTGTCAGTATAGTCTCTAAAGGTTAAAGGAATAAAGGGTACATGTACACAGACATGCCCACACACACACACCCCTTACTGTCAGGCCATATGTTATAATGAAAGCCAGTATCTGAGGGAAGCCAGTATCTGACTTTATTCTGTCACTTTACAAATACTGTTTATCAAACAAACACAAAATGCTTTACAACCTACATGGTAACAAGATACAGTCCAAGCTCTTCCCTTTTAAGTACTCCAAAAAGTACCTTACCCAGAATTTCATTCGAGACAGTTTCTACAATAAATCTAGATTCAAATAACTAGTAAAGTGTGAGATGACAAAATACTCCATGTCCTTGAACAGAGTTTAGATGGAAATCTTAAATGTAGAATATATTTCTGAAGGGCATAAACTATTACAATTATTGGATTATTTTATGTGATTCCTAAAAAGTAGAAGTATATTTCCAGTGAATCCACATTTCTTGACTACTACTCATTTCACTTAAAAAAAAAACAACAACAACACTTCAGTTTGATGGAAAACTTCAGTTGTCCGTTAGCTACAGGGCACACCTGCTGGGTTAATGGGAATTCAGATAGCTGGACCACTTCCATAGTGCAAGCTTTTGATGGGCCTCTCAAATGCTGATTGCCCTTAAAGTGTGTATTCCTGATCACTGTAGTTCAAAAGGAACTAACCACCCTAGGGTGTAGATCAAAACTGAATAACAAAAGCATCGTTTATCAAGTTTCTGCTAAAGCATTTTAAAGTAAATTATAGACAATATAACATCTATGCATTCAAATTTAATTAGAGCTCCCTTGAAACTTCACACAGACATTAGCAGGAAGTCTCCTCCTTCAGACCCTGGAAGAACCTTGTATACCAACATTACAGTCCTCCAAACAGCCCAGGCCTAGATGTTTTTTCTTTGCAATCTAGACTCTCTCCCTTGGTGAGCTCATCAGATCTCGAGGCTTTAAATGTCATCTATAACCCAACACTTCCAAATTTATGTCTCCAGCCTGGACCTCTCATGTAACCTCTGGGCTTGTTCATCTCATTGCCTCCTTGACATCTCCACTTGGTTATTTAATAGACATCTTACATTTATTATGCCAATAATTGGGCACATGTATTATTCATCTTTTTTATGCCAGCAGTGTTTAGCTTAGTGTCTAACATACAGTAAATGGTCATTTAACATTTTTTACTGATTGAACTTGTAACTTTTAACTTCACACATAACCAAACATTGCAGAAAAATAAAGTAATTTTATCCCAATTGCATTTAGTGTCAAATCTTATTGAGAATATGTTCTGGGGGCATAAATATTACAGGTAATAATTCCATTGAAATTTCTGACCTAATCCCATTTTATCTTTGGCAAAAGAAAAGTGAAGTCAGTATACAGAGATATCTGGCGTTAATTTGCTAGCAATATGTTGCTACAAGTCATGAGAAAATATCTGTCAACTGCATCAAAACTATCATATTATCACAAGCTATATCATTACCCCTAAACAAAGAAAAATATTGTGGAATTTGTTAGGTTCCTCTCTAAGATTTAGCAAAGTTGAAAAATGCAGCAGAATTCAATAAACACATATTGAGGGCCTCCTGTGTACCAGATACTACTGCTGGCACTCTGGAAAGCATGATGATGCAGTTTTCTTTCCCTTTTATTTCCCTCAGAAAGAGGTGAGAAGAAAGGTGATATGACCATCAGCTGCAGAGACATAGGTCATTCACCATCATGAATCTAGGTATTTTCTCATCTGCTTCTCTGAAGTTGTGCTGTTTATGAAATCAACCCATAGTGAAGTACATAATTAACACACCCTAGTGAAAATGAATCTGATGTGGAGGACAGTGGCATATTCAGTGGAGTGTTACGTGTGAGAAGATTGGAGGACCTAAACAAAGAAGCATCATTTACAGACAAGATTTCCTAAGTAATCCAGGGAAAGAACAGAGGTAAAGGACTGTGGCTAAGACAAACTGAAATTTGCATGAATAATTGTTGCTATTATTATTACCAGCCTTTTACATGCAAGAAACTGTTCAAAGTACTTTAGATACAGTCAAGTCATTAGTTAGCACAAGAGCTCTGTAAGATTGATAGCATTTACCATCCGATTTTACAGACAAATAAACTAAGGCAAAGGGAGGTTAAGCAATTTACCCAAGGTCAGAATTCTTTATATTTAAATACAACACACGAATAATTGTATCTACATGTTTCCCGTTTTTAGAAACACCAATGGCAGGTTTATAGTTATAAGAATAAAAGCAGACAAAGTTAAGAACCTAAAAGATACAGAGCTGAATTTCCATGATAAAGATATAAGAATAAGAAATCAGCTACACTTTTTCAGGAAAGGCAGAAATACAAGCTTTCCTGCCCCAAAATGCTCACGGGGGAACACCTAGCTAAGAATGAAACACATGAGTGAATGAGTGAGACTTGTATGAATCTAGAGGAACTGTATATCTCAGTTCCCACAGAAAAGTTTTGGTTTAAAACTGCTATCCCTACATAATTGCTGCCAGTGTCCTTCAAAAATTTCCTGTTTGCACAGTGCATTAAGTGATCACTCTCAAAACCGATCTTCAGAAAATGTAACTGGTCTCTCAGTTGTATGTGCATACAATGAGACCAAATGTATATGTGCTACCTGAGCATGTGGGAGCGGAGGGAGGCAGGGTCACCTCATCTAGGCAGGGTACCCCTCACCGATCTCGAGGTTGTACATGCCCGGCATTACACCTGAGACCAGAGGGTGCAAGACACTCAGAAATGTGCACCTTCCTCTATTAGGCTTTCATTTCTAACAAAGCTTGATCCAAGAATCTTTCCGTATTCAGTGATGAACCAAAAAAAAAAAAAAAAAAGTCAGTCACCTAAACATCTCTGACCGGCTGGGAGGCTCATTGGTCAGTTACAAGGCATATCTTGTAAGATCACTTGCATACTATTTTGTTAATTACCTTCTTAATATAGTCTTCTGCCAGAGTACTTTTTAAAAATGTATACTGAAGGAAAAAATGAAACTAAAAATCAAAATATGTGTGCATGCACACACACACTAGTACACAAATATTGCTGAGAGAAACACGTATCAATCAAAAAAATGTCCTTGAAACTCATATTCAGGTCATTATAGGACAATGGGAAGTACCAGAGAAGCCCTATCTCTCCTAGAACTATTATTGCCTAGTTGAAGCTCAAAAACCAAACCAAGAAACAAAGTAACTATTAAAGTAATATAGAAATATGTGCAAAAATATCTAAATGAATATTATCTATACTATACGTGTATGCTTTAGGAGTTGAGTAATAGAAGCATGGCAGCAGTTACATGTTTTGATAAAGCACAGATCAAATATGTCTCCCTCTTAAATTTATGAATTTCAAGGCAAATTCATTTCACTGATCCAATAACCGAACTGTGGACAATTCTCAGACACCAAGAGAAGTAGCCAATTTAAAATGTTTTCCTGAAGCATATGTACTTAATGTGTTATTTCGATGGTGTCACATTCAATTGTAAACATTCTAATTGGAATTTTTTTATATTTCAGTTTTCTTTTGTTAAATGTCCTGTGGTTTTATTGTTACAAATAAATGCACTGTTTGGAGACAGGCAAAGGAAAAGAGGTTTTGAAAAGAGAAAAAAATATTACAGGAATTCATGCTTTTAACTTACAAATCCCTCACCACGTAGACAAGACTTCTCCATGTCTTATCTCTGCTTACCTTTCTAGCCCTACCTTGCTGTCTAACCACCCACACCATCCTAACAGTTAAATCTCTCTTGCTGTTTGACCCTGTTCCTGGAAGCATCTTGCCTAAATCTCTAAATGGTTATACAAATCACAACTTGTAGACAACTTGAAGACAGTAAATTCGTTTCCTCATCTCTCTCTTCAGCACAGAGCATGCTACCAAGCACATAGTGGTTTCTTAATGAATATTTGTAACACGAATAAGTGAAAAGTCACACTCAGTGTTTTTGCTTAAAACCCAGGCCAGGTGCAGTGGCTTATGCCTAATCCCAGCACTTTGGGAGGTTGAGGCAGTAGTATTGCTTGAGCCCAGGAGTTTGAGACCTGACTGGGCAACATGATGAGACCCTATCTCTACAAAAAAGAAAAAAGTTAGCCAGCTATGGTGGCACTCACCTGTGATCCCACCTACTGGGGAGGCTGAGGTGGGGAGGATCACCTGAGCCCAAGAGGTCAAGACTGCAGTGAGCCATGTTCTCAACACTGCACTCCAGCCTAAATAACACAGCAAGACCCAGTTTCAGAATAAAAATTATATTTAGTCATCTTAACATAGTCAAATAAGTTTGAGGGATTTTTTTAAACCTTGGGTCTGAATTTCTAACAAAATTATGTTTTATGAATAACAACTGTAGTTTTGCACTCTAGATATAAAACAGTTTTTTATTAATCATTAAATAATTTAAAAGACTTAGAAAAAGTCTAGACATAGATAATCTCAGAATCTCTTAATAATAAATTCTATCCCTTATTTTTCCAACTTATCTTTATCTTTTAACAAGGACTGCTATATCAGCAGCAGTACACGGGCGCGTGCACATACACACACACACAGAGGCACGCTTAGGTTTTCCTTCTTTCCTTATTCTCCCCCCTATAGAGTAAGATGTGGCTATTAGTCAGTCAATCAGTCAACCTATGAAATGCAAATAGCAGTTCACAGTGATTTTTTTCAGCCTTCCTAGTCCAGGTAGCAAAAATAAGATATATTTCTCAGAGAAAAATCAAATGAACCTCATGTGAATAAATGGTTTTCTTTACCATTTTCATTTAAAAAAAAAAAAAAAAACAGAAATGCTTTTAGCTGGAAAGTACTTTCTTTGACTTAGTATCATGCCGACTGACCTTTACTTTATTGTTCCACCAGCTCGCTGGCATTTTAATGTTTTGGCCTGCAATAATAGCCTTGAAGAAAGGAATGGGCTTGCTGAAACGATTTTCTCCCTAAGGATTTAAAAAGCAGTCTTTATTTTTCACATACTCAAAACAAAGTACTTAAAAAAATAAAATGGAAATACAGTTAGAGTATAAAGTGGGCTTACATATGTATTTTATCTTTAAGTACTGAATGAAAAAGAACACTGCATATAGACTTTAAAATTTTCCTTTTAAGCTTAAGTGATTTCTGGATTTAGGATCAAATGCAATATATTATAAGAACATGATCTTTTCCTTGCAGCACTTTCTGGGATGAAGAATTCTAGGATAGTGCAATAAGAGGTCAGACTTTTTCATGTGTGTGTACATTTTGCTCTCTTGGAAACATCCTTCTGCCTGGCTCTAACCTGACTGTGTTTATCATCTGTCTTCAAAAACCTGACTTTCTCTGGTTCCACAATTTCCTTTGGCATAGACTTTCAGCTGTTTCCCAAATAAAAAACGAATAAAAAAGAAAATAAAAGCCTTTTGCTAGTTGCAAAACAACCTTTTCCTGCTGAGCTAACGGATTTCTCTCTCTTGTTGCAGAGATGAAACCAAAAATACTCATAAATTCTCTATCCCCAAATGTTGGCAGATGTTCTTTTCTCAAAGATTTGTGACTGTAATAGTCTCCCCAAATTCTTATTTTTTATAATTTAAAAGATTATATTTTTATATTTAAAATTTTTAATAACAATTCAAATAAAATGTATCAATATTAAATGTTAAACTGTTTTTGCCAACTTTTTAATTTACCAATATGTACCCATCAATAGATTACCTAAGAAAGATTTTGTTTAACATCACTGATAAAAATGACAAATTTGTTGAAAAAGATCATGTTCTTAGTAGATATTTGGTCATAAGTATATTTTCTAAACAATCATGAGTGTACTATTCAATAAGACCATTTTGAGCTTTTGTGATGGATTAAATATTCAGAATATGATCTTTAGTTAACTAATCAGTAAGTACTGTGTTTTTATAAAAAAGCATAGCGTTCAAGAAACTGTCTTAGGCACAAGCTTAGAGTTTGGTTTTTTTTTTTAATCATAATACACAAAATTCCCACCCAAAGAAAAGATCACACTCTATTTGTGAGATGAAATAATAAGAGAAATAGCAAATAAAATGGAACTGTCTACAGGTCCTAGCCAGACTGTACACATCACCCACATAAAAGAACAGTATAGCAAAAATAGTAAGTGAAGAAGGAATCTAAGAATGAGATTATCATGAGCCAAGGGCAATAGAGAAAGGTCATAATGAATCCCCCAACTCTTGTTGGATTCCTCCCTTCACTAGTGGTCTTTGACAAGCTTCTGGATTGTGGTTGCTCAGTTCTCATTTTTGTTTCTCTCATGACCAAAGACTAATACTTTCCCGCAATTGTCAAAGCCTTTATGTTCTATTTATTCAACACCCAAGCACATAGTCTCACAACCTTTTAAAGGTTCCAAACTGAAACCTTCCCCATTAACACCTTCACCAAACCCCTGATGGTCACTGTCTAGAATTTATTGTCTTTATTGAAAACATGTAATTCTATAATACCCTTCTCCTTTACCACAGTTTTCTATATCAATATCTCTCCACTTATATGCACTCCTTGACCACATCCACTTCAGCTTCTTGTTCCCCATCCGCTCACACGAATTATTTTCTTCTTTTCTCAGTGTCTGCCTGATCTTGTTTTCTTCCCCATGGCTGATGCCTTCAACTCCCCACAGCCCGGTCCTTTCTTCATGTCTCTCTTGAAAATCATCACCACTTATTTTACTAGTCCAGGACTTAGATACCTAAGTGCTATTATAGAACATCCCCAACTCTTGTGTATTCTTAGTACTAAAAATACTGTTTAATGAAAGAACATAGACTGTGAAGAAGACAAGCATAACATACTTGTTTATTCCAAGCTTTGGATGGAGTGCCATGAAATTGATGTGCTTGTTAACATCACAGAATAGACTTTGACTGTGACTTTTGGCAGAAAATATTCAGAGGAGCAATTGTTGCCAAATTAAAGTAGATGAGGAGATGAATCTAGGGTGGCAAATAGGTAAGAATGATCATACTATATATTTCCATGAGGATTGGCAGTGAGGAAATGAAAGATAAATTGATAGTGAGAGAGAGAGGTGAGGTCAAGAAAATTCTTCCTGTAAATATGGGTGATATTTAACCATTCAGGATAGTGAGGAGAAGCTAATACAGAGAGAAATGTTGACAATAATGGAGAGAAAAAGCATCAATTGATATACTAAAATATCAAGTAAATTGGTAAGAAATGAGATCAAGAGTCCAGTTAAGGAAGAATACTTTTTATTCTAGAAAACTGAGGAAAGGAGATTTTAGTAAATGAAGATTTAGAGGAGCTTTTAGATAAAAGAGATAAAGTTGAAGGAGTTCACAGCTGAGGGTCTGGGGTGTGTGTGTGTGTGTGTGTGTGTCAGAGAGAGAGAACTAGAATCTAAGAGAGACATAGAAAAACTGTCAAGCATCACTCAGGGTACAAATAAGACTAAAACACACTCATTCATGGTATCAAGAATACACACAGTTGTGTGTTTTTCTGTAATAACTTTCTATGATGTATCAGGTACTATGCTAACAGCTATATTCAGGTCACTTTACTTCAACCTGCTTATGCTTCTTTCCAAACTCTTTGTTCCCACCATGTTTCCTGTGAAAAGATTCACGAGGTCCCCTCTTATCTAATGCTTTGTACCACTTCTGTAATCTTGACTGCTGGCTTGATTCAAATGTATCCTTTGGTTGCCTTGTTTCTACTAAATCTTTTAACCCATAGCCTGTACCAGCTCTGTCTCTTGAATCCTAAATGACATAAGCTCATCAGATGCTCTACATCCCCTTGAAAATGAAACAGAAGAGCAATGAACATTCTTTGGGCTTTGTTTGATTTGAGTCTCTATAGCATTTGGTGCTCTAATATTTTCTATTCCTAGGTTTCATTCATCTATCTGTAGTGTCTCCCTAATGCCGATGACAGATACAAGACAGATATTATTGAAAGTCACCATCTAAGATTATCTAAAATGCCTGATTTACCTCCTCAGTAGTAAAACAGCAGAAGACTATTTGTGAATCCCACTAGCCAGAAGGGAAAGAGTTACTAATGTGCACGGAATAGTAGGATGCTTAAGATTTGAGAACACAGTAAGAAAAAGATGAATGAATGAATAAAATGGAATCAAAAAATGATATGAGTAGAAAACTAACAATAAAATGGTAGATTTAAATATGTCAGCTTTTTCTGTGTTTACCATCACATCCTTTAACTTAAATAGTAATCAAGGTTCAGGCATGGTATGCTAAGAAAACAACTGAAACTCAAAAACCATTAAATAGGCAAGGAACAGTGGTTAATGCCTATAATCTCAGCACTTTGGGAGGCTGAAGTAGGAGGATAACTTGAGCCCAGGAGTTTGAGGTTGCCATGAGCTATGATCATGCCACTGCACCCTAGCCTCACCAACAGAGTGAGACCCTGTCTATTAAATAAACAAATAATAGCCATTTAATTCACTTTCTCTTTATGAAATATAAACAACTTTAGTAACACCAAACTGAGTAAACTGTTAATTATACAAAGATTTAAAATTTATGTAATAAAAATTCGCTGACATAATCTATGAAATTTCTATGTGAGTTCCTCAAATGGAAATAGAACTGTTAGGTGGTACATCGTGTGAAGGAGGAACTTGAGGTAAATGCAAAAGAGTAAATGATGAATTAGGAAACAACTTTCTTTGGAGTTGTTTGTTCATTCATTTATTGTTATTAGGAGGAAATGTATGGCATAGCACAAGAACACACTCCTTAAAGTCAATTAGGCATGTGCTGAAACTCAACTAGGACTGTTCCTAGCTGTATCACACTAAAGCAAGTTTTTCAACTTTGGTGCATTTTCTCATGTGAAAACCAGACAAATACAATCTGTAAACCATGGATTACAATCCTTTTCACAAGGCAGTGAAGATTAAAACAAATAATATATGCATAAAGTTATTGGCACATAATTATTATTCATAGATGCAAGCTCCTTGTTCCTTTTTGCCCAGTCTAAAGTGACACTCTACCTTACTTTTTTTGGCTTTGTATTTATTGAGACAGACAGCTGTTTTTCCTGTAATTAATTATTAGAGAAGTAACTGCCCCTCTCCACATCCTGCTCCACCCCACAACCATAGGGCTACTATGATATAGTGACTTTTACTCCCATTATTCTAATGTGTTCTTTTTTATTGTTCTTTGTTTTACCTATAAATAAAGTTATTATATGTATGTTAGACTATATGATTGAATGTGTGAGGAGAGACTAAGACACAGCCAGAGACTAAAGGCAAGAAGGCCAATTAGCAATTAACCATTTTGGGGAAATAAAGATATAAATTTGTGTAACAGCAGTAGAATAAAAAGCATGTATCTTTGAATAAATACAGAACTATAAATAAAGTTTTTAAAAAATTAAGACAAGTGGTTCATCTTTATTATAAAGAGTAGTATTGGTCTATTTACCAAGTCACAGAGTCTTTACATAGATTAACATATTTTATTAAACCCAATAAATCTTGACTATTTTGCAATTGAACAGAGAGTTTAGTACTGTTATATATCCTCTCATCTATGCATACATCTTGTATTGAAAGTTTTTTTGCTTTTCTTTAATAATTTCTTGTTTAATTTAAAATATAATTATTAACAGTTATTAGTATTTGATTAGTGAGTAATGATGGACAAGTCAAGGCCTTGAAAATTAGACAACATGTAAAAAAATCTGATTAAAGGCGTCAGTGGACTAACAAGGTAAAAAGTCATAAAGCTCACTATGTATGAGAAGGAAACCTCAAGTGGTGAGCCAAGTATCTGGGATCACTCTTTCAACGCCAGAATCTTTAATTACTGAAGAGACAGCTCAAAGGTTAAAAGCTTAGCACAGACTTTTTTTGTTAGCCTCTCAGAGGTTGACTAGAGGGAAAAATATAAAAGAGGTAGCCTTGCTAAACACTCCTCTTTTTGACACCCTGTAATAACAGTAAGAGAAAAAAACAGACCTGCCCTGTGGGACCTGCTGTCAAGTTTCAAAAATTTCCTCTTCTCAGTTGGATTAAAGGCATTCGAAATTGCTGCATCTCTAAGTCATCTGCCAAAAGAAAACTCGAACTCTCTATTGACATACAAACTCTTACCTCGGTTTCAGATTATTGCTATTATATTTTATTTATAATATCTGCCACAAAATAAATAATAAGACACATGAGTAAAAAGGATAATTGCAAAACAGCAGAAGAAAAAGACATAAAAACAGAACCATACAGTATACAGATAATGGTCGTATCAAAGATTTTTTAAAAACTATATATAATATATTCAGAGATATTTTTTAAAGCTTGATAGTTTTAGCAAGTAATTTAGAGTGATTAAAACAATTGAATGAAAATTTGATAACTGAAAAATATAGTAATCAAAATTAAAAACTCAATGGATGGATTAACATCAGGTTAGACAAGGTATCTAAAGAGTGAATTAGTAACCTGGAATATAGCTCTGAAGACAATATTTACAATAGAACCCATAAAACAAAATGGTGGGAAAAAAAGACGAAATGATAAGAAACATAAGAGCTAGAATAAGAAGTCACTGTATATGTAAATGATACCACCAAAGAGTGAAAAATCAGAAGAGTATAGAAAAAATAAATCTAATAGCTAAAAATTTTTCAAAACAACCAAAAAGCATTATGCTTCAAGCCCCAAGATTCTACAGGCACTACAAACCCCAAGCAGCGTAAATCAAAAGACATCTACAGCTAAGTATATCATAGTAAAACTGCTGAAAACAAAAATAAAACTTTAAAAAAAGCAGCCAGAAAGGGGAGAAAAGGGCCACATGGAGCAACAACTCGATTGACAGCTCACTTCCTAACAAAAACAAAGTCAGAAGAAAATGCAATTGCATTTTCAAAATGTTGCAGGAAAATAACTGCCAGCCTGATATTCAAACACCAATACAAATATTGTTCTTGGATAAAGATAAAGTAAAAGTCCCCAGTGGGGACTTTTTGCATGTACGTTTTGTACGTGTGTTTCCCAGCGGACTCACAATGTAAGAAATGTTAAAAGATCTTCAGTCAAAATGAAAATAATTCAACACTGAGATCAGTAATTAAAGGAAAAACACAAAACAATAAAAATGGTAAGTATTTAGAGAAAGCTAAATTACTCTTGACTACTTAAAACAATAATGATTTTGTGGGTTAAAATGTATGAAGAATTAGAATATGCAATTGTACTAGAAAACAATAGTGATTTTCTAATAGCTACTGTTTTCTAGCATAATTGCATGGAGTGCAACAGAAATTGTGCCAAGAGACTAATGAATAGCCACATATATTAAAAACAGGAAGAGCTGAAAGCAAATGGCCTAAATATCAAAAAGTTAATGATAGAACAGAGTTATAAATACAAACAGCATAGACAAAAGGAAATAATATGAATAATGTAGAAATTAAAGAAATTTAGGGCAAATCTACAATAGATGAAATCAATAAAACCAAATTATGGTAATATCAATTATAAACATATATGCAAAATTTTCTAAATAAATATTAACAAACAAAATTTAGAAAAATATAGAAAAAGTTAATATACTATAATCAGTTCGTATTTGGTCCTGGAATAAAAAGCTGATTTAATATTAAAAAACTACTCAATATAATTTACCCCATTAACTGAATGAAAAAGAAAGAAAATCATATAATCATCTCAATAGTTGTAGTGGAAGTATTTAATAAAAATAAACATCCAATTATGATATAACCCCCCAGCAAAAGAGAAATATAAGATCGTATATTTAAACTTATAGAGGGTGCTTACAAAAGAATCTTTACCAAACATCACATTTAGTAATAAAATGTTTACAGCTTTGTCCCTAATGAAAATGATAAGAGAATGTCTTCCATCACCACCATTTTTAACATTTTACTAGAGATCCAACCAGTGCCATCAGACAGAAAAGAATTAAAATTTTATCTATTGGAAATAAAAATAAAAAAATTTTCATTATTTGCAGGCAATCTGATTATATAGGAAAACTTCCCAAAGGAAATTACATTATTAGAATTAATAAATGATTTTAGTAAGATCAATATTCAATAGTCAATTGTATGTCTGTAAACCAAAACAAAGATTGTAAAAAGCATTATTTATAACTCTATCAAAAATACCAAATACATATAGAACATTTTTGTTTAAAAGGTGCATAATTTCTGCATGGAAACTATAGAACATTAGATTTAAAAATTTAGGAAACCTGTTTCAAGGGATTAATAGACTTAGACATTTCACAAAATAGAATATCCAAATGGCTGAGTACAGGAATAGGTGACAAGGCTCTTTAGTAACGGTGGAATAACATATACCCACCAAAAGAGATAATATTATAAAAATATGCAATAGCAAGTATTGCCGAAGCTATGGAACCATGAACCTCTGATAGAATACTGGTGATGTGTAAATTGGTACAACCACTCTGGAAAACATTTCAATGTTATTATTAAAGTTGAACATGTGCATGAACTCTTACCCAGTAATTCTACTCCTGGTTATAAACCCAACACAAATCTGTAAACATGATGAACCAAAAGACTTGTTTGAGACTGTCCACAGCATGATTGCCAAAAACTGAAAACAACCCAAAGACCATTAACATTAGAATGCGTAAGTTGTCATATATTTAACAATAAAATGGTGAGCAAAAGAAGCCAGACATAGGAGTATATGTGCAAAATTTCACATATCTAAAGTTAAAAATACACTCTGCTATTAGGTTGGATGTGAGGACAGTGGTTGCCTTTGGGGAGGATGGAGAAGGTAACGATTGAGAAGGGAAATTAAGGATATGCGGTTTGGGTTGGGCTGCCATCAATGTTCTGTTCTAGACCTGGAAATGGTAACATATGTGTGTGATGTTTATATTCATTGGGCTATACTCATATTTTGCATCCTATTTTGCACTTATATTTGAATAAAAATTTTTAAGTTTTTAATGCTCAATAAACAATAATTCAGTTTACTTTATGTATTAGGCATACACATTGGAAGGATAATGGTATAAATATATTAATTTAGTTTTTTAAATCCCATGGTCCTAGTACCAATAAAATCATTACATAGCAAAGCTTATAATTTTATTTTTTCAATTATTTTTAGTACCTCACGATTTGGTACCTATTAAGACTTTAAAGCACACAGAATTTCATAGATGGGGCAATCAATGAATCTCCCTGTAGCAAACTGTAGTTTGTAAAACATCATTCTAACCATAACACAAAAAGAAGGCTATTTTCTGTTTTCTGTTTTGTAGCCAAATCTATAAAAGATTTAGCTAATATTCACAGCTCTCTAGGTTATCATAAAATTACACACTTCCCCAAAAACTAGCAATTTACTGGAATCTTATGTTGTCAAATATAAAGAAAAAAAACGTAAGGAAATCAGGGAGTGTTCCTGAAAAATAATCAGGACTTTAGCTTCACGTTAGATCTCTCTGAAGCTTTGGGGCCACACAGAGGAAGAAAAACACCTAGACTGATTGAGAAGACCACAAGTTGAAATCTACATAATGGAGCAGATAAAGTATTTCATGCGATGTTTGTCAAAAAAGACTATGTATAAGCCAAATTCCACATCAGCCTCATTTTCATTATTGGTCAACTCTATCTATGAACTGTTTGTGTCAGTTTCCAAGGACAATTACTAAGCGCTTTCTTGAAAATGGGTGGAGCCCAACATCTGGACCACGCCTAAACTTTAAAATCATGTCCCTCCACTGATCTCTGCTTCACCATGGATTCAAAACTTTCAAAAATATTACATTGCCTTAAAAATTCTGAGTTGTTTTTTCACTACCAAAGATTTTACATCCAAATATAAGGTCTTGATACAGGCCTTAGTGTTATATCATCTAGCCTGGATCTAATTAAATAATAAAAATGTTCTTTTTTAAAAAATCTTCTATTCGTTAGCCATTTCCGATAGCTTTAAAGCACCTTAAGAAGCTTAAAACTATGGTTGTTATGTACAATATTAGTAAAATTAAGGAAATTTGGAAAGGAAGCTTATTGAGGGAAGAGAATGAGTTATCCAGCTCACTAGATTTTGTGCTGGTTATTCTCCATTTGTACCTCCATACCTACTCTCTGCTCTTCTCTAGCCCTACCTGTGCTCCAGGAGGAGGCTGAACGATATGATTTGCAACACTCGGTGCTCCCTTACTCTCTGATTCCTATTAGATTTAGCTAATGAGAGGCCCAGAGGCGAGACAGTGAGAGGAAGTAAGAGACCAGGTAGAAATAGAGGCCAGTATATGTCCCCCACCCCAACCTGCTTCCCACAAGTTGAACCGTAGTTTAGCAAGGGCTGCATCCTTCACCCATGACCACAGCTTTTCTCAGGAAGTCCTTCTTTCATATCTTTTGTTCTCTCCAGGTTCTGGTAACCAGTCTCTTCTCCAGACATTCGGACTTTGGAGTGGTAAAGTTTATTGATATTGCTAGTCCCTGGATGTATCACTATTTTTTTAATTTCTTTAATCTGGCCTATATTTTTGCGGATAGTTTATTCATCAAATGTCTTCAATTAACTGCCATCTGTTACCTGCCTGAACCCTTACTGATACTAAAGTGTTTTCTTTGAAATGATACAGAACATGCAAACAATGAGATGGTAGCATTTAACTAAAGATACTGCATGAGAAAAATGGAGTGAATTCAAAACTGAAAATGCATATTTAGAAAAATGTCTGCACAAATGTGATAATGGAATCCACAGCAGAGGGCAAAATCTCTGAAGAGTGACATGGACAGAAAGTACAAAGTAAAGAACTAAATATAAGCCATGAGATGTAGCCACATTTATTTCTATCTTCTAAGCGTATAGTATGTATAGGGGTGTGTGTAATTATCTTTTCCAAACATATTTCAACAGACTGTTTGCTTTTGTCCTCATAAACCCAGCTATCTGTGTGTGTATATTTATACAACTTTGTCTGGTGAAGCATGTTATTTTATATACAAATAAAATAGTCTCATATAATGTGAAATAACTTGCCTGAGCATGGGAATTTATCAAGTGATCCATGATCAACACTGGTTTTGTTTTGTTTTGTTTTTTATTCCATTCCCACTTTTATTTTAGATTCAAGAAGTACATGTGCAGGTTTGTTACATGGGTAAATTGTGTGTCACGGGGTTTGGTGTACAGATAATTTTGTCACCCAGGTAATCAGCATAATATCCAATAGGTAGTTCATCAGTCCTCACCCTCCTCCCACCCTCCGATTTCAAGAAGGCCCCGGTGTCTATTGTTTCTTTCTTTGTATCAATTTGTACTCAATGTTTACCTCCCACTTATAAGTAAGAACTTCCTGCATTAGTTTGCTTAGTATAATGGCCTCCAGCTGCATACATGTTGTGGCAAACAACATGATTTTGCTATGTTTTTATGGCTGTATGGTATCCCATGGTGTATATATGCCACATTTTCTTTATCCAATCCACCATCGATAGGCATTTAGGTTGATTATATGTCTTTGCTATTGTGAATAGTGCTGTGATAAACATATGTGTGCATGTATCTTTATGGTAGAATGATTTATATTCCTTTGGGTATATACCAAGTTATGGGATTACTGTGTCAAATAATAGTTTTATTTCAAGTTCCTTGAGAAATTTCCAGACTGCTTTCCACAGTGGCTGAAGTAATCTACATTCCCACTAGTAGTGTATGTGTTCCCTTTGCTCTGCAACCTCAACAGCATGTAATATTTTTTGACTTTTTAATAATAGCCATTCTGACTATTGTGAGATGGTATCTTGTGGTTTTGTTGCATTTTCCCAAAGATAAGTGATACTGAGCATTTTTTCATATGCTTGTTGGCCATATGTATGTCTTCATTTGATAAGTTTCTGTTCATGTCCTTTGTCCACTTTTTATTGTGACTGTTTGTTTTTTGCTTTTTGATTTTTTAAGTTTCTTATAGATTCTGGATATTAGGCTTTTGGTGAATGCATAGTTTGCAAACATTTTCTCCCATTCTGTAGACCATCTGTTTACTATGCTGATAGTTTCTTTTGCTCTGCAGAAGCTCTTTAGATGAATTATATCCCAGTTGTCAATTTTTGTTATTGTTGCAATTGCTTTTGGAGTCTTCATTGTGAAGTCTCCAATGTTCCGAATGGTATTTCCTAGGTTTTCTCCTAGAGTGCTTAAAGTTTGGGGTTTTACATTTAAGTCTTTGATCTATCTTGCATTGATTTTTGTATATGGTGAATAAAAAGGGTTCAGTTTCAAATCTGCATTTGGGTAGTCAGTTATCCCAGCACCATTTATTGAATAGGGAGTCCTTTCTCTATTGCTTGTTATTATGGACTTTTATCAAAGTTTTATCAAAACAGGTTTGTTTTTGTTTTGAACAGAAATAGCCCTTAAAATTACAAATAACGTTTACCCATATAAAGAAAATGTTATGGTATGGGAGGTGTTTGAAGCATTGTTTTATCTTGTTCTGTTCTGTTTGAAGCTAGGGACTAGAGTCAAAGGTAGGGAAGATGTCTGCCGGAAGTTACAGAGACCAAGTTGACAAGTCAATACATTATGGGAGTTATAACCTATTTTCAAAATTTGTCTTTCCAATGAAGTGAAAATTAGTCAATGTATTTGAGGATGCAGTTCAAATACAGAATAAAGCCAATTTAGCATGTGAGAAAAATGTGCAGTACTCTTTTCTCAATTCTCCCTGTTTTGGATTTTCAGTGGACATCTCTATCAGTGCAGGGTCTGCCGGCCTTCACATTCATTCCTTGCTCTTCTGCTGCTCTCTCGGTGTCCTAGTGGGGGCTGATCCCTGCAGTTTGCATTTACCAGGCTCCCTGTCAGAAGATTCTAGGAAATCACTAATGGGAGATTGGAGCTAAGGAAGAGAGAAAATCCAGGATGTTTTCCCTCTCTATCTGTATTATAAGTATCTCTGGCAGATGCTGTGCTCCTTCCACGGTTTTAGCCCCTGCCAGACCAGCTCTCTATGATTCTATCTTCCACCCAACGGCCCAGTAACTGAGTTAAGTCTCTGGGCTCCAGTACCACTGTCTATTTTTGTCCCTCCAGCCCAGAGTTGGTAGCAGCTTTTAGTTCTTGCCGATCTCTGGATTGCTTCATTGTCCCTGAGTTGGCTTCTCAGTCTCTTTCATCAACCGGATAACCAGTTTCTTTCATTAAATTCCCTCTGTCTTAAATACCTAGAGTGTTTTCTATTTTCTTCATTGGTCCTTGACTAATAAATAGTCTATATTCATCTCTGTTATATTAATTTGCACAGTTTATTCATTTTCTCCATTGATCTTTGAGATTATTCCCTGTAATGCCTGTCACAGTGCCTAGCAGAAAGTATTTCACAGATACGTAGAATTGCATTTCTGAAGAGAATTTTGTGAAGTTTACTATTTAATGGAAAATTAGAACAGAATGAGGAACCTTAATCAGAGATATAGTCTTTCACAGTAAATGTAAAAGCAGCTACTAAAATTATCCAATAATGACTTATCTCACCGTGACATTAATTGAGGGGAAGACCACAGCATAACTGACCTACTCCTACACCAAACTACCACAAATCCTTTTGGAATTAATAGCAGTCACAACCCTTGTCATAGGTGAAAATGCAGCACTCTTAAGAGAACAGTAACATAACAATTGTAATGGTCTGTAATTTATACCATGATTTGTAAAATGCAGGCATTTTGTGATGGTTTCCATGGCTACATGCATAGAGAGAAGAGTGAAATTACAGATGAAAATAAGCTATGACTGAACTGTAAAAAGTATAAAGAATGACTCTCAGAATGAGGGGGAAATGTTTTAAAAAGTGAAGTGTTACGATTGAAGCCACATAATAAAACATGTGATTGTTATTACAACTTGACAGTGTTGTGATTAACAGGGAAATACTATCAGATAAAGTAAAAAGAAACGAGTTACTTAATGCAAGTGAAAGATAAGTCTACAATTCATAGAAAGCAATCAGAGCTAGATATTCAGCAGCACTCCCAGGTGGAAAGGCAAGCTTCCCTACTTTCAAGATTCCACCAAAGCACCCAGATTCTGATACTACTGTTCCTCTCAACTGTTCTGAAGACTTAATTCTGCAAGTGACAGCCCCATCACATTCTGTGGTGATTACTACAAACTTGGGAGAATTAAAGATTAATTCCACAGGGTCAGTTTTCCAGGATTTATTTCCATCTCATACCATCTTCATGCTAAGAAGCTCGGGCTTCAGTGCTGCCTGAATTCTTATGCTGCATAAGATAAAGATTTGAAAGATGAAATAAAAATATGCATATTAATCTAAATCAATTAAAACTTTTTAGGAGTTTTTGCTAGTTTTAATATATTAGTACTAGAACAAACTTAGCAATAGATGACAATCACCATATTAAATGAGCAGCTATGAAAGAAAATTTTGAATAAGAACAGAAAATGGACAAGGTAACTCTCATTTATTGTTACATGATTGATATGCAGTTATTTAAAATTTGACTCCTTATCACGAAACTCTAACCCCTAAATAGAATTTATCTTACCATACAAATAATTGAGACTATGACAAGAGAATCTAACTACATTGCAAATATATGAAATGAAGGAGGTGGGAGGGAAGAGATGCTGATCTAAGTAACTTTGAAAATGGGTATAGTCTATTAAGATGAGAGCCAAAAGGAACTGCAATTAAGCATTAAACTCGAGGTGTTAAAGCTGTTTCTCATGTAAATGTTAACAATTCTAATACTTCTGTACATGCATACTGGAATTCAACATGTAAGTATATGGACGGTGAATGGTGAGAGCCATTTTCTCACTACTAGAGTGGGAATTTATAGATAAGCAAGTGAAGGAGGCCAGAATGATCCATGTGGTAATGGATTCCAGTTGGAGACATCAATAAGACCCATGTCTAAATTTATATGGATACAGATGGTTTATATATATATATAATATTTTTTATATATATAATATTTTATTATATATAATAAAATATATATATATTTATATATGTAAAGATGTGTGTACATACATGGGCTAGTACACAAACATTTCTTGCTTTGGTCAACTGAGAGTATCTAAAAGAAATAACACACCAGTAACACTGAGCACCTCTAGTACATTACCCAAATCTTGGTTTCCATTATCACTGTCCAACAAAAGGAACTAGGACTTCTTAGAGAAATGGCTGATTCCAGGACTGAGATAAAAAAAATATAGAATGAGCATGGAGCAACTTATAGTGCCAGAAAGTAAGAAAGTGCTCAACAAACAAGCAAGCAAACAAAAATACTACCAGATTGAGAGGGTAAGTCAAAGGGGCACAGAACCCATTGAAACAGCTTCCAGGAAACAAAGCTGAAATAACTGAAGCAAAAAAAACAATTATAAGGTAGTACTGGATTATATAGCCTAAAGTATAAAATATATATCCATTAGTGCATACTAACATAAACAAATGAATTATTGAATAAATAAATAAATGAGGGAGAGGAGCTAAAGTTTCCATACATAATAATTTCAAATATCTCAATATTTCATTCTTAAGGAAGATATTACTTCTTAAGTGTAGATTGTGCATAGTAATTTTCTTCCAAATAGTACATAGTATGGAAAGAGTGTAGAGAGTAGGGGAGGGAAGAATAAACTCTACAATGGAGAAACCTGAAAAGCATTACTTCCTCAGATGACTAAAGTCAATGTAAGCAGTGCTAAGTCATGTTGGTGGTATGTACCCTGGATATGATGTGATAAGAATGTCACTTTACATTTGTGATCTTCCTCCCCAAAACTCATAACTCCAGACTAATTATAAGAAAAATATCAGGTAAATTCCAGTACAGGGACATCCTAACATGTCATCAAAAACAAGTAAAATCTAAAAAATTGTCACAACCAAGAGGGGCCTAAAGGGATGTGGCAACTAAATACAATGTGGTAACCTAATGAGACCAAAACAGAAAGGAAAAAAAAAAAAACATTAGGTTAAAAACTAATAAAAACTGAATAAACTAGAGACTTCAGTTAATAATAATGCATCCACATTTGCTTACTAATTGACAACAAATGTATTTTACTGACGTAAAATGTTAATAAGGAAAACTGTGGGTGAGCATATATAGAAATCTTCAGTACTATCTTCTCAATTTTTCTGTAAAACTGTTCTACAAAGTAAAGTCTATTTAAAAAGTGGTCACCATAAATATCTCAAAATATAATCACTTTTAAGAAATACTCCACAGCATTATTTTAAATCCTAAAAATGATCATAAAATGTATTCAAATATCTTTAATCCATGACACTAAAAATAGTATTTTATAACACTACACATTGAATTTAGGTCTTCAATATTCTAATTAACTTTTTTAATTCACTGAAGAAAACAACTCTAAGTTATGCAATGACGATGGAATCTTTTTTTACTTAGACTTAACTTGCAGCTATGACTTTCTATCAAAGCCATCATCAAAATCAATTTATGTATTGTCATGATCACACTATAGTGTTTAAGAATGAGACTCTGAAACTGCTATAAGTCGGCACTCTGATTGCACTACTTAATACATTAATGACCTTGGCCAAATAATTTAATTCGTATGTGCTTCAGCTTTTCGGCATATAAGGTTACACTCACAGCATGAAATTGATGTGATGATTAAATGAGTTAATATACATACATAACTTAAGACAATGTCTAGCATATAGCAAATGCTCAATATGTATTAGTATTTTACTTTATTACCAAATCTTCTAACACACTAGAATTTAAGCTCCATGAACTCTATGAACTCAGAGCTTTTTGTCTGTTAGTGTGACTGATAGTTCACATGCCTGGAATCATGCCTGGCATATGGAAGGTGTTCAATAAGTAGTTGTTGAATTATCATCGTAGATCCAAATCCATATACCAAGGCACTCAATTGCATAAAAAAAATTAGGCAGAGCAGTTTAGCTGTAAAGTTTCTGAAAAAAAAAAAAAATTCTGCTGCAGTGGGTACACAGTCAAGAAGTTAAAACAGATAGTCCCAATTTTGCCAGTTTTTCCTCAGAGCCTCTGCAAATCGCTGTTGATAAATGGTTAGCCTTACATTTTTGTGGGAGGAACTTCCAATTAAGGAAGTAAAATCAAGCCCTTTTTTAGTCTACTTTCCTCCCTTCAAATTCACCAAAACTACCCAAAAATGAAAAAAAAAAAAAAAACTGGGAGGAGCAGACTAAAATCAGGGAGAGGCTCTGAGGGAAAAACTAGCTTAATCGAGACTGTTAAACTTCTTGACTGTTTCTAAGAGTGAGTTGGGGATGGCAAAATTTAGCCCCCCTTCCCATTTTTTATCAACAACCTTCAATTTACATCACATTAAAAAAAAGTTTCTTTGCTTACTTTCCTTCCTTTTTCCAAGTCATTTGACACAAAACTTTTAGTATAACAATTCTGGGGCTTCTGCTGCCTTAAAATGCAAACTATATCTGTCAAATCCTATTGCAAATGATATTAAATTTGACATTTCACTCAAGGGACCCAGATATTACCAACAATGACATGTTAAAATGAGGCAGGTGATCAACACCTTAAAAACTGTTACATGACTCTTAAATTCCTCGTATCCTTCCAGGTTACAGCAGGCTAAAAAAAAAAAAATAGTAAAGAAGCTCTAACCTACAAGCTAATAGAGGGTGAATGGAATTATAAAAAAAAAAATCAGATTAATCAAAAAGAAAACAAAAGAAAGAACACATGAGATGAACAGACAAAATAGCAAGATAGCTAATACAAACTCAAATATATGCAGCTTATAAAAGATATATCTTAAATATAAGAACACAGAAAGGTTGAAAGCAAGAGAAAAGAAAATGATACACCATGCAAACACTAAGCAAATGATAGCTAGTATTTCTATATTAATGTCAAACAAAACGGACTTTTACGCAGGTGGGACTCTTAGAAACAAAGAAGAACGTAATATAATGATAAAGTTGTCAAACCACCAGGAATAAAAACAGCTCTATGTGCATTGTAAACATAAAGAAAATATAGAGACAAGAATCTCTAAGTAAGACATGTTTTGTTTGTGGGTAATGTATAAGAACAACTGCAATCCGGGACGTATATACAGACCAGGTGGTCTCTAGTATGTCTGGAGGACAAGGGAAAAGTTAGAGTTTATTGAGGATAGAGGGGCTTACATCAGTTGTTTTGAAAGAGAGTTTTTTGGTGCTGGCAGTGTTTTAAAAGAGCTGGCAAGCTCAGATTAGCAGGTGCCAGTAGTTGTTAGACAGAATTTGTAATCTTGGAGTTATGATTAGGCCCTTTTAGTTAGGAATTGGGCTTGGGAGACAGTTTTCGAGACAGGCAAGTGTTCTTGTGTGAGTGACTAGCTATCCTTGTGCTACCAGCTGCTATTTGGAAAGATTTCTTGTGATAGTTTCTGTTATCAGGCAAATCATCCATAAGATCCCTCCTTTCATGGCCTTTCCTGGTTCCATTTACCAGAGTTTGACACAAATGACTCTATTTTGAATCTTACAACTGTCACAATACCTTATTATCTGAAAGTCTATGAAGCTAATATTATTGAAAATACAGGAGAAACAGCAATTATATGAGGAGGTCTTAACTCATTTCTCTCAGAAACTGCTAGAAGTAGCAGACAAAAAATCAGGTGAAAGGTATAAAATTTTAACAACACAATTTGTAACATTGACTATAGAACACTATGTAACACAGAAGAATATACATTATTTTCTGGTACTCACAGAACATTTACAAAACTTGACATTCATGTACTTTTCGGGGACATGGATGAAGCTGGAAACCATTCTCAGCAAACTATGACAAGAACAGAAAACAAAACACCACCTGTTCTCACTCATAAGTGGGAGCTGAACAATGAGAACACTTGGACACAGGAAGGGGAACATCACACACCAGAACCTGTTAGAGGTTGGGAGGCTAGGGGAGGGATAACATTAGGAGAAATATCTGATGTAGATGACGGGTTGATGGGTGCAGCAAACTACCATGGAACGTGTATACCTATGTAACAAAACTGCACGTTCTGCACATGTACTCCAGAACTTAAAAGTATAATTTTAAAAAATCAAACCTAAAAAAAAAAAAAAAACCTTGACATTATGCTGGCCATGAAAGAAGTTTTGACAAAATTCAAGGATTGGAAACACACTCTGCATGTTGACAGCAAAACTTGACAAGGGCATAGGAAGAAAGAAAAATTACAGGATACTCTCTCTCATAATAATTTTGAATCAGTTTCACACTGTCTCCACATATTTTGAAGGACAGACCAGGAATTTCCCTTCTACACGACATGGAAGTCTGAACACTGTTGAGGCATAAAAGATGTCTTGCTACTTTACATCTAAGCCACTAGCTTTTCAGTTATAGCCTGTGTTTCCTTTATAGGCTGTGTTCCAACCTTTCAGATTGTTGCTTTTTCTCTTTGTTCTCCACTCCCACCCCTGGCTTTCTGCATTTCAGAATCTCTTTCTCTCTCCGTTTGCTCTCTTGCCCCTAACCTTGTGAATGTGGATGCCTTACATTCAGTGAAGGTCCAGAATGCCTCAGTGGGATTTTTCTCATTCCTTCTCTCTCACTTTCAGAATTTCAGTAGCTGAAATTCTGGAATGTCTCATGTGGATTTCCCTCAGCTCTCTTGACATGCCTCCAGTCTGGGAGTCTAAAGTTCCTTGGATAAATTTCTCTTTACATTTCTACACGTTCCCACCATCAGAAGGAAACTGGGATTTCAGAGAAGCTCTGCATGGCTGAGAACAGACAGCTCTCCTACTTTGTTCCCAGCCTTTGGCATACTACCCGCAAGACTGAGAGGATCATGTTGCAGTTAGAAGGCAGGTGCAGATTAGGTCTGTGTCTAGACCTCCTCATAGTTCTAATCTGTATGCAGCCCATATGTGGTTATTACCAACCTTTTAAAATTTTTCTGGTTTCTCTTTAACCCTCTCCAAGGCAGATTTCTTCTTCAACTATCATTCCACTTGGAATGAGAGCAGTATGGATCTCTTCTCCCCTGCATAGTTCCTACCATTTTCTGGAATTCTATTCAGTCAGTCTGGAATTCTATTCTGGAACTCTCTAACAGATTTTTTAAATGATATTATAGTTTATCTGGCTTGTTCAGTTCTTAGGCTTAGAGTGACAGAACCTTAAGATTTTTAACAACTCAACCAGAAGTAGAAGCAACCCTCATATTTTCTTTATTTTTCAGTTTAAACTATTTTCAAATTTTCACTTGATTTCTTCTTCGACCCATTTAGTATCCAGAATTCTATTAATTTCCAAAATTAAGTGGATTGTCTACTATTAAAACAAATAGAATATGCATGAATTTCAAGAAGTTGGATGCAAGAAGAGTTGAAGAGAAACACAGATAAAAACAGAATTTAATAAAATAGAAGAAAAACACAGTCAAGAAAATGAAAAGTCAAAAGTTGGTTCTCTGAAAGGACTAACGAGTTTGATAAACATCTAGTAAAATTTTAAAAAGAGAAAAAGCAGGAATATCAGGAATGAGCAAGAAGGTATTATTTAAGAGCCAAAGGAAAAAAAAAAAACAGCAAGGAGACCTTAATAAAGCATTTGAAGGACTATGCCAAACAATAGAAAACCTAGATGAATTGGACAAATTTTGGAATAAGAAAATCTGCCAAAACTGACAGAAGAAAAAATTTTTAAATTGAGTAGTCTTTTATTTATTAAGGGAATTAAGTCCTTAATTAATTCTTCCAAAAAATATTTCCCAATGATTTCAGTGGAGAATTATTTTTTTGGCTTTATTATTATTATACTTTAAGTTCTAGGGTACATGTACACAACGTGCAGGTTTGTTACATATGCATACATGTGCCATGTTGGTGTGCTGTACCCATTAATTCATCATTTACATTAGGTATATCTCCTAATGCTATCCCACCCCCCTTCCCCCATCCCACGACAGACCCTGCTGTGAGATGTTCCCCTTCCTGTGTCCAAGTGTTCTCATTGTTCATTTCCTACCTATGAGTGAAAACATGCAGTGTTTGGTTTTCTGTCTTTGCAATAGTTTGCTGAGAATGGTTTCCAGCTTCATCCATGTCCCCACGAAGGACATGAACTCATCCTTTTTTATGGCTGCATAGTATTCCATGGTGTATATGTGCCACATTTTCTTAATCCAGTCTATCACAGATGGACATGTGGGTTGATTACAAGTCTTTGATATTGTGAATAGTGCCACAATAAACATACATGTGCATGTGTCTTTATAGCAGCATGATTTATAATCCTTTGGGTATATACTCAGTAAAGGGATGGCTGGGTCAAATGGTATTTCTAGTTCTAGATCCTTGAGAGATCGCCACACTGTCTTCCACAATGGTTGAACTAGTTTACAGCCCCATCAACAGTGTATCAGTGGAGAATTTTTTAAATGACTGAAAGAAAAATAGCAATTGAATATAAAGTCTTCTAAAAAATCAAAAAGAAAACAAATATTAGAAAGCAGTTCTATGAAGCCAGTATAACTGGTATCCAAACCTGAAAAATGCGTTAGAAGAAACAAGAATTATAGGACAATCTCTCTCATCAATAAGTGAAGAAAATTTAAACATCGTATTAATGAGTAAGAAACTATGAACCCCACGGTCACGGTCTCAGGACATTGTCAGCCAGACATACAGTACTTCTCTCTTAACCCAAAGTGGAGATCACATGATTCTTCATTGAAAAAAAGCACAAAAAATTTTTAGAAGATCTTAATATTTTCTAACAAAAAGGCTGGCTTAATAACATAATTATACAGTAAAATCCATCAGCAGATAAGCTCTGCTACGCCAAAACTTCCATATAGTTTTTATATATAACTTTTAAATTTAAATGAACAAGAAAAGAATCATCAGATAGAGGGGGAAAAAATCATTAAAAAGTAGAGAGAAAAACAAATCAAGAGAAATAAGGGAGAACAGAAAATGCAGTGATCAGAACAAAACTTGTTAAGGAGCTACAATTAATATACTTGAGGAAATAACAGAATGCTGTGTATGAAACAATAATATGCTATACAAAAAGGAGAAATAGTAAAGAATTTGAATGCTAAAAATATGGCAATTAAAATTTAAAAATTAATAGGAAGTTTGGAAAAGTCAGAAAAATAACAATATAAGACAAAAATTTAAAAGAAAAAGAAAATCAGAAATTTAAAGTATTAACACAGAAAGCTCAGTATCTAATTAACAATATTTATAATAAATTACTAATAAGTTGTTATTCAATAAGACAAAGAGTAGAAAGCAAGGAATTATGTCGGGAAACAATGGGAAAAAAAAATCTCCTAGATAAATTGCTCAGTATAATAAAGGAAAAGTTTTTTAAATCTAGAGCAAGGCTTATAACCATGGAAATGCAGAGCACAAAGGATAAAGGAAAAATATTGAGTAATTAGACAAAATAACTTAGCTCTCTTTTACTCCTGCTTAGAAAATCTACTGGAGGATGTGCTTCAAAAAAAATGAATATGTAAACGATTAAAAAAGAAACATACGGGATCCTGTATATGTAGATGAGGGAGGAGCCCTAGAGTGATAAACATGACCGAGGCCTTGGAAACAGTTGATCCAAACATTAGGCTATTTGTGGATGGGAAAAGGAAATCAATCATGTGATACATTTGGCCTTGTAGAAAATAATAGTAAAGGATTACAGATCTCTGTGTTGATTTGAGAAGAATTTTTAAAATAAATGACAAGGTTAGGCAACTGTTAATTCTTAAAAACCTAAAAGTTGTATAAGAAAGTAAATTTAATTATAATGTGCTACTTGACTAAACTATGAACAATATGTTACTAGTTGTCATACTATATACTCTAATTCAGGATTCTAATACAGCAGTTTTTGGAGGGGAAAAGCAACTGGGCACATGAGATAGTCAAGAACTATGATGTGAGAATTAAATGTTCCTGAATCATAGCCACAAGTCAACACATAATGTCTGAAACACTGAAATAAATAAATAGCAATGGTGCAGGTTGGGTTCCCTGGCAAGTCAACTTTAATTAACTTGTAGCTTATTAAAGAGTGTTTTTGGGCTCCAATTTATGGATAGGAAAGAGAGGAACCACATTTGAGCAAAAGGAAAAATTAAGCAGCAATACAATTTCAATCTAATGCCACAGCTAACTCTGCTCTGAAGATGAGATGCGCATTCAGAGCAGTTTGGAGTAGCACGTTCTTTGGAACAGTCCTGAGGATTAGGAAGAAAATAAGGCCTTTATGCCGCTCTCCACTACTGCAGATTAAACAGTGCTTGTGGGCTAACCAGGGAAGAAGGCAATATATCCTGATATTAGTGGAGAAAACTTTTAAATGAGGCAATTTCTGGAAAACAGTGGTGACTGAGGACTGTCTGCCAGTGACACACCCAGCATGTGGGTAATAAGTCCTGCAATAAGGAAGGGGCAGTCTGCACAACACATCTCAGTATCCACCCCAGCAGTATAAGTGGATTACAGGCAGACCTCACTTAATTACACTTCACTTTGTTGGGCTTTGCAGATATTGCAATTTTTTTTACAAATTTAAATTTGAGGTAACTTTTTCAAGCAAGTCTATAGGTGCCATTTTCCAACAGCATGGACTCACTTCTTATCTCTGTGTCACATTTAGGAAATTATCACAATATTTCAAATTTTTCATTATTATTATTATATCTGTTGTAGTAATCTTTGATCAGTGATCTTTGATGTTACTATTATAATTGTTCTGGGGTGACACAAACCACACCCATATAAGACAGCCAATGTAATCAGTAAATGTTGTGTGTGTTTTGACTGCTCCGCCAACCAGACATTTCCCCATCTCTTTTTCTCTTCTCAAACCACCCTATTTCCCACGAAACAACTGTATTGACATTAGGCTAATTAATAATCCTAAAATGGCCTCTATGTGTTCAACTGAATGGAAGAATCTCACATTTCTCACTTTAAATCAGAAGCCAGAATGATTAACCCTAGTGAGGAAGGCATGTCAAAAGCCAAGATAGGATGATAGCTAGGCCTTTTGTGACAAATAGGACAAATAGCCAAGTTGTAAAAGCAAAGGAAAAGTTTTTGAAGAATATTAAAAGTGCCAGTTCAGTGAACACACAGATGATAAGAAAGTAAAACAGCCATAGTGTTGATATGATGAAATGTTCATGGCCTGGATAGAGCAAACCAATCACAACCTTCCCCAAAGCCAAAGCCTACTCCAGAGCAAGGCCCCAACTCTTTAATTCTATGAAGGCTGAGAGTGATGAGGAAGCTGCAGAAGTTGAAAGCTAATAGTGGTTGGCTCATAACAGTTAAGAAAAGAGGTCGTCTCCACAACATAAAAGTGCAAGGTGAAGGAGCAAGTGCTGATGTAGAAGATGCAGCAAGTTGTCTAGAAGACCTCACTAACATCATTGATGAAGATGGGTGCACTAAACAACAGATGTTTAATGTAGATTAAACAGCTCTGTATTGAAGGAAGATTTCGTAGACTTTCACAGTTGGAGAGAAGTCAATATCTGATTTCAAAGCTTCAAAGGACAGGCTGACTTTCTTATTAGGAGCTAATGCAGCTAATGACTTTAAGTTGAAGACATTGTTCATTTACCATTCCAAAAACCCTGGGGGCCATAAGAATTACGCTAAATCGACTCTGCCTGTGCTCTATAAGTAGAAAAAAAGCCTGAATGATAGCACATCTGTTTACAGCAGAGATGTCCAATCTTTTGGCTGCCCTGGGCCACATTGCAAGAATTGTCTTGGGTCACATATAAAATACGCTAACACTAACAACAGCTGATGAGCTAAAAAAAAATCTCATAATGTTTTTTAGAACTTTACGAATTTGTGTTGTGCTGCATTCAAAGCCATCTTGGGCCACATGCAGCCCATGGGGTCGTGAACAAGCTTGGTTTACTGCATGGTTTACTGAATATTTTAAGCCCACTGTTGAGACCTACTACTCAAAAATAAAAAGATTCCCTCCAAAATACTACTGCTCATTGACAATGCACCTGGTCACCCAAATGCTCTGCTGCAGAAGTACAAAGATAATAACACTGTTTTCATGCCTGCTAAAACATTATCCATTCTGCAACCCATGGATAAAAGAATACTTTCAACTTTCCAGTCTGGTTGTTTAAGAAATACATTTCCTAAGGCAATAGCTATCAGGGGTAGTTATTCCTCTGATGAATATATGCAAAGTAAATTGAAAACCTTCTGGAAAGAATTCACCATTCTGGATTCCATTAAGAACATTCATTCATGGAAGGAATTCAAAATAACATTAACAGGAGTTTAGAAGAAGTTGATTCCAACCCTCATGTATTACTTTGCAGAGTTCAAGACTTCAGTAGAGGAAGTCACTGTAGATGTGGTGAAAATAGCAAGAGAACTATAATTAGAAGTGGATCCTGAAGATGTGACTAAATTGCTGCAATCTCATGATAACACTTGAATGAATGTCGACTTGCTTCTTACGAAAGTCCTTTCTTGAGAAGAGAAATATTCCTAATGAAGATGCTGTAAACATTGTTGTAATGACAACAGAATATTTAGAATATCACATAAATTTAGCTCATAAAGCAGTGGCAGGGTGTAAGAGGACTGACTCTAATTTTGAAAGTTCTACTGTGTGAAAAATGCTATCAAACTGCATTGCACTCTACAGAGAAATGCTTTATGAAAGAAGAGTCAATTGATGGGGCAAACCTCATTGTTGTTTCCTTTTAAGAAATTGCCACAGCCACTCCAGTCTTCAGCAACCACCATCCTGGTCAATCAGCAGCCATCAACATTGAGACAAGGCCCTCCACCAGCAAAATGATTACAAATCACTGAAGTCTCAGAGATTGTTAGCAATTTTTTTTGGCAATAAGGTATTTCAAATTAAGGAATGTGTATTATTTTTTAGACATAGTGCTATTGCCCACTTAGTAGCATTAAGTGTTTATAGTGTAAACGTGACTTTTATATGCACTGAGGAACCACGAAGTCTGTGTGCTCACTTTATGGTGATACTTGCATCATTGCGGTGGTCTGGAACCAAATCCACAATATCTCTGTAGTATGCCTATATTTGGAAATATTAAGTTAAGAAGCACTTAAAAGACCTGACCTAGACTCAGAGACCTAGATGTCTCTGAGAAGCTAGTCTTACGATGTGAGGAACGGTCAAAGAGAACTGCTCTGTGCCATTTTAACCCTATTGGTTTAAGAAGCCTACTGATAGCTTTTTAATTTTATTTATTAGTTGACAAAGATAAAAATAATTTTTAAAAGAAACAAAAATTATTTAAATGTAAATCTATATGTATAAGAATAAATAAAAACAAAGACTTCAGATTTCTTTGTTATGTTAACATGGAGAGAATATCATTAGGTATATATGTAGGAATAAAGGTAGGCTATATGTAGATATCCAATGTTTAAACATTCTATAAAGTTATTTATTATATTTTTAATTTTAAAAGATAATGAATTAATTTTATGAATAAATCAATTACCTTGTGAAATTTTACTACTTCAAAGAACTTATTGAATTGTTTATTAAAATAGAATCATCAACATTTGTTGTATCGAGTTGAATTTTCATATGGGACTGAAAAATATCTATCTATATCCATCTATCTATCTCTGTTAACACACCACTAATCGTAAGAGATTCTGTTGGAGGCATATATACCTCCACCTGTCTATATTATATACATAATCTGTAGCATATCACAAAAAATTAGAGATCGGATAGCTCAGCACAGGAAATCCATTTTACTTTTGCTAACATCAAGCAGTAAAATATCTCTCTGAAAAAAGCTATCACCAAAACCTCTCACTCTACTACTTAGCAAATTTTTATTCAGCTATCAAGATCAAATATAAAAGCCACTTTCTTTCCAAAGCATTCATGTACATTTCTCTCTCCTCTACCCAGATGAAATCTCTTTCACATTCATAATAAGCAGAGTATATGCTTATATTCAAAGTATCTAAAACTTGCTTGATGTATAAAACGTTAGAGGTGTTTCTAAAAATACAGATTCTCCATCTCCTGCCCTAGAGGAGCTGAATTAGTACCTCTGGTGTTACGACTACCAATATGTATTTTAAGACATTTCCAAGCTGATTTGTTATAATCAGGCAAATGTTGTAAACATCACTCAAGTATAAAAAGCAAATGCTTTGAAAGATGACAGATTTTAGTTGTAATCACAGCTAGACTCACTAGCTACGTGGCACCAAACAAACATCCTCAACCTCTCAGTTTTCTCCTCTGTAAAATGGAGATAAACCTAATTTCATTAGTCAAATAATATAATATTAGGACCTAGCACAGTTACCAGCACTAAATAGTCTCGTCTTTCTTTTTAATTCCCACTGACTCATTAAAGCACTCACCATCTTGCATTATACTCAGTTATTTATGGCTACATTTATTGGTGCCACAAGGACAGGCACGTTTTTTATCGTACCTACCAGGTACAGTAGTAGGTACATAAAACACTTTACCATGTACCAAGTACATGGTTGGCGCACAAAAACTATTTACAAAATAAATTATTCAAGACAATCTCCTAATCCCAAATTCCAGTTCTTTCCCCCGATTTATTCCCTTATCTAATCTCTTCCATTTCTTCCCACTCTCAACAGATTGTATGTAACAAAGTATATTCCTGATAATAAAAAAAGATAAAATAATACCCTTGAAATATAAATAAAAATTAAATTGGTGATGAGAAATAGAAGAAAATTCAATTAAAACTTAAAGGGATGAAAGGAGTTTGAAATGATTCTCCGTATTTTTCCTGTGCCATAAAAATGTGTGGATTTCATTGTTTTAATATGCCATATTTCTGAGAAACACAGTTCACTTAGGTTCCTAGAATAGAAATGATCATTAGTGTGAGTCTAATTTAATTCCCGCCAAAGGTGATAAAGGCAGCTCATTTATCCTTCCTAGTAAAGAAGTCCTTTTATTGTTTCAAAGTCTTCTCATGATCTTAAAGGTGCAGCCAAATGACGGGATTCAGTGATGACACAGGGGCAGGCAAAATTAGAAAGACTATTTTTCAAGTATCATGTAATCCATTTTGGGGGAAAATTATATTTTTCAGTAAAGTAAAAATGAACTGGTTCATTATTTATTATTAGCAGCTGATGGATGTAGGAGGATTACTTGACAGCTAGATTTTTAATATCTAAAGATGAAAATTAAGCATTTTTATAATAATGATGTGCTTGTAAAAATGTATTTTCATAACCACCTTTCATTAGAAATATTGTTATCTCAGGAGGCTGTTTAAGAAAAAGATCACAGAGAGCAAGACTGCAGCCTCACACTCAGAGAAAGAGCAGCACCCAAACACTGTTGCTGTCATTTCTGTAGAACCTCACTGATAAGTCATTTTCCCTGGTACTTCCTCTTGGATTTGGAAGCTGCTCAGCAAAATAGTTAATTGCTAAATGTCAGAGTAGCTTGCATGTATCTGAAGTACAATCTCACCATTTAAGTTAGAATTTGAACAAGTATTTAGTACCCTTCCAATCTTCTGTTACTTATGAAATAAAGATACTAATATCAATGTCACAGGACTAGTTCCAGAAGGAAGTTAGCTAATGAACTTATAGCATGTCAATGTCTGGTTATTGTCATTAATGTTAGCGTGAACTAGGTAATTCATAAATCAACACTTACATTTCTGATGGACATTTCTGGTTGTCCATATTTCCATGTACAAAACTCTTAGGTACTACTTTGTAGTTTCCAAACTCTGTAATAAATTTTTATATTTATTTTTCACAACCAAGCCATGAGATACATTATCTTCACAGTATAAGGGAAAAACTGAACCATAGAGAGGTGAAATATTCTGTCCAGAGGCAGCAGCTTGTAAGTGGCAAGCTGGGATTTGCACCCCGACAGTCAGTCTGCGCTAGAGGATTTTCTCTAAACTACAACATTCACTGCACCTTGCTTAGTATAACCTGATCAAGAACAGGAAGAACCACCAACATAAACTAAATTTATACCAATTTAAAATTAGAGGAGAGAAAAATCATACTGAGATGAAATAACTTCCACAAAGCTTCAAAGAAAAACTGCATCAAAGGCTTGCTTAAACTCTGATGTACCAGTGCCTTGGGTTTTTTGCACTTTCTTGCAAAGTTTGCCCTTGATTTACAAGTGAGAAATGGGAACTAACTACTCTAAAAACTCATGTCATAAGTATCTGGCTGAACTTTAAGGAGATTTTCTTTCATTTGTTTTTCCTTTTTCTGAAAAAAAAAAAATTCTAATAGCAATAATTTTCTAAGTACTTTAAAATATATATATTTTAGTTTCCTAGCAGAATGCTGTTGGAACTGAGGACTTCACCTCAAAAATTACATCTAATTATGATTATAAGTAAATGTTATTTCATGACTCTGAAAATTTTATTTCTTTGCTTTGACTTCTTCGAGAACTACAGACATTTTCATTCCTACTTTACAGATAACCAAACAAGAACAGCAAGGTTAGGGAACTTGATGAAACAGTTGAATATAAAAATACTATCAGCTCTGACGTTTCTGTACCTGAAAAGGGATGACAAACATTAATCTCTGTGCCTTGGTTGTAGTCCTCCAAGTGTGTCTAAAAGACATTTGGAATTATCTGGTCAATCTGTCTTCAAAGAATTATCTTTGTTTATGATATTTTAGCTCACAATAAAACGTAGATTTTTGATTAATTGATCAAGAAGCTCAACAAAATAAGAAAAACATTCATATCTCACTTATATAATTACAAGTGTACTTAAATGTTTAAATACAATAAATATTTCAGCAACCATAAAAACAATATAAAACCGAGAATGGAATATTTCCCAGTAAGATTGCCAGAGCTAACCTAGGATGTCCACTGGTAGTCATGGCAAACATAACCCTCAAGAATGATAAGATTAAAAGGTATTTTTAAAAGCTATTAAATCATTCACTCAGTATTCAAACACATGCTGTTATCTAAAATAGGACTCAGGTTTAATTCCTTCTCTTCTTTCAAAATTGGATTCTATCCTATAAACTCTATCTTAAAATAATATATTTTCCTTTTTATTTCCTTTCAGTTGTCAAGACCTTCAATTCAGACACTTCACATAATTCCTCAGTGTTGGAATATTCTCCAAATTGACTCATGGTTTCCATTTCTTACCAGCATTAATCACATTATTGCTTCTTGAACATACCACTGATTCAATTAAAAATCTTCACTATTTAAGAACAGTGTTCTCCTCCTTGTATTCAATATCCTTCATAAATATTTCCAACCTGCCTTTTTTTAACCTTATCTTCACTACTCATTTAATTTTACTCTATCCGGTCAGCCCTTCATTTCTCTGGGTTCCACATCCATGGATTCAATCCACAGCAGATCAAACATATTTTTTAAATGGATGATTGCACAATGAGATACCATATCACATCAGTCAGAATGGCTATAACTAAAAAGTCAGAAAACAACAGATGCTGACACGGCTGCAGGGGAAAGGGAATGTTTACACGCTGTTGGTGGCAACATAAATTAGTTCACCCACTGTGGAAAGCAGTTTGCAGGTTTCTCAAAGACCTTAAAACAGAACTACCATTTAACCCAGCAACCTCATCACTAGGTAAACATCCAAAACAAATCATTCTTCCAAAAAGACACAAGCACTTGTATGTTTATCTCAGCACTAGTTACATTAGCAAAGATGTGGAATCAACCTAGGTGCCCATCAATGGTGGACTGAATAAAGAAAATGTAGTACATATACTCCATGGAATACTATGCAGTCATAAAAAATTGAAACCATGTCCTTTGCAGCGATGTGGATGGAGCTGGAGGTTATTATCCTAGGCGAATTAATACAGAACATGAAATCAAATATTGCATGTTCTCAGTTACAAGTGGGAGCTAAACACTGGGCACTCACGGACATAAAAATGCCAAGAACAGATACTGGAGACTACTACAGGAAGGAGACAGGGAGGTGGGCAAGGGTTTAAAAACTATTCCATACTATGCTCACTACCTGGGTGACAAGAACACTGATACCACAAACCTCACCATCATGCAATATACTCATGTAACAAACCTGCACCTGTATCCCTAAATCAAAAATAAAAGTTGAAATTATATTTTTTAAAAAAAGAATGGATGTAATGAATGTGTACAGACCTTTTCTTGTCATTATTCTCTAAAAATTACAATATAACAGCTATTTACATAGTCATTTACATTGTATTAAGTATGACAAGTAACCTAACAATAATAATATTACTGGTTATATCACAATTAAATTTTAAGTCAATTTTTAGTAAATCAATTTCTTTCTGTTGAAATTTTTAAATTGAGTCTTTTTCCTACTTTGTGTTTTGCATACCTAGTAATTATCTACCCCCAAACTTTCCGCAGAAATATGTGTCATCTCAGCATTGTGAAATGCATCAATCTATCTTTATTTCACCCTCAAACTTACTTGAGAGCTCTAATGAATATAGAATCCTAAGTTAAAACTTATTTTGTTGAGGTATTTAAAGGCATTTGGGTCTTCACCTTCTAACTTTTAGGTGTGTTCTTTATGAAGTTCAGTGACATTCTGATTGTCAGTCTATTCTGATCCCCAATCCTTGGAAAACTTTTAGGATCCTTTTTTTTTTAATCACTCCTATCCTGATATTTCAAAAACTTGGGCCTTGATTTGGGCCTTTTAACTGTGGTAGGCATTTTCCATCTGTAAAATCATGTTATGTTCTGTGAAATACTCTTGCATCATTTGTTAATAAATTTACCCCCTACTTTTTCATGGTTCTTCCATTACAAAATTCTCATTTGAGAAATGTGGATCTCTAAATTAATCTCGCGTTTTTACTTTTTTATTTTCTATCTCTGCATCATTTTCCTCTAGCTGATATACTCAACTATATCTTACAATCTATCTATAGGTTTTTAAAATTTAGTTCCTAATTTTTAACTTCTAAGGGCTCTTTCTTGTTCTAAGAATATTCTCTTTTTTAAACTGAACTATTCTTGTTTTATGGGTGCAATATCTATTCCTCTCTAAGACTATCCAACACGACATTTTGGATTTTTTTCTGCTTTCTGCATTGCCTTTGTTTTCTCTGAGTTCCTTCTCATCTTACTTTCCTTACACACCCCCTTGTCTTTCATGTCATCTATTCATTAAAAGTGAAATAATAAAAATCTGATTTTTATTCAGGTTTGCTAAACAAACAAAACAATATTGAGAATAACAAAATTTAGGAGATCATGCTTCCATTTCAAAACATATTACAAAACTACAATCATTAAAACTGTGGTACTAGCATAAGGAAACGTATATAGATCATTGGAATAGAATTGAGAGTGCAGAAAAAAACCCACACAACTATAGCCAACTGATTTCAATGAGGCTGCCAAGATTATTTAATAAAGAAAGAACAATCTCTTCAACAAATGATGTTGGAGAAACTGGATATTCATATGCAAAAGAATAAATTTGGACTCTTATACCACACAAAAAAATAAACTCAATA
>NW_012116600.1:1846042-1851354 GCF_000951035.1 Colobus angolensis palliatus
ATCATTAAAACTGTGGTACTAGCATAAGGAAACGTATATAGATCATTGGAATAGAATTGAGAGTGCAGAAACAAACCCACACAACTATAGCCAACTGATTTCAATGAGGCTGCCAAGATTATTTAATAAAGAAAGAACAATCTCTTCAACAAATGATTCTGGGACAACAGGATATCCACATGTGAAAAATAAAGTTCAACTTCTACCTCACACCACATACAAAAAAAAAATCCAAAACAGATAAATGACCTAAATAGAAGAGATAAAACTATTAAACTTTTAGAAGAAAACAAAGGGGTAAATATTCATGATATTGGTTCTTAGATTTGACACCAAAAGCACAAACAAAAGAAGAAGAAAAGATAAGTTGGACCTTGAGAAAACTGAAAATTTCTGTTCAGCCAAGGATGCTATCAAGTACGTAAAAATGACAGCCAACAGAATGGGAGAAGATGTTTGTAAAAAATATATCTGATAATGGTCGTCTAGTATCAAAAATATAAAAAGGACACTTACAACTCAATAACACACAGAAAAATAATGAATTAAAAAATGATCAAAAGATTTGAGTTGACATTATTCCAAAGACAATATATAAATGCCCAACAAATACATGAAAAGATGCTCAACATCATTAAGGTAAATCCAAGTCAAACTAATGTGATATCACTTCATACCCACTAGCATGACCATAATCAAAATACAGAAAATAGCAATTGTTGGTGATGTGGACAAATTAAAATATTACTCACACATAAAAAGGAATTAAGCACTGACACATACTACAATGAGGATGAACCTCAAAAATATTATGCTAAGTGACATAAGCCAGACACAAAAGGTCAAGTAATATGATTCCATTTATATGAAATATTCAGAATAGGTAAATCAATAAAGACAGAAAGCAGTTTAGTGGTTAACAGGGATTGGGTTCCACAGGTTTCACAGGTCTGCACATTTTGTTTTATCATTGTTTGTTAAGCTAAAAAAGTAATAAAAATATAAACATGTTCTGGAATATCTCAACTATCAGCTTTTTTTTCCTTTAAGTTCCAGGGTACATGTGCACAATGTGAGGTTTGTTACATAGGTACACATGTGCCGTCTTGGTGTGCTGCACCCATTAACTCGTCATTTACATCAGGTATTTCTCTTAATGCTATCCCTCCCCTCTCCTCCCATCCCACGACAGGCCCTGGTGTATGATGTTCCCTGCCCTGTGTCTAAGTGTTCTCATTGTTCAATTCCCACCTATGAGTGAGAACATGCGGTGTTTGGTTTTCTGTCTTTGCTATAGTTTGCTCAGCATGATGGTTTCCAGCTTCATCCACGTCCCTACAAAGGAAAAGAACTCATCCTTTTTTTAATGGCTGCATAGTATTCCATGCTGTATATGTGCCACATTTTCTTAATCCAGTCTATCATTGATGAACATGTGGGTTGGTTCCAAGTCTTTTCTATTGTGAATAATGCTGCAATAAATGTATGTGTGCATGCGTCTTTATAGTAGCATGATTTCTAATCCTTTGGGTATATACCCAGTAATGGGATCGCTGGGTCAAATGGTATTTCTAGTTCTAGATCCTTGAGCAATCGCCACACTGTCTTCCACAATGGTTGAACTAGTTTACAGTCCCACCAACAGTGTAAAATATTTCTCCACATCCTCTCCAACACCTGTTGTTTCCTGACTTTTTAATGATCGCCATTCTAACTGGTGTGAGATGGTATCTCATTGTGGTTTTGATTTGCATTTCTCTGATGACCAGTGATGATGAGCATTTTTTCATATGTCTGTTGGCTGCATAAATGTCTTCTTTTGAGAAGTGTCTGTTCATATCCTTTGTCCACTTTTTGATGGGGTTGTTTGATTTTTTCTTGTAAATTTGTTTAAGTTCTTTGCAGATTCTGGATATTAGCCCTTTGTCAGATGGGTAGATTGCAAAAATTTTCTCCCATCCTGTAGGTTCCTGTTCACTCTGATGGTAATTTCTTTTACTGTGCAGAAGCTCTTTAGTTTAGTTAGTGCCCATTGGTCTATTTTGGCTTTTGTTGCCATTGCTTTTGGTGTTTGAGTCATGAAGTCCTTGCCCATGCCTATGTCCTGAATGGTATTGCCTAGGTTTTCTTCTAGGGTTTTTATGGTTTTAGGAACTATCAGCTTTAAGCATGGAATTTCAATGCCTGGGTTTGCATTTTTTTTACTAAGATTTCATTGGTATTAGGTAGTAAAAACTGTATTGTCAAGGATGATGAAAGACTCAACAAAGTAGGTTTATTAAAGATGCATTGTACGTTAGCTTATGGCGAAGTGATATCAAGGCACATTCCTGAAACAAAAATTTTCACAGTAGTTCAAAGAGAGAAGAGACCAAATCCATTCAACACTAAAGCCTCAGCACCTAATTCACATGACAAATATAATAGCATAGAGTTCCTACAAAAATTACATCATCAGCGCATCAAATTAAGGTAGTTTATTTGGATCTTATTAGCACTGAAGTTTTGTTGGCAATTAATTTGCAAATTGATTTTGTAACTTGTAAGAATAACAAGCATAAAAATTGACATTAGTTTTATGTACACATATTTTAAGTTAACACCTTTATAATAAAAATAACTTAAGTTGGCCCAGATAGGGGTATCTGTGAGAATTGTTTTCCACATCATCCGTTGTAATAATAAGAAGAAAAAATTTAAAGAAATTTTGATTAGGAAAATATTTTTGTTTTATGGGTTACGTAAGAATAATAAGTAAGTCGATGATACACACTGAATATTTACAAAGGTATGTCACAGGAAAGAAGCTGCATGATATTTTAAAGGAATTCTGCAGAGTTGCTTTATTATGCCGAAAACTGTTGTATCATTTGTACATTCCTATTAACAGGATAGTTGTATCATTTGTACATTCCTATTAACAGGATAGGGTGCAGGGAGTAAATTTTCTGAAAAGCAAAGACTTTGTAAACTAGACAGTTTGGAATAACTACATTTGGCATTTGAGATTAGTTTGGTGAAATTCATATACTTGTGCAGCTTAATTTTAATAAAACATATATATGTTTCCAACTATCCTAAATGGATTTCAGTTATCTTATTCTTTTTTATCTTATTTGTAAAATGTATTCAAAAAATGCAATATTAAGTCAGTTCACAAATACACTAGCTTTTCAAAGCCACAAATATTGAATGTGATGCTTATTTTTGGCATATCCTGTGGAAAACACAGAGTAGAAATATTATTATGACAGCTTATATACTTGCAAAATATTCATTGACTCTGTTCTTCAGGCTTAGGTAATAACGTTCTTCTGCCATTATATTTTATAGACCTAGCATCACATCTGATTCTCTGATTTGCATATTACATGGTTAATGATTGTTGCTGGGATATTTTTAATTTATTATTTTATTATTATTTATATATAACACCTTATTAGCTATACCTCGAATCATATGTATAAGATGAGATAATAGTATTATTCAGGTGGGTTTTCTCACACATTACACACAGAAATATACTAAGTGACATCGTGAGTGTGCTTGCAAATGTAGTGCTATTTTCCCATTTTTAAAACTTTTTGTTTTTCAGGAATGAGGGCAATAACAGGTTGCTGCATTAAAAGTATTTCATTAGATTCTAATTGTGATTAAGGAGTATATTTGCAGCTCACCTTATGGGCATAGATTACAGATGTGAAGTAGCCCACAAGGGACCTCATTAGCATGGTGATTACAAGTTAATCAGTAATACAAAGAACAGAGAAATAATGAAACAGAAAAACAAAATTTTTGATGCATTCATTATTAGATTTTCTTGGCTTTTAAAGGTTTAAAAACTATCAGGCTAATGTTTGGTGCTTTCATCTTTTTAGATTATGCTATCCTGAGGGAATAGTTTAGTGCTGCCGGGTAAAACCACTGAGGGAGAGGCGTCATTGGGTCATTTATTTTATTTTATTTTATTTTTTCAAGACAATAAGCATTTAGTAAATGACTACTAGCAGCAAGGCATGCTACTAGGTTCTGTGATGAATACAAATGCAAGCAAGAATGAAACCTGAATATAAGAAAAACACAAACAACAAAGCAAAGTGTAAGTTCTCGGTGAAAAGAGAAAATTTTGATGGGAATATCAGAGAAAGATATGAAAAATATTATGATTCAATCTAAATCTTGAAGAACAGGATTCTAAGTGGTAGACAGCATAAATTGGCATTCAAGCAAGAAGAAATAGGATAAGCAAAAACAGGATAAAAATTGTACATTTATATTTGAAAAATCACAAAGTAGAATGAAATTTTTTACAGAGCAAAGTACCTATAGAACAGTGACACAGAATTGTTAAAGAAAAAATGGGCCCAGATGCAAGAAGGTATGACTAAATACAATATTGAGGAGTTTGAGTTTTTAATTTCTAAGCATTGGGGGTCTGTATTAGTCCATTTTCACACTGCTATAAAGAAATACCCAAGACTGGGTAATTTATAAAGGAAAGAGGTTTTAGTGACTCCCAGTTAAACATGGCTGGGGAGGCTTCAGAAAACTTACAATCATGGCGGGAGGCAAAGTGGAAGCCAGCACCTTCTTCACTAGACAGAGGAGACAGAAGGGCAAGCAAACAAGGAAGTGCCATGCTTTTAAACCCATCAGATCTCGTGAGAACTCCCTCATTATCACAAGAACAGCGTGGGGGAAACCTTCCCCATGATCCAATTACCTCCCTCCCTCCACACGTGAGGATTACAATTTGAGATGAGATTTGGGTGGGAACACAGGGCCAAACCATATCAGGGTCCAACAGATGGGGGGGAAAAAATGCTCATTTTTGAAAATTCGAAAAACAGAATTAAAGTATACCACCTAAAGTCATTTAAGGTTTTTTTGTTACTGGAAATGATAGATGAGCAGAGATATAAATGAATCACACTAGGGTTTTGAAAATATGCTATAAGTTGCCAATGTGAAGAATATGTTTGCTGCATGCATCTTTCTTCTCTTTTTTTCTTTGAATGAAAAACAGGCCTATGAATTTTTCATCATTTGCACGGTACCTTTTCTATATTTCCCGAGGTACTTTTGAGAGGTCACAGCATGCTGGCAGCCCTCGCAGCCGTCGCTGGCTCTCGGCGCCTCCTAGGCCTTGGCTCCCACTCTGGCCGCGCTTGAGCCCTTCAGCCCGCCGCTGCACTTGGGAGCCCCTCTCTGGACTGGCCCAGACCGGAGCCGGCTCCCTCTGCTTGTGGGAGGTGTGGAGGGAGAGGCGCGGGCGGGAACCGGGGCTGGGGCAGCGCTCTCGGGCCAGCACG
>NW_012116600.1:1851441-1866093 GCF_000951035.1 Colobus angolensis palliatus
TGCGCCGGGTCCCCCAACAGTGCTGGCCCGCCGGCGCTGCGCTCAAATTCTCGCCAGGCCTCAGCTGCCTCCCAGCGCGGAAAGGCTCAGGACCTGCAGCCCGTCATGCCGAGCCTCCCCGAAGAGCGCCGCCCCTGCTCGGCGGCGCCTAGTCCCATCAACCGCCAAAGGGCTGAGGAGTGCGGGCGCACCGCGCAAGACTGGCGGTCAGCTCTGCCTGCGGCCCTGTGCGGGATCCCCTAAGTGAAGCCAGCTGGGCTCCTGAGTCTAGTGGGGACCTGGAGAACCTTTCTAACTCAGGGATTGTAAACGCACCAATCAGCACCCTGTGTCTATCTCAAGGTTTGTAAATACACCAATCAGTACTCTGTTTCTAGCTAATCCGGTGGGAACTTACAGAACTTTTCTGTCCAGTACCCTGTGTCTAGCTAAAGGATTGTAAATGCACCAATCAGCACTCTGTCAAAACAGACCAATCAGTTGGATGTGGGTGGAATCAGATAAGGGAATACAAGCAGGCTGCCCAAGCCAGCAGTGGCAACCCGTTTGGGTCCCCTTCCCCAGTGTGGAAGCTTTGTTCTTTAGCTCTTTACAATAAATCTTGCTGCTGCTGCTGACTCTGTGGGTCCACGCCACCTTTATGACCTGTAACACCATGAAGGTCTGCAGCTTCACTCCTGAAGCCAGCCAGACCACCAACTCACCAGGAAGAGCGAACAACTCCAGACGCACTGCCTTTAAGAGCTGTAACACTCGCTGCAAAGGTCTGCAGCTTCACTCCTGAAGCCAGCCAGACCACCAACTCACCAGGAAGAGCGAACAACTCCAGACGCACTGCCTTTAAGAGCTGTAACACTCGCTGCAAAGGTCTGCAGCTTCACTCCTGTCAGTGAGACCACGAACCCGCCAGAAGGAGGAAGCTCCAGACACATATGAATATCTGAAGGAACTCCGGACTCATCATCTGTAAGAACTACAGCACTCACCACGTGGGTCGGCAGCTTCATTCTTGAAGTCAGCAAGACCAAGAACCCACCAATCCCGGACACACTTTTACATCCACTCCTTTGTCTTATTTCTGTAAAACATGTAGCAGGGATATTATTAGCATCATATTTTAGTGAAAATATTAAGTGACTTGTCCAAGGTCAACCAACCAGCTTGAGATAGAGTCAAAATTAGAATTCAGAATTCTCAGAACATGTTTCAGTGTTCTTACCACTGTATTTATTCAAATCACCAGAATGAAGGCATGGAATAGCAGTGTTCTGTATAGTATTCCTTCACATATTTACCCACTCTTCCAGAACATTTATTAGTGCCAAATGGCAAGGTATTATGAGGATAAGAGGTAAATAAGACATAATCTTGACTTCCAGGTTGTTAGCCTTTCATGAAACATTCATAGTGAAAATAAGATGGAACATTCAGCAGAAACTTCTGCTATGCATGGTACTGGCCTCCATTTTATGAAAAACTTTCTTCTGGAGAAAATTCAGAGTAGATCATTATTTCTAATTCCTCTTTGTATTGCTTGTTCATGCCAAGGAGGAGAAATGACGTCTCTAATAGGTGAGTTTTGAAAAGATAAGGCTGAAGTCCATCCAGGCTTGTTTAGGAGCCAGTCTGCCAGGCAGATGGGTGCACTCTGGACTGCCCCGTGCTATGCAGTGCCCCTTCAGGGGAAGCCTATGGTAACTCTGTTGCACTAGTGACTGGGTTAGTAAGTCTGATTGAGCGTAAAGTACTGGTAAACACACTTAGCTGTAGGTCTAAAGTCAGGCCTTCCAACTACCTTTCTCATAATGCAGCTGACATCTTCACTTCCTTATGCCTCATTATGCCTATCTCAATTGGATCTATACTCAGAAGGGGAAGGTAACCATGATTTAATGACCATCCAAACATGTGTGCCTATTATCATCTTATCAACAGCCATAGAGGAATTGATTATAATCCTATTACTGTTTTCACAATGATGAAAATGAGGCATAAAAGATTAAGTAACTTATCCACATTCACACAGCTAGTTAGTGACAGAGCAGGGCCATGAGCTAATTCTCTGTAATTGGCCACACCCCAACCGTAATGCAAGGTGAACAGTAACAAATTCCTTAAAAGACTCATACCATGTTATTACATATTCAATTCCATAAACAAAGATCATAATTGTCTTTTAATAGTGGATCATCTCAAAGAAGGGGCAAAAATCCTTTCGAGAGCCATGTTGTTCATTAATATGACCCAGCAGAGTAATCTTTTAAACACGAAAAAAATTATTTTGTTTGTAAGTCAGATGCCATAATTCACCCAATTCTGTTCTATATGACCTCACTCTCAGCTCCTATTCCAGTTTCTACAAGGTAGCACTAAATATAAATTCTAGTTAGGGCAATAAAATAACGTAGTTTCCCATGGTCTGTCGCCAATACCTAAATTACTTTTCAATAAGAAGAACCTGGCTTCTGGTTTCTCAACCAAACCAAAGACTCAGTCTAATTAGATTCAGGGAGTGTGTATTTTACCTAGAGTCTGATTATACTTGGAGATTCTCTCTCTGAGAATAAGTTAAGTACAAGAGCACCGTCAAGAGAGGTATGCTATAGATTCATTATTGAATATTATGGAGGAGATACAATATATCTTAATCATAATATAGCTACAATAGATATGTGAAAGACAGGCTAGAGATCTCACTCTGTATGTTAGCTTCTGTGTCAGGGAGTCCTCAAGACCACCCACAGGTTTAATGATTTGTCTCAGGATTCAGCATAAGTTGAACCCAGGATTATGATTTTTTGTAGCAAAAGGATATAAAGCAATATCAGCAAAGGAAAGAGGTAGATGCAGTGAAATCTGGAGGAAACCAGGCACAAGCTTTCAAGAGTCCTCTCCTAGTGGAATAACACAGGATGCTCTTAATTTCCCAAAAATCAGTGATGATGTATGTGAAATGTTTTCAACTAGGGAAGTTCATTAGGGACTCAGTGCCCTGGGTGTTTACTAGGGGTTGGTCATATAGGCAGTTTCTGCCTCGCATATGCCAAAATTCCAAACACTTTAAAAGAATGCAGTTGTTCAGCATAAACCATTTGTTGAAGTTTAGGCAGAACCTATTGTAAGGTTTAGGCAGAACAGTTTAGGCAGAGTAAATCTCTCTTATAAGTTAATGTTGGGAAATCTAAGTTCCCAGACAGCAACCAAGGGCTAAGCTTCTCTTTCTAAGAACATGAAGTCTCAGACCTGCTATGTTAAAGATTTTCTGTACAGCTTCCAATGGGGAAAGAAAAAGCATTAAAATAGAGCTCAGTGGGCACTGCATTTAGGAATCACAGAGAGAGCAGAGTTTGGTCTTTTTAATTTCTAAAAAGAAGAAGAAAAAGAAGAAATCTCAAAAAGTTTTACTTTCTTTGGATTCTATTCACACTAAAAGACATTGTGTCATTGAAGAATTACACATTTTTTTTTTGTTAGGAGTTCAAAATTGTTCTCTTGACTTATGAATGGGCTAGTCCTTAAAAATTGGATGATACCAAAGGTCTATTCTCTACTTTTTATACCAAACTACTCTTTCTCCAGCAAAGCTGTTTTGAACATCCTATTTGGTTTCCAGTTATAAAAATAATTTAACTAAATTGAAAAGGAGGAAAAAAGTCACCAACTTTTCCATCACGCTAAGATTACCATTTTAACTCATTGGTGTGTATATTTCAGAGCTTTTAGTAAGAATATATATGCTCATTTTCTTCTTTACAAAAAGGAATCATGCTTTCTTGACCCAACAATATGCCTTCCTTACTACTAAGTATCTTTCTATATGACTGTACCTTCCTTGTACAGAGGCACTGCAGTATATTTAGCTAAGCATTGTTATTTTCACATTCGTCAGTTTTACACAGTATTCTAGGTAAAATAGGCTGAGAGTAATCCTACTCTCAAGGAGATGACATTCTACTGGGGAGAGAAAGACAAAAAGAAATGAGGTAGTTACAAGAAGTAGCAAGTGCTATGAAAAAACAGACAATGTGATAGAGTAGGGAGGAGAAACTGCTTTAATTTGAATGGCAACTGAATATCTCAGGAAGAGAAAACACGTGTTTTTACACCTGAATGATGAGAATAAGGTCATCATGGGAAGATCTGGAGGGAGAGCATTTCAAGCAGAGTAACAGCTGTTGCAAAGACCTTGAGCCAAGAATAGTGGCCATATGCAGAGAAAAACCTTTGGAGATTTCTAAACAAGGTAATGATGAGCTAAATTGTTGTTGTTGTTGTTGTTGTTGTTGTTGTTGTTGTTGTTGTTGTTGAGACAGTCTCGCTCTGTCGCCAGGCTGAAGTGCAGTGTCTTGATCTCGGTTCACTGCAGCCTCCACCTCCCAGGTTCAAGCAACTCTCCTGCCTCAGCCTCCAGAGTAGCTGGGACTTCAGGTGTGCACCACCACGCCCAGCTAATTTTTATATTTTTAGTGGAGACAGGGTTTTGTCATGTTGGCCAGGCTGGTCTCCAACTCTTGGCCTCAAGGGGTCCGCCCACCTCAGTCTCACAAAGTGCTGGGATTACAGGCATAAGCCACAGCACCCAGCTGAGTTAAACTTTTAAAAGCTCATTCTGGGTATCAAGGGTCATCAATTTTAGGAAGGGAAGAGTGACATCAGAAGCTGTTATAAGAATGTGAGTAATAGGAAATGGGGGCTTAATATAGAGGTGTAGTAGCAGAGATGGAATTAACTCATCATAGTTGGAAAATGCTTTGTAGCTAGAGCAAGCGATATACTTGTTGATGCATTGGATGTGAAGTGTTAGAACAAGATGTAAAGTTTGGCCCATTAATTTTTTGCTTGACCACTCATTTGAAGAAGCATTTTCATAATTTTGGAATCATGCTATTTGTTATATATAACGAAAAATATTTTTCAATCTTTGCAGTTTATCCTATAATTTTGTTCATGCTGTTTTCAATATATAGTGCTGCTATATTTAATTTTATGAAGTTCAGTGAATTGATCTATTCCTTATCTTTATTTCTTTCAATAATAAGCTTATAAAGTAATTCTCTACCTCCAAAATTTGTCACCTATTATTTTCTACTGAAGTTTTTTTCATTTTTACATGTTTGTAATGTATCTAAAATATATTTGTGAGATGTGAATAATGAATATCCTTTCCTCTTCCGTGAGTGGCTGCCTAATTATCCAAACATCATTAGTTAGATAATTCATCTTTTATCCTCTGATTAAGATGCCACTTTGATACTATACTTAGCCTTATTTTATTTAGGTCTATTTCTGTACTCCATTTATCTGCCTAAACTTGGTCTAGTACCTAATTATTTTCTCAATTATTAGATTTTTATTATATACTTTAATATCTAATAAGGAAAGTCTGTCCTCATTACTCTTATTTTTCAAAATTACCTAGGTTATTCTCACATTCTTTCTTCCAGATGAACTGAGAATCATATTGTCACATTTGAGGAACAAAAAAGCAGTTTAATATATGGTAAATTACCAAGATGTCAGCTCTATATTTGATTGGAATTCATGTAAATTTCTGGAATATGGCATGCTAAATCTAAAAAATGGCCTAATCACATAATGAAGAAAAGAAACAATCATTATCTTCTCCTTTCTTTATGCCCTTAAGGTAAGTTCAATTTCTTGCCATTTTTAAGAAAACCAAACTTTAGACATCCATCATGTTTTGTAATAGAAATGATATTGCAACAGTTTCTTTAATTATAAACATTTACATTTTACAGTACCACATGATTCATAGTAGAGCATTTGTACATGTTTAGCCCATTATTTTAAACTTTGAGATCACATTTTTGTTTCTTCAAAGGAAGAAAATAATCTGATGTTATTGCTTTTATATTATATTTTAAGCCTGACCCAGAACTCAACATTTAAATACTTCTTCATTGCCAGGTATCCCATACAAACTTTTTGAGTTTTCCAAGCAAGATACTTTCTGAAAATGCAATTGTATGGTCTTGATTCCGTTTTTCATATTTTAGTCTTCATTTGCCTATAAATCACACTCACTCTTTGAATATCTTATTATTCTGAATGTCTTATTACTTCCTACATATGACAGAGACATTACTTAGAAAGTAAAAAATAAGAATGAGATTCAAAAATCTTGCTTTGATTCATTGGAGGAAATTGCAGCATCGTGTATATATGCATAATTGTAGCTGCAAAACAGTTTGGCCAGCCTGAAGTAGAGTGAAGTAAGAAGTCAAAACTACAATACCAAGAAAGGGATGGAAACTTGGGTTCAGTTCAGACTTAATAATATTAAAGAAGTTAAAATGCACTGGTGATGCTTACAAGCAGTAAGGTGTTATCTTCATACCTCCATGTTATGTTTTTATGCCGATTGGACACAGCCACAGGCCTCATGCTTACTGACCCATTAAAACAAACCAGAGGTATGAAATAGAGTTCAGAGCAATTGTCCATTGTTTCTCCTGCTTTTCCTGCTTCAGTCCATGCCCATCATCTACCAGACTCTTGATTTCATCTGTTATTTATTTAAAGACATAGCTCCTCCTATTTGGAGTTAGTTTCAGCAATGAGTTCCTCCAGCTTCTAAAATGTCCTGTCATTCCTCATCTTTCATCTTTGTCTTGTGCAGATGCCTTCCATTTTCCCACTCATTTCACGCAATCTCAGATAGGATTCCACATCCTGACTGACTCCTCAGAACTCAATTACTGACCCTAAGGCCTCCACCAAATGGTTATTATGAAAATTAGATGATGTAATTTTAATAAATATGAAGCATTTTTCACTATGTAAAGAACATCAAAGACATTCAATTAATGGCAACTGCTACTAGATACAGTGTCTTACAACAACCAGTTGTAAAGTAAAAGCAAACTGATGCAAGTAATTGCTTTGTTGACCAACAGCTTAAAAAATAACTTGACTGTTTTATTTATATTTAATTAGCTAAACATTTAGTGTCACAAACAGAATCAATATCCATGTGTGACAGCTGATGGTCACCCTTATGTTCATTATGTTTTTATATAGGAACAATTTTCACATCTGCAGACAAAAAAGGAGCCATTAGAGAGGAAAGTTGAATCTAAGTAGGGTGAGCATATGTTCTCGTTACTTGTGACAGTACCAGTGAATACCTGTTATCCTAGCATTATTATTAATAGTGGCCAGTTTCACTCTCCATCATAGCATTATCCAATTGAATTTTGTGTGGTGATAAAAATGCTCTCTATCCAGGCTACCCAATATGGTAGGTACTAGTCAATGTGGCTATTGAGCCTTCAAAATGTGACTAATGCGACTCAATTAATTGTATTCAATTTAAATTTAATTAGCCACATGTACCTACTGACTATTATATTGAACAGTGTAGCTCTAAAGTATCATGGATTGGATGATATGTTCTATGGTCATACTAAAGATGAAGTGTATTTGGTGAACTGAAGTCTTTAAGGCCATTAGAGGAATATAATCCAGGTGGAAGGAGTAGTCTTAGAAAGGCAAATTGACCTTCCCACCTCATCAGCAAGTGGGACTGGGAAACCATACATGGAAAGTTTTTGGGTGAAAGAATGGATAATTTGGAAAGGTCATGTCAAATAATCTTAAGAGATTCAATAAAATGGCCGGGCGGGGTGGCTCAAGCCTGTAATCCCAGCACTTTGGGAGGCCGAGACAGGTGGATCACGAGGTCAGGAGATCAAGACCATCCTGGCTAACATGGTGAAACCCTGTCTCTACTAAAAAATACAAAAAACTAGCCGGGCGTGGTGGCGGGCGCCTGTAGTCCCAGCTACTCGGGAGGCTGAGGCAGGAGAATGGCGTAAACCCGGGAGGCGGAGCTTGCCGTGAGCCAAGATCGCGCCACTGCACTCCAGCCTGGGCGACAGAGCGAGACTCCGTCTCAAAAAGAAAAAAAAAAAAAAGAGATATTCAATAAAATAAGATGTCTTCAGAAAGTGAAGAGCAGGTATTTCGGAACCACAAATTACCACACGCCGGAGAAGAGAGCCAAAACTTCAAGGGGGAGCTAAACCGTCCTGGCTGTGATAGTGGGACCTCATGTTCTTGCTATGTTCCTCATTCCTTATATGTTTCTATTATTTCTTACCTACCACAGTCCAATTCACCTCACAAGCTGCACTTTGTGTTCCTGACTAATTAACATGCAACTGGCACAAAAAGAAGTGACCTTTTCTTGACTAATTTTCTTTCTTCAATTCAACAAGAGCCTGTGAAGTACTGTGCAATTAACAAGAGTGTAGAGAGAAGTAAAGGTCTCATTTTATGGTTTAAAAAGGATTAATTTCACAAAGAGGAAACTACTTAAAATTCTAATAGTAGTTAGTATGCATTCTGTAGCACAGAACCTAATTGAGCCATTTTCCATGTTTTACAAGAATAACAGAACAAGTGGTTGTTTAACTTTTTTCTGTATTGCATTATATTTGAATGTAGTTTTTCATTAAATCATAATTAGGAGTGACATACAGACCCAATTCATTACCATAGCACTTGCTGGCACTCAACATGTGACTTGTTAATATTTGTTCTTATTTAAGGGCAAACAGAATTATTTCATTTCAGATACAAAAAGTTATTTTAAATACTTGAACAAACTGAGATTGCTCTATTATTACTTAAATTTACTTTCCTTCTGCTAAATATCCGTAGAAGGAATGCAAATTACAATATTAATTTGGCTTTTTCCTATTTATGTGAATGTCCCATGAGAATTAGCTATATATATATATATATATATATATATATATATATATACACACACACACACACACATATATATTTTATTACTGCCTCTAGAAAATATGACTTTGCAGCAGAGGGGGAAAACACTTTTTGCTTTTTTATTTTTTACCTTTCTGAATCTCCAAACAGGCTAACAAAAGTAATATTGCTTTCAGTGTCTCTTATTTAAAAAAAAAAATACTGGGCCTAAAAACCACACAGCTGGTCTTTTCAATTTTCTTAACTACTGAATTGGATTAACTGCATGATCTGAGTCAACTGATTCTGCAGAAATCAATGGCTGAGAAGGCAAGATCTTCTCTCCTGGTTGGCCTCATTCCTAAGCCTCTGAGCATGTGATATTCACTCAGTACACCATCAACTTTTAAAGTAATTGCTTTCTAAATGCCCAAGTTACAAACTTCGATGAATGATATTTGTCTCAGTAGTATCCCATAGATGAGTAACAAATATAATTTAGAAATTTACATTAAAAATAGCATTTATTAATTTTTCTAGTTGTACTTATTATAGAAAATCTAGATGGTAGAGATATGAAGAAAATATAATCAGCATAATTCAGTCCCCTACTATTAATATTGGGATACGTATCTTTAGAATCTTTTTTCACATGTATGTGTATATATATGTATGTGGTGTGTGTGTGTGTGTGTGTGTGTGTGTATGCCCCTTTTGGGGGGTGAAGGTCGATAGAATAATGCCACCCCATCAAAGATTTCCACATCCTAATGCCTGGAACCTGCAAATAAAATGGGTTACATGACAAAGGGGAATTAACATTGCAGGTGGAATTAAGATTGCTAATCAACTGACCTTAACATAGAGAGATCAGCCTGGATTAACTAGGTGGGCTCTGTAAAATGAGTAAGAGTTCTTAAAAGTAAAAGATGAAGGCAGATGTAATGTAAGGAGGACTCATCTCATTGTTGATGGCTTTAAAAATGGAGAAAGGGGGCCAAAAGCCAAGCATTGCAGATACCCTTGCTAAGCTGACAAAAGACTAAAACTGGCCTTGACCAAATGGACCTAGTAGACATTACAAACATTCTACCAAACAACTGAAGAATATACATTTTTCTTATCTGTGCATGGAACATTCTCCAAAATAGACCATATGCTTGGTTATAAAGCAAGTCTCAATAAATTTTTAAAAAATCAAAATCATATCAAGTATCTTCTCAGACCAGAGTTGAATAAAATCAGAAGTCAATACCAAAGGAAAATCTCAAAACTACACAAAGACATGGAAACTAAATAACTTTCCCTGAACGGTCTTTGGCTAAACAATGAAACTAAGGTAGAAATCAAAACGTTTTTTGAAATGAATAAAAATAGAGACAAAACATACCAAAACCTCTAGGATACACCAAAAGTAGTGCTAAGAAGAAACTTTATAATGTCAAATGCCTATATCCAAAAGATAGAAAGATTTCAAATTAGCAACCTAACGTTGCATCTCAAGGAACTAGAAATACAAGAAAAAACTAAACCCAAAGCTAGAAGAAGAAAAGAAATAACAAAGATCAGAGCAAAACAAAAGGACATTGACAGCAAAAAAAGATACAAAAAAATCAACAAAAGTTATGTCTTTCAAGGATAAATTTATAAAATTGATAAATTAATAAAATTGACAAACTGCTAGCTAGATTAACCAAAAAAAAAAAAAAAGAGAGAGAGGGAGAGAGAAAACATTCAAACAAGCACAAAGCACAATCAGAAATGATAAAGGAGACATTGCAACTGACACCACTGAAATACGAAAGATTATGAGGGACTACTAGATTTTTAAATGTGTTATTCCCTACTGGAAATCCTAATATAATCAGAGAATCTTTACACCATGCAAGTTTCACTGATGCCTAGTCTGGTCTTATTTTACAAATAATGAAACTCAGGAACACAAAATTACCAAGGTCAAATCACTATTCAGTGACCATCTCATTACAAAGATTTTGATGCTTTACGAATCTCTTTCTTCATAACGTGCTATAATAAAGAATGAAATGAAGCAAAAAAGTAATGTGAGTAAGGTGCTTTGAAATATTTAAAAGAGGAAATACTGATTTTTGTAGTCCTGAGCATAAAATCAGCTAAGGAATGTAATATGGTCATTTGATCTCATATGTAGATGGATTAAAGTGTCTGGTTGGTGGCCTAGATGTTTTGATCTGACAAGTCTAGGAAACACCTCCTCAATCCCTCCTTCAGTTAACTCCTAAAACAAAACAAGGATTTGAGATACTTCCAGAAATCCATGTCCTACAGAAGCAATAATTCAATTATATAGCCAATTAATTATTTGCCTTTATATTTTTGTGCCAATCTAATTATTATTTATAATAAATATTCTGTCTTCATTTGGCCATTAGTAGGTAGAGATATGTTTGCAATTTTTTTTTTTTTTTTTTGAGACAGGATCTCACTCTGTCACCCAAGCTGGAGTGCAGTGGCACAATCTCAGCTCACTGCAGCCTTGATCTGGATCCAAGCGACACTCTCACCTCAGCCTCCAGAGCAGCTGGGAACACAGATGTATGCCCCAACACCTGGTTTTTGTTCTGTTTTGTTTTTGTACTTTTGGTAGCGATGGAGTTTCACCATGTTGCCCAAGCTGTTCTCAAACTCCTGAGCTCAAGTGATCCGCCTGCCTTGGCTTCCCAATATGCTGAGATTACAGGCATGAGTCACTACCCCTGACCATGTTTGTAATTTCAAATGTTCCTAAAATTCATAAAAAATACATTTCATACACTGAGTCATGGGCTTAGCCAACACATTCATGTGTACACATAAAGCTCAAATGCTTAAAACTTAGGAGTAGAAAAACAAACACCATCATTGGCAATTGTAGAATTTGACTAGTTATTGCTGCACTATGATATGTTACTGCATGCTGGTGTTATTTAAACACAATCTATAAAATACTCATAAAAGGTTTTGGAGGTTTTTTTCAATATTAGGAAGAGAGTCAGACAAATTTTTAACGTTGTTTGATACAAACACACAGAGACAGATATACGAATAGTATATTTTTATGTAAAAATGTCAGAATATTTATATAAAATGTATATAATATAAGCCTTTATGTATATAAATAACAATAAATATATGCATGTGTTCCATATCAAGACAATGGATGTATAAAAATAGCTATATAAGAATTTGATGATTAAAATTATAATCACACACACACACACAATAAGATTCAAATGAAATGTATTCTACTGTAGCTAATATTGCCATCCCCACCAACTACTTGAGACTCTTCTATCTCAAAAGCTTAATGGCTAAACCTTAGAGATTTAATATGCCACCATGTCTTGAGAAATGAGCAAGACATGCTTGATTAGTTTCAAAATGAAGTGTGCATTTCTATGAGACTATTTAGCAGGCTGTGGCTTGCGTGTATAAAATGTCAGGATTATTAAGTTTGATATGAAGTCACTGTCTTGGGATCAACTAATTTAAAGTTTATTAAGAAAAGAAGAAATCTATCATTAGGTATATTTTGAAACACACAAAAAGTATTGAATGAGAATGACAACATGTTTAATTCAATATGCATCTTCATAGAGGCTGTCAAATGGCTCTAAAAGATCTGATACATCATAGGTCCTGTAGGTGTCTTTGTCAGCTTCACATACCTCTTCTTTTACCACATTGTGACAATCCGGGAGTTGTGTTCTGACTGCCTTGAAGTTTAATGTACTTCTATTTTGAGGCATTTACTGAATCATATTCAGAACCATGGAGCTTGAGGTATATGAGCACTATCATTTTTCTTTATTCTATTAAAAAGGTCTCTCATCTTCTTCCTATATATTTTCCCTAGCCAGTAAAGAAAATATCGCTGTCACTTTCAGTGGGGTTTGCCTTTCATCTCACAGTAGCATTTCAGGTCTCTAAGTGGTATCCAATTTATTTGTATTCCAATGCCACTTCCCTGAAGCATGCCTCTCTGTCAGCTGAGCACAAGATTCAGGTGCTCTGTACTTGGAAGCCATGCTATGAAGAAATTGACAATATCAACTGCAGCCAGTTGTCTTGCAAGCAATTTTCACTATCTGCAGGAGAGGAGTTCTCAAAATTATTTAGTAGCTCTATCTATAATATTTTTGAAGGTATTCCAAGTTTCCTTTCCTTGACTTTCTCAAAGTATGATGTTTTTGTTTTCAAATCTCTTTTATCATATTGAAGATGCATTTTAGTATAATTTTTATTCTCCTAAAACTAGTCTTTATTTAATATCTTCACATTTTTACAATTTACTATTAAGATCACACTTTAATTATTCCTTGTAATTTAGACCATATGTCAATAGGATTATTATTTCACAATTTTATGATGTCTAAAATCTGAGGGATGGTCCAGAATTACAACATGCGTAACATAGCGTAGTGTAATATTACAGAACAACATATTTTCCTGTTCCCTTTTTGCATCATTCACTATATACTCATTCACTTCAAAAGGATGCAATAATTACAGCTCATTGCGTGACTAGTATATTATGTGTAAAATATTCCTTCTCATTTATGCTGGATTAACTGCAAATTTTTCACTCTTTCCTTGCAATGTTCCTTTTCAGTATCTCCCATCATGGCCTAGAGCCTGCTTCAGTGCTCCTTTGAATCTGGGCTGGCTTTGTGGCTTGCTTCTCATACTAAAATGCAATGAAAGTGACAGACTGCCAGGCTGCAAAAGCCTTTGTGCTCCTCCACTCTCTCGGGATTCGTACATCTACCATGAGATCAAGCTCAGGTTCACATTCTGGAGGATGAGACACCACTTGGAGCAGAACCATTTTTTCAGCAGATTTATGTAAATCAACCTGTCATCACCCAACCCTAGGTGACCACAGATGATGAGTAAGCCTAGCCAAAGTCACCCGAGCCCAGTGCAGCCAACCTATAGAATCATAATAAATAATAAATAATTCAAATTTGTGTTTAGATAGAGTGCAAAAAAAGTGGCCTTATATTGGGCTAAGACACATCAAATAGGCCAAAGAGAAGGCATGACTTCTAGATATTTGCAGGAAAACTAAAGACATGTCTAACCATATACTTTCATTTTCTCCAAAAAAGAAGATATTTAAATTTTTATTTAATTTTCAAAATTAATATCTTGTGTTTAGGCACCACTGAGAATTGAAGAATGCAACATAAAGAAACCAATATTTAAGCTGGGTTTTGAAGAAGGAAGATCATTTGTAAGACAAAGAGGGAATACAGTAGTCTCAACAACAGAATGAAACACTTGAGCAATGGTGAAGAAGTCGGCACAGCTAGAATAAAGTTGCACATAGAGGTTAGTGGAAGAAGAGACTGAAAAATGGGTTTAGACTATATTGTAAAAGGCTTCCTCAGGCAAGTTAAGAAATTTGGGCCTAATTTTGTGGGCATGAAAGAGAATCGTTTTGATAAAGAAGTGATGATAATTTAGGAGACAGAGTGAAGAATGGTTTAAATGAGGGTGATTAGATGCAGTGAAACCAGATAAGATGACTATTTTAAGTGTGCAAAGGAGATATGATGATGGCTTCAAAGGTAGTGTCAGGGAAGATGAGAAGAACTAGTTTCAATAATTTTTTCAGAGTTAAAATTACTAGAATTTAAAGACTTATTATTGATAATTTGGGTTAAGAAAGAAAGGAGAAGAGAGAGCAAAACAGGCTAGCATTTTCTCTAGATTTTCAGATTAAAAGATGGTGGTGGATTGTGATACTTCCACTAAAATAGAAAATATCAGAATAGAAACTTACTTTAAGAGGAGAAATAAAGTATTTTCAACATATTAATTTTAAAGTAGCTTGAGGACATACAGGTTGACATGGCAATTTAAAAAAAAATACAAAAAACTAGCCGGGCGCGG
>NW_012116600.1:1866297-1900403 GCF_000951035.1 Colobus angolensis palliatus
AAAAAAAAAAAAACAGATAATGGTGAAGTTAATGAAATTACAATTGCCTATCTCTGCATTTTGATGGCAATTAAAGGCATGGAAGCCTGAAATACCCAGGGATAATGCTAGGGTGAGAAAAAAAACAGAGTCAAAGAATTGAACTCTGGTGAATACAAAAATCTAAAAAAAAAAAAAAAAAAAAAAAAAAAACAAGTAAAGGAGAAGAAGCTACTAAAGAACACTTAAAAGCAACTTTCCAATGTTTATAAAAATTTTAAGATAATAATGTCCTGGAAACTGAAGGCACAAATTCCACAAGGAGAGGGTGGCGAACAGTGTCAAGTGCTAAACAAAAGATGAGTTAAGATGGGGTTCAAAAGGGCAGTCCTATTGGGAGTTAAGAGGTGACAGCAGGAAGAGCAGCTTTCTCAGGCACTAAGCATGCCCTTCTTGTTAGAAGTAGTTAATGGATAGAGAGTAATTAATTTGAAAAAGCAGGGCTTAAGCTACACTGTCATACCTTTCACTGAAGAATTGAAGGAGGGAGATTGGGCTTCAAGGAAAGATAGATGAAAATTGAGAACATCTGAGCTTACTTATATTCAGAAGGGAAAGGATTCTTGAAGAAAAAGACTAACCAGGTTTCAGACAGCTCATAGGATGTAGTCTCTATGGCATGGACATAGCAGCTACCTTAGAAAATAAACAAAGGCACCTCTACCTCTGGGCCATAAGGGAAGAATGGGTGTCCCTATAAGAATGTTTACAAGAGGGAATGCAAAGTCTTGGATATCCCATCTGCTAATCTTTTCTCCATGAGGTAACAATCTATTGAGTGTGATGGCATTGAAAGCACAACAGGACTCAGAATAAAGGCTTTGGTATAGACATTATGGAAACTCAAAAGGAAGTTGAAAAGAGAAAGAAAAATGATTTCTAAACAGTGCTGATGGCTCAGTAGACATTGACAAATCCTAAATTTATAGTCGTAATGATGTATAATCTGTGTGAAGTCAAGGGGCAGTAGTGGAGGAAGTGGATTGTTGGATTCATTTTAATGAAAACAGAAAAAATCATGTGGATAAAAACACTGAAAGTCATAATGACACTGTTTTGAAGACAGACTGTAGCTGAGCTAGGAACCTGGAGTGAAGCAAGAGTACAGCTTATATTTACAAAGGGGATTGAAAATGCAAGCTCAATCCTCTCGAATCTAATACTACTTCAATTCTGTTATGGTGAAAATAGCTTTTACATTGGCCTTTTCATATATAAAAAGTTACATTTTAGTTCACTTATGCCTGTTCTACTTAAAAACTCAGTTTGGTTTTTCTGTTTTGGATATTTTACTACCCTCTTTTAGTGAACATTCACAATTATAACTTACATAAAACATAATTTCCTCTGATAGTAAGGCACTATTTTATTTACCTTTCCCATGCTAAACTAAATGTCAAGCATAGTTCAGCAAAATAAATCAATAAATCTCAACAGACACAAATGCTTATTTTATTAATGCCAACTCTAACTCCAAATTAAAATCATATGAGATTGACATTGTGTACATATTTCAGATAAACTAATTTTCCTTTTTAATATCAAATACATAAGGAGAGTAATTAAAGCATTTGTTGCCCTTTTCTCCTGGTTCCATATGCATGGACTGAGAAGGAAATAATTAAAATGAATTTGCTCAACTCAAACAGACAATATAAAAATATGAAGATAGATAGACAGATGGGAAATAGATGGATAAACAGATGGCCATATCACTTTGGAAAAATAAAGTTAAAACTTGCTTGTCATTCAAATTAACAGCGAACAGCATTCTTTAAACTTGCACCTTGGATCAGAGCTAACAGTGTAACTGTTAAACCATAGCACTATATCATGTGACCTTTAAAATAAAAACAAATACAAAGCCTATTTCAAGATTTTTACTGCAGATCTCAAACAATTCAAAAGACTGCTGATACAAGTAATTTCTATGTTTATGGTAGAAAAGTAATAAAATTTTATAATTAATATATTCATAAACCAAAGATATCCAGAAATTAGTTTACCTTTCCCACTCAAGATTGAGGTTCAAAGGAGAACCCTGTTTTTAAAGGGACTGAAACAACCAGATGGAACCGAGGAGTAGGGGACAAAGTGTAAATTCAATTCCATGGACGAGCCAATGTGTGCAAATAGGAAAAATGTTGAAGGTAATTCCTAAGGAAATATAGGCTCTTAAAGCTTATTCCCAGATTTGATTAGCCTCAGAGAAGAGTCAGGGAAAGCAACACTAGAATTGAAGAGTTAGGGCCATCAGATTCCATATTTGATGGGTATTTCCAATTGGGAAGCAGAGGTCATTGACATACATTAGGATTGGTTCAGAAACTATGACAAAGCTTAGATGCAAATAGAGCAAAAAATAGGCACCATAACAAGGAGAGGAAAGCCTAAGGCAAAAGAAATTAATCTGGCTTATATTATTTAAAAAAAAGAAATTAAGGCTTACTTGACCTTACACTACTCCATGCGTAGGTTTCAAAATACAATTCAAAAGATCATAAAAGGCCAATATAGATAATATTATCACTAATACACTTGTGTTCTTGCTGATGCAGTCTACAGTTGGTTAATAGAGCTCCCTAATAAGGCTTGGTAATGACTGCCAATGAAGTCATAATTTGGCCATCAGTAACCATTCTGAGCATAGTTTTCATAATCATAGACTAATACATCAGGAAAGTAGAAGATTGTGTCATAATGCCTGTTGTCTCGTTAGTATCATGTAGTATCTGGAACATAGTGGATAATCAATGTAAATCTGAAAGCATAAAGTAATAAAATGAGAATATAGTTTTCATTCACTTTTAGTTTAAATATAATTTTGATTATATATGAATAATAGAAAATATTTATCAAAAATTTAACTGTAACTGTATTTATGAGGTATTAAATAACATGCCTGAGATCCACTGATAGCCAATGCAATCATAAGAACAGAAAGAAAAAAACTTTAATTCAAAAAATTAAATAAAGCATTGACATTATAAAAAGAGGAGTATTAATGGTCATTCAAGTTAGCAGGCATTAAGATACAATTAATTATGTATCAAGTCAGTACAGTGGCCAGAGTGTTAAGAGGTATGCTCTGTAATCAGGGAGGCCTGGGTTTGAATTCCAGGTGACCATTTTACTAACTCTGCAGGTCTGGAATTTGCTTCTACCCTACTTGCAAGCTGATAAATTAGCCTGTAACAGAGACATAAGATTCCTGCATCAGAGACAAATGTCTTTGTTACAACACAGAAAGCAGTATGAGCATCAGCATATTTGCACTGGCTCCCCTTGCCCCTAAGTCGCACCAGGGCAACGTAATAGAACATGATAGAAACTACATAAGCAGCGGATTTGTGTCACAAATGAGAAAAACTGAGTTTGGGGATCCATTGGTTTTATAGCAAGAAGTAAGCAAGCCTGTTCTTTGTCCAAGTGAGAAAAGAGACATAGCTTCATCTCTCAACCATAGGAAGTATTCTACTTGTCAGGGACTTAAAGTCTGACCCACCCAGCAAGATGTGTAAGAATGCAAGAGAACCAAAGAGTATTGTCTCTGCAAACATTATCTGACACATTTATTAATTTATTCATTCTCTCTCCCTTTTCGCCTATTTTAGTTTTCTTCATTATTCCTCTCATAAACTTTTTTACATTGTTTGTCTCTCTCACCAGAATAGAAGCTCTAAGAAGGCAGAATGTGTTTTCTTCACTGTTACATTGATAGAATTACTATATTTACTTGTTTTATAAAATATATATCTGTTTTATTTTTGTAATGTCAAATTTAAATATTTATCAGTTCCTAAAAGCTGGTTGCTTCTCTAGATATCAAGGATATAGCAATTAACAAGATGAAGAAGGTCCCTACTCTAACCTTCTAAATCTCTATCAGTAAAAAGTAGCCTACAATAATGCCTATCTATATGGTTATTGAGAGGATTTAATGGATAATACAAGTGAAATATTTGGTAAAATTTTGTCATATAGTAAGTGCCCATTGATATTAGCAGTTATTTATTCAAATATAATGCTTTTGCCATGGATAGTTTTTGCATTTCACCATTTATATTTTGAAATGTGTTACTACATATTTTAAATTTTTATTTTTCATATTTGCTTAGAGATAAGGTCTGGCTATGTTGCCCAGACTGGAGTGCAGTGGCAGTTCACAAGCACAATCATAGCACACTATAGCCTGTGGCTCCTGGTCAAGCAGTCCTTCTTCTTTAACCTCTCGAGTGTCTGGGATTCCAGGAACGTGCCACAACACTCAGCTTACATTTTTATATTTAAAATAAAATATTCTAACACAGAGACTCATATAAAGCATAGTACAACACAGGATTAACTGATGTAAATATGTTACCATTTTTTCTCCAGAATATTATCAAATAAAGAAAAAAATACAATTAATGTCCCTGTCTCTTTCTCTTCTCCCCTTCTCCAGAGTTAACTATGTCATTTCCATTCATGTTCTTGTACAATTGGAGATAATTTTTGTATCTTTAAATAAATGTCATCACACTGAATATACTATTTTGCAACTTTTAAAAACTTAAATTCAGACAGTATTTCCTTTAATATATCTGTCAAATCTTCTTGATTATTCCCAAATCATCTCAATGGCATATTTGTGAGGAGTGAAAGAGTGTGAAATGGACCTAGGTTTGTCATAATAAAAATATCTTACTAAATCCTGTGCGTTGCGCTTTTAATGTCTTTTACTCTCACATATAAGTTTTACCAGTATATTAATCTTGCATTAAGAAATGGTCAGATTATAAACACTATGACTTTAAGACATTGACCTTTTAAGAAAATTTTATTTGGAACATTTTTCTTCTTATCTCTAATTCACACTTCAGAGACTGATTAAAATCTTCTTGCTAATTTCACTTGCAAACTATATCTCTATTACTGGTATTTACTGCACTTAACCTTCACCTTTCTGAAAGTAACATTAAAGTGTTATTTGCATAAATGAAAATCATTGCGTTTGAATGCTGCCGTGACTGTATATACTTTAACCACTTCTCCATAAATGACATTACAAAAATATTGTTGAGAAAATGCCATTTTAAAAGGCTATTGAAATATTTTTCCAAAAAAAAAACTACTTTTGATTTTCATGTTACAGATGGCTCTTCATACAACATAAATTCAATGTAAATGTTTGCTGTTAGTTTTCCTACTACTCAGACTCTCACTTACTGGGGTCCTCTCTTTTAAAGACTTTATGTTTTTAGAGCAGTTTCAAGTTCACAACAAAATTGAGAGGAAGGTACAGAGATTTTCCATGGACTCCCGGCTCTCACACATGCGTAGCCTCACAAATATGCCATTGAGATGATTTGGGAATAATCAACATCAACCACCAGAGGGATACATTGTTACAATTTATCAACCTACATTGGCATATCATAATTACCCAAAGTCCGTAGTTTAGAGATTACTCCTAGCATTGTATGTGCTACGGGACTGGATAAATGCACAGTGCCATGTATCCATCATTAGAGTGTATCCACCATTATAGTATCATACAGAATATTATAGTTTTGCTGCCTTAAAAATCCTCTGTGTTTTGCCTGTTTATCCTTCCCTCCTACAAACCCCTGGCAACTCTTTCTTACTTTTTTCTCTCAATAGTTTTGCCTTTTCTCAAATGTTATACAATTAGAATCATACAATATACAGCTTTTTCAGACTGGCTTCTTTCACTTAGTAATATGAATTTGTTTCCATGATGTATTTTTATACCTTGATACTGCATTCTTTTTTAGTGCAGAATAATATTTCATTGTCTAGATGTACTACAGTTTATTTACCCATCCACCTACTGAAGGACATCTTGGTTGCTTCAGAGTTTTAGCAATTACAGACAAAGCTGCTATAAACGTTGACGTGCAAATTATTGTGTGGACGTAAGTTTTCCACTCCTTTAGATAAATACCACAGGTCACAATCGCTAGATCAAATGGTAATGGTATGTTTCGTTTTGTAAGGAACTGTCAAACTATCTCCCAAAGTAGATATACCATTTTGCATTTCCACCAGTAACAAAAGGGAGTTCATCTTTCTCTACCTCCTGACCAGCATTTCTAGTGTTATTGTTCTGAATTTCAACCATTCTAACAGGTGCATAGTCATATCTCATTACTGTTTTAATATTCATTTCCCTGATGGCATATGATGTAGAGCATTTTAATATGCTTATTAGGCATCTGTATATATTTCTTGGTGAGGTATCTGTTAAGGTATTTGACCTATTTTTTTTTTTTTTTTTTTTTGAGACGGAGTCTCGCTCTGTCGCCCAGGCTGGAGTGCAGTGGCGCAATCTCGGCTCACTGCAAGTTCCGCCTCCCAGGTTCACACCATTCTCCTGCCTCAGCCTCCCGAGTAGCTAGGACTACAGGCGCCCGCCACCTCGCCCAGCTAGTTTTTTGTATTTTTTAGTAGAGACGGGGTTTCACCGTGTTAGCCAGGATGGTCTTGATCTCCTGACCTCGTGATCCACCCGATTTGACCCATTTTTAATTGTTTGTTTTCTTAATGTTGAGTTTTAAGAGTTCTTTGTATATTTTGGATAACAGTCCTTTATCAGGCGTGTCTTTTAAAAATATTTTCTCCCACTCTGTGGCTTGTCTTCTCATTCTGACAGTGTCTTTTGCAGGGCAGAGATTTTTAATTTTAATGAAGTCTAGCTAATCCATCTTTCATAAATCATATTTTGATGTTGTATCTAAAAAGTCATGCTCACCATACACAAGATTTATATGTTATAGGAGTTATGAGATTTTGCGTTTTACATTTAGGTCTATCATCCATTTTGAAGTTAATCTTTCTGAAACTGTAAGATCTGTGTCTAAAATCCCTTTTTGACATGTGGATGTCCAGTTGTTCCAGCCTCACTTGTTAAAATCACTACCCTTGCTCCATTGTCAAAGACTGCCTCCATTGCCTTTGCTCCTCTGTCAAAGATCTGTTGCCTATATTTATGTGAGCCTTTTTCCTAGGTTCTTAATTCTATTCCATTGCTCTATTTGTCAATTCTTTCACCAATACCACATTCTCTTAATTACTGTGGCTTTATAGTAAGTATTAAATTTGGGTAGTGTCGGTCCTCCAACTTTGTTCTTCTTGAGTATTGTGTTGACTACTATGGATCTTTTGCCTCTCCGTATAAACTTTATAGTCAGTTTATGATATCTACAATAATAATTTGCTGAGAGTTTTTTGGATTGCATTAAATCTTTAGAATAAGTTGGGGAAAATGGATGTCTTAATGATATTATGTCTTCCTATCCATTAACATGGAATACCTTTCCATTTACTTAGAGTTTCTTTGTTCTACCACCAGTTTTGTGTTTTTTTCATATAGATCTTGTACATATTTTGTTAAATTTATACTTCAGTGGTTCATTTTGGGTGGTGATAATATAAATGATATCGTTTTTAGTTTCGAGTTTCACTTGTTCATTGCTAATATCTAAGACGGCCATTGAGTTGTATATATTAACCTAGTATCCAGCAACCTTGCTATAATCACTTATTAGTTGCAGGAGTTCTCTGTCCATTTTTTTTCAGATTTTCTTTATGGACAATCTCATTTGTAAAAGAGTAGTTAGGTTCCTAGAGAAACTTAAGCAGAATATTGATACGCAGAAACAATTGCCATGCTAATGGTTTCACATTCTTTTTGTTTTGTTTTGTTTTACTTTAAGTTCTAGGGTACATGTGCATAACGTGCAGGTTTGTTACATATGTATACTTGTGTCATGTTGGTGTACTGCACCCATCAACTTGTCAGCACCCATCAACTCGTCATTTACATCAGGTATAACTCCCAATGCAATCCCTCCCCCCTCCCCCCTCCCCGTGATAGGCCCCGGTGTGGTTTCACATTCTTTAAACTGTAAGTGTGCTGTTAAAAAAAAAATATCTCACAATGATGTGATTTACCAGATAAAAAGTTCTTTTATTGGTGTACAGTTAAGAAATTAAATTGAAGAACTTTCTCCATAACTAGTGAGAGTATTTAAAATGTTAAGCCCATAAATTAATGTTCTGGTTGTCCCTTTTAATCATCTGCTCAAGATGCTATTACACAGTATCATAGCTTGGGTGATTTAAACAACAGACATTTATTTCTCACAGTTCTGTATAGTGGCAAGTCCAAGATCAAGATGCTGCCTATTTAGGTTACTGGTGAAGAACCTCCTTCTGGCTTACAGATGGCCACCTTCTCACAGTATCCTTAAAGGTAGAGAGAGAGAGAGAGAGAGATTGAGAGAAAAAATACTACTCTCTTTCTAATAAGGACACAAGGACACTAATTGCATCATGCAGGCCCTACTGTCATGAACTCAGCTAACCCTAAGTAGCTCCCAAAGGCTACAACTCCAAAGACAGTCACAATGAAATGAAGGCTTCAGTAAATAAATTTTGGGTGGATAAATAATTCAACCCACATCACCCCAAAGATATTTATATGTTATGTATGTATAACTTTCTTCACTTCTTTTTTAATACAAAACTCTTTACTTCTCATTTTTCTGTCTGTATTTGAAGACAACAAAATAACTTCTTTAAATCACTTTACTTTTAAGCATACTTAAGTTTTAAAAATAAATTTTGCTGAAAACAGTGGGTAGTAATAAGAATACCTAACATTTATGGATACTTGCCAATGGCATAGGCAGAGGCAATGTTCTAAGAGCTTTCAGGTATTAAACATATTTAATTCTCATGAAAACTCTATCAGGTTGCCAATATTATTTCCATTTTACAGAAAAGAAGACTGTTTCTAAGACAGTCTAAATAGCTTGTTCAGAAACACGTAAGGGGCCAAATTTAGAAGCTATGCAGCCTGGTTCCAGATCACATACTCCTATTCATACACCTATAATGTACCTATACTGTTACAACATTAGATAATAAACACTTTGTCCTGTTTTAAGACTATAAATTTAAAGGATAATTGGAAAAGTTTCTCTTGCCTAGAGAAAAATACAATTTTTTAAGATAATGCTTCATAACTATGTGTATTATGCTTACGGAAATAGTTATATTTGTACTTCCTTGAATCAATGTATACTAAATGTGCTTCAAAATAAATCTGAAGTAACCTGTCTCCTTAGACATCAAATGATAGGCAATAACTGGATGTTTATCTGATGGAAGTATTTTCCCTCATATTCGATTAATATTTTAAATTATGTGCTATGCTTAACTATAACATATCAAAAATAATTGAAAACTATTTTTATTGTACAATTAATAAAATATTACTTGTAAAATCTACTATAAATCATTTTTATTTACAACTGTCAGGCATTGGTGACATTTAGTAATGTAGTATGCATAACCTACAATTGCTTTTTAGTCTTTAATAGGTTAATCTCTTCTCACAGACAAATTGCAGGCACAAACTCACCTTAGCTGCTTTAGCATACTCACTTTACATTTGATTTGTCTAACTCAAAGTTCTTTACATAACAACAACAACAACAAAATCTACTCATGTAAATTTACTCTTCCAAGTACAATAGTATAACAAACATATGGGTTACATAGGCCATACGTTTGGTGTAGGCCTGTGCTCACATAGTTTGTGCATAGAGAACAAGATAAAGCACAGTGTTGTAAATCTTCACTTGTATCCTGTCTGGACAGAAGTTTTTATTGTTCCATCAAACTGTCTAATCTATTACTAAGATCTGTCACATTTTCTTTTATAACAAATTTTTTATTTATAGCGAAAAATTTCTACCAGTTTTCTGTCATTTGAATCACTGCCATGTGATCCTCATGATCTGCCTTAAAAGAAGCCCACAACATTATCGTTTAATTTCTTCTTCAGCCACAATTGCCATCCTATCCTAAAATCACACACCTTATTTATAGATACAGAACAACTTTTTCACCCTTGTATTTTCCCACCATAAATGTTGCTGCTTGGATTGTACTAACTTAACAATAGACAAACCACTTTTAATGTCATTGGTTCCAGATTGGGAAGTTTTCTGGGCTGTTCTTCGCAAGGGTGGTGACAACAGATGCTAAAAAGCTGATATTCAGAAGCTGGACATGAGATGCTATAAGGAAAGTGCACTGAGTCTGTATCAGACCAGAATGTGAGTATCTTGCCATGTACAGGTACCATTCCCTCTGTAAAAGGAAAGAAAGGCAGACAAAACTCAATAATATCACATTCAACCAGAGTCTAAACATATATATTTTAAATAAATTTAAACGTGGATTCATTGATAGAAAAGACTGGTCTCAAGATCTTTTCTTTCAAAAAGTGTATATATGTGGCAGCAATTTAGATAGCTAAATATTAGGTAGGTTAAATTATATGATATTACCATTTTAGTAGGTCAAAAAGATCAAATATCAGCAGTTTCATAAGGTTATGCCTAATACTGAGGTTATAAAAATACAATGACCCTAATTGTTATTGAAAATAATGAGGACCATTGTTATGCAAATAGATGGCAAAAACAGCAAGACACAATATCTAATGTCACATCATCAAACTCATTTGTCAGGATAAGGTGCCATGCATTACCTTATTTTTCAGCTATTGCGTACATCTCACAGTTCCCAGAAGACTGTCACAGAGAAGATTAAAAAGTGGCAATATAAATTACAACTTCTCCTATCTAATACCATAGTTTCCAAACATTATGCTGACAAATGATGAGAGTATTATAAACTCTTCAGCTCAATAATCCAACACTCCACCAGTAGTTAGCAAAAATAGGGTGAAATAAAACACATTCGGAAACAAATGCCAAGGTTAAAAATACTGCTTCCAAGTCTATAAACTTATTACATGCTATTAGAAAGTGCCAACAGTTTTCCGTTCCCAGTACTTTCATTTTACTTTAAATCGATTGGAATTACCACATTAAATCTGTGCCTTTGAGAGCTCAGCATGGGAATAAGCAGTCAGATTAAACAGTACGGTCGGCAAACTCACACAATGTCATTATTTGTTCTTGTCATTCTAAGCTCTTCCCTTGAATCCCCATGTCTTCCTGCAGAAAGGACAATGATTTTTTAAAAATATCGCAATACACTGTTTCCAGTTACATTTAGAGATTTACAATTCCCATAGCATACCTTAAAAAATAATGCCAACTTCAATGGGGAAAATACAGTTGTTAGGATATATGTTGATGAGTTGAATCAATCTAATCCATCAATCAATCAAAGGCACTCCTCCACATTTTCTCCCCGAATACAGATGTCTTTAGTTTCTTATAATAATCACTCTGTAAAATTCAGTAACTTTGAGTTTTCAGTCCTAAATTAGATAACCATCATGTTTTAAAAGATGAATTAGCTAAAAGATGCTATTAGAATAAGGATTTAAAGAAAAATTTAAAGGATTTAAAGGAACACACAGTTTTCAAAGCACTGCATTATGTGCTATGAAGAAAACAAAAATTATGAAACTTTTTCCCTCAAAGAGTTTACATTCTAATTTTAGAGACAAGATATGAATGTTTCTGTGGGTTTTGTTAAATAAATTTACTTTAAATGGCATGTTAAGATAGCAAGTAAGAGAAGTGTCACGAGGCAGTACATGATTGTCATATGTGTATAATACAAATGCTAATTAGTGTTAGAATTCAGGGAGGGAAAGATCACTCCAGGAAATCCTTGTGCATGAAGTGGGATTTTTTGCTTCTTTTATAGTATCATTGGTGTTTAGATGAGGAAAAAGGGAGAACAATTGCTTTCATTCTGGGTCCTGTGGGCTTGGGCTGGTTAGATCTTGAAAGTGAGAGAAAATAGAAAGCCTTTGTGTCTCCCCAAAAGTCATATGTGAGAATCCAAACTCTTGAGTATTAGGAGGTAGAACCTTTGGGAACTGATTGGATCACAAAGGTAGAGACCTAATGATGGGGATTAATGCCCTCATACAAGAGAACAGAGAGATCTGGTCAGCCCCTTCCTCTATGTAAGGACACAAGAAGAAGACACCATCTATGAACCAGACAGGGAACCCTTTCCAGACAATGAATCTTCTGGTGCCTTGATCTTGAACTTCCCAGCCTCTCGGACTGTAAAAAATACATTTTTCTTGTTTATAAGCAATGTAGTTTATGTTATTTTGTTATAGTCGACCAAACAGACTGAAACAGTGCTCAAACAAAATGAATAATTTGTTCAAGTTCATAAGATAAAACTTAAAATCTGGAACCTTAAGCCAAGTCTTCCTGCAGAAAGGCCAATGCCTTTTAAAAAATATCAAACCAATCCACTGTTTCCAATTACATTTAGAGATTTACAATTCCCATAGCATACCTTAAAAAATAATACCAACTTCAATGGGGAAAATACAGTCATTAGGATATATGTTGATGAGTTGAATCAATCTAATCCATCAATCAATCAAAGGCACTCCTCCACATTTTCTCCCCGAATACAGATGTCTTTAGTTGCTTATAATAATCACTCTGTAAAATTCAGTAACTTTGAGTTTTCAGTCCTAAATTAGATAACCATCATGTTTTAAAAGACGAATTAGCCAAAAGATGCTATTAGAATAAGGATTTAAAGAAACATAGTGATTTGGGCATGCATGGGTACGTCTTTAAAAGCTCTAATATTCTTTTGGCTTATTTAAAATAAAGTTTTATATTTACAGACTTCAAAAGTCAGCTCTAGTTATGCCAAAAACTGTAAAATGTCTGAGATTGCATTCTCTTGTTAGTCAACAAGTCACTCTGTCACAGTTTCATGAATGTTGTTAGAACACCTGAGACTCCTAGATGAGAAATGAACAGTTTTTTTACCCACATCAATAGCAGTAGCCACAGTATCAGCATTTTGGGGCTGGTTGCCCAAGCCTCAATTAACACAGAGTAATGTGAAGAGAGCCAGATGACACAAGCCCACGCAACGGGTTGTGTTACAGGAAAGGAACCCGAGCTTAGAGAATCAGGAGCTTTAATGATGGCAGTAATTGTGTTTACCATTTGCTCCAGAGACTTTTTTATTATACTAGATAGTAAGCATGGCTGTACTTTGATCTAAAGAGAGATCCTTTCTGTCTTCCAAGGTATGATGCCAACATCCAGAAGAAAGGGCAGTAAGAGTTTTGCTTACAAGGTGTGCAGAACCATTAGAAACCCACGGAGAATTGTCTCTCAACAGATTGATCCACACCTGCTTCAAGCTGCCTCCTAGATTGTTCCAAAATTTTGTTTTATGAGTTGAACTGTTTAGTTAAGAATCTAACTACCTCATATGTTCCTTAGTTGCATGTAATTTTACTGGGAATGTAATTTATGTTATTCTCTCCATGGAATTTCATTGGAAAGAAAAGTCAAACTGCCAAGATAAACATGAATTTAATCTGTTTGCTGAAACTATTCCTCCTCAAAAACAGAAACATTGAGTCTTTCCTGAAGGTTCAAACCTCACTCAGGTTCTAGGGTCAACACAGTCCCACTTCAGTCCTCAAGTGATGCCATGTTGATTCAGCCTTGCTACACGCTTTCTTGTTCCCTAAGACGTTGACCTTGATAACTGCACCAGTAGATCTGTTTTTCTCAGTCTGAGATTTTGTTTTGTTCCTCCGGAAACTCCAAGACCTAGGTCCTGGACTTACATCCATCTCAGTGTCTGGGTCATGCTCCAGCTGTGAGAACGTTGTAACTGACTAGTTGCCTCCGCTGTCATCACGTTTATCCTACTGCCACTCTCCTTGGCCCTTTGCCCACCCTGTTTTTGGTTAATGTCTTCTGTCTGGGCATTAACCAAATTCCTTTGCACAATTTTTTTAATCACTTATTTGAGATACCAGCTTTCTACTATCACCACACTCCCCATTCATTTGTTTATTCAACAAGTAGTTCCTAAAGGACAACTAAGCTTACAGATCTGAGCCAGGATGTGATTTTGCAATGGAATCCCAAAATACTATAACTGACTGATCCTGATTACCTGACTAGTACTGTCTATTATCTACTGCTGTTGAGATTTCAAGCTCCTGCCCTGAGTAGTGTCTGTGCTCTGAGTCTGGCACTAGACCTTAAAAGTCCACTCTGAGAAATATCATGCTTTGTTAGTACCAGATCCTCCCTTAAATTCCCTATTTCTTTCAAAATTTTCTGTTTGAAAGACTTTGCTTGTTCTGAACATTTTAATAGCACTGAATGTTGTAACCCTTAGTTAAATTTCTCATAACAGTTTTCTTATAAAATATTAAATTAGAGAGATCATGATGTCATTTGCCAACTATGCTCAGTTCACAGTTATTATAAGGTGTTGTCACCTACAAAAATCTAGCATTTCCACCTGTACAATGCAAAAAATTATTTTCCAATATTAAGGTCTTCTAATATTTTGAAGTTAGATTAAATTTTCATTAAGGCTTCATTCATTCTTATAAAATTCCACAAATGGAACTATCTACATCCTCATAAGTCTCCTCTTGTTTACAAAACAGTACTATACAGCTATCTGGTTTAAAACCCTTTTCTTTCTTAAAACAGCTTCCCTTCTCAGGTTGTATATGTACATATTTAAGAGTGTAAGTTTGTGTGTGTGTGTGTTCCCTCTGATATGGGTTTATATGCTTCACTGCCAAAGTAATACTTTCCAATTTCTAATCATCTTTAAAGGAAAAAAGTTAATTACTTGGAAATATTCACAGTTTAGAAAAATCTGAAACCTAAGTCTAACAAAATGTTGGACTGTAAACCCAATAACATAAAATAAACTCCAAAATATGTGCAAATATAGTCAATATATATCTAACATAGTGTGGATAATATATACCTTCTTTATAATAGGTTATCTGATCTGCACAGGTCAATGATTAGAAAAATAAAATCCTCATGACATGAACCACAATTAAAGCTATTTTGTTTACTAGTTACAGAAATTGGCAAAGATCATCATAACGTGGTAGTTCAATTCTGCCAGAAAAGCACAAAGCCAGATAATCAGGAAACAATTTCTATTTTAAACCATTCAGGGTGCCAAGACAAAGTACCATAGACTGGGTGGCTTATAGATAGCAGAAATGTATTTCTCACAGTTCTGGAGGCAGGAAGACCAAGATCAGGACACCAGCATGGTTGCGTTCTGGTGAAGATCCTCTTCCAGGTTTCAGACCGCCATTATCTCATTGTATACTCACATAAAGGAAGAAGGCTAGAGAGCTCTCTGTGGTCTCTTTTGTAAGGACACTAACCCCATTCATGAAGGCTCCACCCTATTTTATATCCCAAAGGCCCCACATCGTAAAAACATAATATTGGGGGTTAGGATTTCAAAATATAAATTTGGATTTATATTTGGATTTTGGATTATATTTTGAAATTTGGACTTTAAAATATATATTTATTAATATAAATATAAATATAAAATTTCATTTGTGGAATTTTATAAGAATGAATTAAACAAATGTTTAATTCATTGCACATAACACTAACAGCAATTAGTTCCCTATTTTTTTTTTCTTTAAGACAGGGTCTCACTCTGATGCCCAGGCTGCAGTGGCAGAATCATGGCTCACTGCAGCCTTGACCTCCCAGGGTCAAGCGATCCCCTCACCTCAGCCTTCTGAGTGCTGGGACTACAGGCAAGGGCCATGACACCTAACCAGGTCTATTTTTGTATTTTAAGTAGAGACGGGATTTCACTGTCTTGCCCAGGCTGATCTTGAACTACTGGGCTCAGGGGATCCAGCCACCTCAGCCTCACAAAGTGCTGGGATTACAGGCATGAGCCGTGGCACACAGCCAGTCCCTTTTCTGTTAAATGGGATGCATGTCTCAGTCTTAAATTTTAACCCTATTAAAGGCATTACCTGAAATTTATTTCCAAGAAGCTGCAAACCCTTATGATGATGGCCAAGCAAATGAAACATAACTTGTCCTGAATATTCATATTCCTTCCTCTGATTACACTTTTGTTACCACTGGACTCCTCCCAACAGAAACCACATTTTATGCATAAAAACAGTACTCTTAATTCCTTCAACTATTTTTTCCTCTTTCATGAATTTTCGTAAACTACCTCAAATCTTTTGAGAAATGATAAAGTATAAATAGATGAATGGATGACCTTGAGAACAGATTCATAATAGAATACAGAGATAAACGATATATCAATAGAATGAAGAAAGTAGATTATAGATACATAAATACAGAAATATATGAGTGACCCAGCACTATTTAATGAAAAATCTGTCCTTCCTCAATTATATGTCAAACTACTTCTGTCATGTATCAAGTATCCGTGTACAGGTTTGCTTCTGAGTTCTCTATGGTGCTGCTTTGGGTCTACTTGCCTACCTCTAACTTAATCACTGCAATTTATTATATATGTTGACATCTGGTAGAGCAAATGATTTCATCATATACTTCTTTGATATGTGTATTCTCCATTCTTGACCCTTTGCACTTATGTATAAATTTTAGAATCTGCCTTCCAATTTCTACCAAACAAAAATGTATTGAGATTTTGATTGGAATTACATTCAAGCTCTAGAATATTAAGTTTTTCAACCCATGTTTATGCCATATTTCCCTATAGAGAGCTTTCTAATTTATCTCAGTAATGTTTTATAGTGTTATACATTGGTAGTCTTGCATACTTTTAGATAAATTTGTACCTTGGTATGTTATAGTTTTTATACTATTTGAATACCTTCTAAATTTTATCTTCTATTTCTTGTTTGTTTGTGAAAATCAAATTGATTTTTTAATAATGCACTTTAAATCCAGAAATTTTGCTAGATTCATTAATTATAATAATTAGTTTGTGGATCCTCTTTGAATTCCTATGTAAATGATCTTGTCTACTGTGAATAACATTAGTTTTGTTTCTTTTTTCCAACTGTTTTGTTTTGTTTTTCTCTTGCTCTACTGAACTGGTTAACACTTCCAATACAATGTTGTTCAGATGTAGTTAAAGATGAAACAATTTTGTAAATTATTCAATATTTTCAACATTCATTATATTATTTATTGTAAGTTTATTGTAGATATCCAATATCTCCTCCTAGTTTGCTTAGTTTCTTTTTAAAAGGATATAGAATTTTTATCAAATGTATTTTCTGCATCAGTTGATATGACTGTATCATTTTTCTTTAATAATCTAATCATGTTGGGGATTTTGTTAACTGATTGTCCAAAGTTAATCTATGAATGAGATCCTGGAAGAAATCCAACTTTGTCGTAATATATTATGCCTCTATAAAGATTGGGATTCTATCTGCCAACATTTGCTAATATTTTTTAGAGTTTTTTTTATCTTTGTTCCTAATGAGATTGGCCTATATAAATTATCTTTCTTGTGCTGTCCTTATCTGGTTTTGTTTTCAAGCTTACTAGTTTTATTGTATAGTCGGGAAATATTCCCAATTTTTCTTTCCTCTTGAATGGCAGAACTTATTAGAAAAGCTAATTTGACCTAGATGGTTTTTGTCAGAAAATGCTGATTACTGATTCGGTGTCCTTAATGATTAAGAATTGTCCAGGTTTCTCTTTCTGACTGATTTTTGATTAAGTATAATTTTCAAATAATTTTTGATAGATTTTCAAATTTATTGATATGTGACTAGTAATGTCCAGTCATTGCTTAGCTTCTCCAATATCCCTAATGTTGTACTTTTCTCACAGCGGATGTTGACAATTTGTGTCTTTTCTTTGCTCATTCTCATCAGAAGTTTGTCAGTGTTATTAGTCTTTTTAAAAGAGAGACTTTGGTGTTACTCATTCTCTCTATAACTTCTGCCTTATATTTAATATGTCCCCCCCTTCCACTTTAATGCACTTAATTTATCATTCTTTTTTAATTTTTTCTCTTTTTTTTTTTTTTCTTTTTTTTGAGATGGAGTTTCTCTGTTGTCACCCAGGCTAGAGTACAATGGCACAATCTTGGCTCAATGCAGCCTCCTCCTCCCGGGTTCAAGCTATTCTCCTGCCTCAGCCTCCCAAGTAGCTGGGATTACAGGCATGCACCACCATACCTGGCTAATTTTCTGTTTTTTTAGTAGAGACTGGATTTCACCATGTTGGCCAGGCTGGTCTCAAACTCCAGACCTCAGGTGATCTGCCCGCCTCAGCATCCCAAATTGCTAGGATTATAGGTGTGAGCCACCACACCCAGCCTTAAATTTTTAAAATGGATGCTTAGTTTAATTTTTAACCATTTTGAAGACATACATTGAAAGCTCTGAATATGTCTCTACGAATTGCTTACTTCAAGTTTTGGCATGTGGTATTTTCATTATTATGTGGATGAAAATATTTCCGACTTTTTATTGTAATTGTTTCTTTAAACTAAAGGTTTTGACAGTTCCTAATCTATCTTGAATATTCAAAAAAGAACTTGCATTTGTCATGGGAAAAGAAGAAAATAGAAGGGCTCGCCTAACGTGCCCTCATATGAATCATATTCAAGCCCTTCCTTTGTCAACTATCTCCCTCTCCAACCTACTGGGAGCTCGGATCAGTGGTATTGTTTGGTTTCCATTTAGCTGCATAATAATACTAATTAACATTAATTAAACTCATGACTTCTCCCTCATTCCTTCTTCTATTTTATCAGCTATATTAAATGTAGAAATAACTGGTCTTACATTAAACCCAGAAGGAGAAGAAAGACAGATTAACAATAAAAAGGTCTGATAAAAATATAATTCCTTTTACTTAATGATACAAAAATTGACATAGAAATTGTATTATTTTAGTTAAGCTAGTTAATTCCTTAGAGAATTCCCAAAATCAATAATCATTTTAAAAAAAGAGTGATAAATTAGATTTCACTAACATTCAAAATTTCTACTTATCCAAGTCACCATTAAGGAAATGGATAGGCAAGACACACTGGGAGAAAAATACTCATATCTTACAAAGAACTTGACTCCAAAATACATAAGAACTGTTATAAATCAATAATCAAAAGATTAACACAAGTTAATAAATAAGCAAGCAATAAAAGCAGATACTTCACAAAAGAAAAGGTATAGTAATACCCAGAGAGAAAAATGAAAAGATGTTCAACATCATCAGGAAAAGGCAAATTAAAACCAGATAAGATTCTACTTACCACCTACAGAAATAGTTACAATTTAAAAGGACTGACCATTATCAATTTTTGGCAAGAAAGGGGAACAAATGAACCTTCTCATACACATTGCTGATGGGGCTATAAAATGTTGCAACCACTTTGAAAGTCTGTTTGGCAATATATTTTAAAGTTAAGCACATTATTACCATACAACTCAGCAATACCACTCATAGACATTTACCCAGCAGAAATGAAAATATATGTCAAAGAAAATACTTGAGTTGAATAATTATAACAGTTTTATTCATAATAGCCCAAAACAAAACAACCCAAAAGTTCACAGAAAATAGATAAAATGTTTTATATTCATATGATGAAATATTCTTTAGCAATACAATAAAATGAACTACTAATGCAAGCAACAATATGGGTTAATCTCAAAAGCATTCTGTTTAGAGAAAGAAGTCAAATTGCATACTATATGATTATGTTTATATATTTAATAAAATGCAAGAACAGGCAAAGCTAATCTATAATGATAGATGTAAAAAATAATGGTGCCCATCGGGGAAGGGCTATGGAATTAGCTGGCAAGGAGTATGATAGAACAGTCTGGAAAGAGAAATATGTTCTAAAACTTGACTGATATATTAGTTACAAGGATGTTGGTTATCAAGGTACATATAATGGCTAACATTCAACAAATTTTATAATCAAAGTTTGTACATTCCACACTGTCGATTTTATCTCCATTTTAAAAATGAAAGTTCAAAAGTATCTTCCCCAATTTGTGTAACTATCTAAAATACGTTTTAGAAATGCAACCCAGAACATTACCTTACTAATTACTCCACTGGATAACAATATACAACCACTGGAATCAAAGGGAGTTGTATTTTAAATCAGGCTTTGGACATGAACAGACACTTCTCAGAAGAAGACATACATGTGCCCAAAAATCATATGAAAAAAACTCAACATCACTGATAGAGAAATGCAAACCAAAACCACAATAAGATATCATCTAACACCAGGCATAGAGGCTATTATTAAAAATAAAAAATAATAAATGCTGGCAAGGTTGTGGAGAAAAAAGAACACTTACACACTGTTGGTGGGAGTGTAAATTAGTTCAACCATTGTGGAAGACAGTGTGGCAATTCCCCAAAGACCAAAAAACAGAAACACAATTGAACCCAATAATCCCATTACCAGGCATATACTCAAAAGAATATAAATCATTCTAATATAAAAAGACACGCATGCATATGTTCATTGCAGCACTATCACAATAGCAAAGACATGGAGTCAACCCAAATGCCCATCAATGATAGACTGGATAAAGAAAATGTGGTACATATATACCATGGAATACTATGCAGCCATAAAAAAGAATGAGATCATGTTATTTTTAGGCAGATGGATGGAGTTGGAGGCCATTATCCTCAGCAAGCTAATGCAGTAACAGAAAACCAAACATCACATGTTCTTACTTATAATTGGGACCTGAATGATGAGAACAAATGAACACATAGAAGGGAACAACACACACTGGGGTTTTTCAGAGGATAGGGGCTGAGAGGACTGAGAGGATAAGGAAAAATAACTAATGGATGCTAGGCTTAATGCCTGGGTGTCGCAATAATCTATACAACCAACCCCTGTGACACACCTTTACCTATGTAACAAATCTGCGCATCCTGCACATGTACTCCTGAACTTAAAATCAAAGTTTTAAAAAAAAAATCAGGATATGGTACTTAAAACCCATGTCAGCGCAAGCAATACTTTTGTTAGGCCATTTTATTATTGAAGTATGATTGACATCCAGAAAACTGTACATATTTAATGTATACAACTTGATGAGTTTGGAAATAAGAATATACCCATGAAACCATTGCTATAGTCTATGCCATAAACCTATGTATCGCCTCCAAAAGTTTCTTCCTGCCCTCTTTGTGTTGTGTATGTGTGTGATAAGAACACTTAACATAAAATCTATACTCTTAGAAAATTTTAAAGTACACAACAAAGTATGCTTAACCTCTTAAATAATAATGTTAATGTATTATTTGTTGTAAATATTAATTAATGGTTAAATTACTAAAAAACTGGGAGGAAAAACCTCACCTATTTTTTTATTAGAGTGTGACCATTATGAAAAGATGACAGTGATATGGGTATAGCAGAATCTGTTTTTTTGCCTGCCCTTGGGCTATGGTTTGAATGTCCTCTTAAAATTCAGGTTGAAATGTAATTGTCATTGTGACAGTATTGACAGGTGGGACCTCTAAGAGGCATTAGGTGATGAGGGCTCTGTACTCAGGAATGAATTAATGCCATCATTTTGGGAGTGGGATATGAGAGCTTTGCTCCCTTTTTCTCTCTCTCTCTCTTATGTGCCCTCTGACCTTGTGATGCCTTCTGCTACGTTATGGTGCAGCAAGAAGGACCTCACCAGTTGTGGCCTCTCGACCTCTGAATTCCTAGCTTCCAGAACCATGAACCAAATAAACTCTTTTATTTATAAATTACTCAGTCTATGGTATTTTGTTATAGGAGCAGAAAACAAACTATACCTTACTAAATTGTTCTTTGGGAATCAAATAGGAATGACTGTACTCTCCAAGCTCTAGCATGAATACCTGACCAAGACTCACTCAGTAAGAGTATTTGGAAAACTAGTCACAGTAATACATTTGTAGATGTATTCACATAGCTCAAGATAAAACTCGATACTCACACTGGCTGGAATTCTTTGGGAAAAGAAGCTTTTTTTCTCTCTCTCTAGAGGTTGCTAAGTTCATCTCTGAAAATAGTTGGGATAAACTTTCCCGAGGATAAAATCAATACAGAGGAAAGAATAAGAAATTGGAAAGCATCATTTGAGAACTTGAATCTGTTGTGTCTAGACTTTTTAAAATTTCAACCAGCTTAAGGTAGCCTACTCTCACTTACTGTCCTGATATGATAGTAAATATGGTGCCATTCACAAATTTAAAAGCAACATTAAAAAGTAGCAATGGCCAGGCATGGTGGCTCACACCTGTAATCCCAGCACTTAGGGAGGCTGAGGTGGGTAGATCACCTGAGGTCAGGAGTTCGAGACCAACTGACCAATATGGAGAAACCCCGTCTCTACTAAGAATACAAAATTAGCCAGGCGTGGTTGCCTGTAATCCTAGCTACTCGGGAGGCTGAGGCAGGAGAATCACTTGAATCCGAGAAGCGGAGGTTGCGGTGAGCCAAGATTGCACCACTGCACTCATGTACTCCAGCCTGGGCAACCAGAGCAAAACTCCATTTCAAAAAAAAAAAAAAAAAAGGTAACAATCATATTGTGCTTTACAGTTTACAAAAATGCTTTGCTATACATTTAATTTCAATCAATTCTTACAGATACTTGTTAATTTTATAACCCATTTTAAAGTCGTAATAATTGAGATCTGAGAATTTTCCAAGGCCTCATACTTTTAACTAATAAAGCAGAAACTTGAATTCCTGACTTTAAAAGGTATGCCATTTCCAAAATAATATAGACCCTTATTAAACATATTTCACTTTATACTTTACTGAATTATTTGTTGTTTCTCATAATAATATTATTAACTGTCTTCTATGAACTATCGTGAGCTTGTCTTGGCAAGAATTCTTCAGCAACGCAGGGCCCAATACCTTCCAACTGTAGTGATTGCTTCCACAAATCCTGTTCATATAGTCTCCTTCCATGATCTGTAAACATTTATTTTGTAGAAATCAAATTGCTATATTATTCTTTTAGAAACCTCCTAAACATTAGTTCAGAATCCTGATATCTTTTCAAACAGTGGAACCTCCCAAATATTAGTTCAGAATCCTAATAGCTTTCCAAGAAGTGGAACCTCCAAAATATTAGTTCAGAATCCTATATCATTTTCAAGCAGTGAATCATTTTAGGTATGACTAGAATTTAATCTCACAGTTTTTTACTTGGTTTCTTACATCTGTCTTTAAAATATTTTTGAATCTATGGTTAGTTTCTGAATGCACATCATTATTATTTCTAGCACCCTATCTTCTCTTGTCATTTTGTGTTAAGGCATGTTTTATCTTAACTATTACCATCATCATCATTATCATCATCATCATCACCATTATTCTAAAACAAAAAACCCAGGACTCTTCTTTTTAGATGTGCACAATTTTAAAGGTCTTAAATGGATGATGGATATTTAATGCTTCCCTGTAGAGTGAATGTAGCTTATTAACACCAAGAATCTCATAAGAAAGTCAACTCTTGGTTTTACCCAGCAGGTTGTTCCTACTTCCCTTTATGAAAGGATAGGTAATGGTACTTTCAAGTTTGTCAAAATAATATAAATGCTTTTCTCAATTACTTATTTTATTTCATTGGCTCTCTGCTTATCTTTGCTAAATAAAATTCAGAGAGGCCCTTTGAGACCCACTTAACCATTGCCCCTAACTTTAATGAAAGAACCCCAAAAGAGTTAACTGCTTAAAATCCACATGAGAGGCAAGCTGTTGATTGGCATCATTGATAGGTTTTAGGGATTAATTGAGCAGAAGTTCAGAATGAGGAAGTAGTATTCTGGCTCTGATTTTATGAGGTCTTCTCAGTGTGGCTTCATTATCCCAAAATGAAAGTAGAAAATCTGTTACCACTAAAAATAAATGGAGTAGATCATTTGAGTGTTTTATATAAAGAGAAAGACATGGTGAAGTGTGGCAAAGGAGTTGTGTTGAGAGTTCAGGCCATCTGTGTCACTTGGCTGTAGAGTCTACAACAGTAGGCATGGCCACCGAGGATACATCAAATAGGGAAATAAGAGGAGACCTAGGAGGGAGAATAAAGCACTTCAGGAGAGTTACAAATTGTCTAGGAGCAATCCCACAACCCTGCTACCATCCATTCCCCTGCCATCACCAAGAAATGTAATCCCCATAATCATAACATGCACTTTCCAGATTTATTTAACCAAGAATACTGAAATCTGTTGCATGTGCAATAAACATACCTCAATGCTGTTTACCCTCTTCAATTGCAACTGCTATCAAAATTTAGAAAATAGACACCGTTTGGCTATGTTACTTGTTTTTCTACTTGTTTCCAGGAAGAAACTACTCTTATTTTTGTACTTCGGTTTAAAGAACTATTTTCCACACCAGGCATACTTGGATCTTGAGCCAAATTCAGCATCAGGAAGGCTACATCATCATGGGGTGGAGAAAGTACAGTCAGTGCTCAGGGGTGCTGGATCATGATTCTGCCTCTAACTCTCCAGGAATCCAAATAATGACTTTTCTTCAACAAATAGTAGCCTGTCAGCCAAGGGAAGGCAGTTTCAAAAGGGGCATAAGAACAAGCAGTGTCAAATGCATCCAAGAGGATGAGTGCTGAAAATAAAGCACTGAGTTCGCAGCTAAGTAAATATAGGTGTCTACCGGTGTAATTTAATGATTTAGGGTGAGCATAGAGTACATGGGTGATGCAGCAAGAGACCTCAACTGTAACAAACTTACTGCTTCCAGTCTTGCCTAACTCCAATCCGTTATCCAACCACTTCCAGAATATTCTATCTGACCATGTTATTCTCCAACTAAAAGTCTTTCAGTGGCTTCCTATTTATTACACAGCACAGTATAGATCTGTTCTTAGTGTACTATTTATCCTTCACTCCAGCTGACCCTTCAAGCACCAGTTCTTACATAAAACTTTTCCTGAATCAGCAGGTAGATTGAAAACCCTCTTATTTGTGCTTCACTATAACCCAAGACACAATTTTCTCATATTGCTGACAACATTCAATCGCATTTATATGTTTCCATGTTTACCTATCTTCATATACTGACCTCCTTAGGTCAAAGACAATGTCTAATACACCGTAGAAACCCAATATTTAATTGTGGAATGAATGAGAGGGAATGAGAGAGAGGAATGAAGAATAAAGATGGATGAGCTAACCTTGGAAAAAAGAATATTTGCCTCCAAACAAAAGTGAAGGAGAGGAGGACAGGTAACAGGAAACAAACTAAGGTAATGATATAATAGGAAGCCAAGCAATAAAAAAGGAATCAAATATCAACTCCATGGAAAACTAACATTTGTATAGTAAAGAAATATTGTGTACAGATAAGATGAACCTGAAGCTGGTCTAAGCAATTCTAACTCTGTGTTTATCTCCAAATTTGCCTGGAACCATGCTATCAACCCTTGGCCAGTAATGGCGTAAAATGTGCTACCTAGGGATTTATAATGTGCCGTTTGCATTCGGAAACTTCTCTAGTAGCACCCACTAGCAAGTTATCTACATTGTTCCTCGAGAATGTAGGTTGATGGTCTGTACCTGCTTGAGCTAGTTACACAGCCTGATTCAAGCTATTGACCAGCTGAGTAGGAAGATTCCTCAGGAAACTTGTACTTGGCGGCCCTAAGACCACCATATCTCATACACAGCTTGGCACATCATGATCTAATGACAAAGCACATTCCGTAAAACTGAGAAAGATCATGGGGACTATGTCTGGGAATCTCAAAACTCTCTAATGTTTGTCTGTATTTTCTTTCTCCTGCTGTACCATACCCTTTACCTTTATCAAAACCTAATTTAAGCATACCTTGTGGAGTCCTTTTAAAGTAGTTCTCTGACCCTGTGTAATTGATGCATTTGGCACAGTGAGTTGAGTATTGAAATGACCTTTGTCTCTAATTGTAAATGTTGGCTAAGATTTTGTTTAAGGAAAAGAAAGATGAGGGAGATGATGAACTTTTGATGATAATCTGACTCCTGGGTCACTTCTGGCTTGAGTCAGGCAAATGCTGCAACCACTGATGAAAAGAGAAGCATACCAATGGAACTTGGAGGTGGTATATTCTGAACCAAGGGAAATAGCTACAAGGATTGAGAAAGAAATTCAGACAAAGGGGAAGCCAGCCAAGAATTTTGTAATTTTGATACTTCGAAAAAATGAAAGTAACAGAAAGCACTGAGGCTGCCAAGTACATCAAATAATGACTGGTGATCCTAAAGGGAAGAGAAAATGTGCCAAAAGGGAATTGGGTAGATATTTATTTTGCTCAGAATGTGACAATCTGAATGAGGATCACTAAAAAGAGTATACAGGCTGCAGGGTGAGGAAACCAAAGACAAATGAGACGGGTATTCAGTCAAAGACCTAAGCCATTTGTGGAATGTTATAAACAGCTTCCTGGGAAGCCTCTACTAAAATTATGCATTCAGATACAAGGAGGTACTTCCCTTGCATTATACACTGACCAATGGAAGAGAATGGTGGTCATATTCAGAATTCTCAATTAGTTGCAGTTTTTACAGAGATGTGTTAGACAGTCAAACTTGCAATCTATAGAGGTGGATAAAGGCAAAGTACATAAAATGTGTGTAAATGAAAAATTAGATACTAAATAAAATAATCCTTCTAAAGCCTCTGAAATGTTGAAAATACCAGTGACTGGATTGGCTATATGATGATACTGAATTACCCCCTAATTTTATGCCTTTAACTCAAGTGATGATTGATGTTGTAATTAAAGAGCTTCCAGATGCTTGGGCTCCTTATGTTACTGTACAAACAGATGAGCAGGATTCTGTAAGGGAAGATTTCATTGACCTCCTGATTCAGATTCCATAAGTAGGGCCAAATGATGGGGGGAAAATTAGGATTATTCAGAAGAAAGAGGAAAAAGGATAAAATGGGTTTTAAAACAGAAACTGGAGATATTTAAACTGGGTAGAATATAGTCACATGATTAATTTTAAAAGATATGGAAAAGGAAAAATGGATGGAGTAGCTACTAAAATTTTAATGGATCACTATAAGAGATTATATGATCAGGCTGCTTTACCAACTCCTCCATTTATCCTTGCCTTGATGAATTCTAAAAATTCTAAAAACCTAATTTTAAAAACAGAATCTGCAGTCTCTTCCAAGGCAGTGTTGTTTAAAAGAGCAGGTGTTTAAAAATAGGTTTATTCTGAATGACAAAATATCCAGGGACTGTTGGTGCAATTTCAGAGCAGACAAACAGTCAGTTCAGGCAGTCATAACAAAATATCATGGACTAGGGGCTCAAACAACAGACATTTATTTCTCACAATTCTGGAGACTGGAAGGTTAAGATCAAGGTGCTGGCCAATGTGCTTCTCTGGTTAGAGCTCTCTTCTGGCTTGCAGATGGCTGCCTTTTTACTATATCCTCAAATGGTGACTTGAGAGAGACAGAGAGAGAAAGGAATGAAGAGATTAAAAGGTCTGGTCCATCTTCCTCTTCCTATAAGGACATGAATCCCATCATGGGAGCCCCACCCTCATGTCCTCATTTAAACCTAATTATCTTCCAAAAGTCCCACCTCCAAATACTGTTGCACTGTGGGTTAGGGCTTCGACATATAAATTTGAAGGAGAAAATATTTTTTTCATAATAGTGTCTAAGGCCATTTGCATTGGTATGCAAGGAAATCATCCAGGATAGTAAAATAACATGATTAGAATTCCTAGACATTAATACACAAAATCAGAATATTCCTAAATCTGCCAATTAAAAGGTAAAAGGCAATGTAATTAATTTAGCAGGACATGGTAAAATATTCTAAAATAAAAATCTGGTTCAAAGTAGGAATTAATGATTAAAGTTATGTACGTTTGTTGCATAACTACTACCAGAACATATTACTGAAATGAATATGATGTATGAATATGGGACTCATCTTATCCAAACCAGTGGAAACAGACATACAAATCTGCTATTCATTCTCTTTTAATTTGGCACGGTAGATGGTAACCTTTGGAACTACCTAAATCCAGTCAAGTCATTAATATAAAGTAGTATATTAAGTTGGTGCAAAAGTTACTGTAGTTTTTGCCGTTAAGAGTAATGGCAGCTGGGTGCAGTGGCTCACACCTGTAAGCACTTTGGGAGACTGAGGCAGGCAGATCACCTGAGGTCAGGAGTTCAAGACCAGCCTGGACAACATGGTGAAACCCTGTCTCTATTATAAATACAAAAAGTTAGCCGGGTAAGGTGGCATACGCCTGCAATTCCAGCTAACTGGGAGGCTGAAGCACAAGAATCCCTTGAACTCGGCAGGCGGAGGAGGTTGCAGTGAGCCTAGATTAGGCCACTGCACTCCATTCTGGGGCCCAGACTAAGATTCTGTCTCTCAAAAAAAAAATGAGTAATGGCAAAAACTGCAGTAACATTTTTACCAGCCTAATAGGATACCGAGAAAGGAAGTAGCGGAAAAAATGAACATCAAGAAATTTTAGTTTTTATTAAAGATATGTTAGATAAAGATAAATTAGTGTCCTCAAATTATTTGCTTAATAGTACAGTATAGCATGTAAGGAAAGCTGACGATGCCTGGAAGATAACTCAAGACTCTAGAGAACTGAGTAAAGAGTAATTGAATACCATCATTCATGCTCTATATGTTAAAAATTCAAGTTGTGCAACAAGCTGAGGGAGATTGATATTCTATGATCAATTTGACCAGTGCTTCCTTTTGGATTTCTATTTTGAAAGAAAGTAAAAATCAAATGTGCATTCATGTGAAATAATCTCCAATACCTTTTTGTGCTCAATGTGGGAATATTTAAAGTGTCTTCTTTACAGCTACAACCTGGTGGTAAGAAACATTGATTTGATTCCATCTAAACTACTGATATTCATTGCATCAATAATATAATGTTGATATCTAAATCTAGAAATCAAGCTAAACATGACTTCCAAATGTTAATGGTATGACCACCAGGGAATAGTAACTAATCCTACTGAAATATAAGTCCAGCATAACGGTTAAAATTTCTAGTAATTACATGGGGTAGAAATATTAGCATTCTTAGGCTGGGCACGGTAGCTAACACCTATAATCCCAGCACTTTGGGAGGCTGAGGTGGGCGGATCACCTGAGGTTGGGAGTTCGAGACTAGCCTGACCAACATGGAGAAACCCCGTCTCTACTAAAAATACAAAATTAGCTGGGCGTAGTGGTGCATGCCTGTAATCCCAGCTACTCAGGAGGCTGAGGCAGGAGAATTGCTTGAACCCAGGAGGTGGAGGTTGTGGTGAGCAGAGATCACGCCATTGCACTCCAGCCTGGGCAACAGGAGCAAAACTCAAAAAATAAATAAATAAGGAAGGAAGGAAGGAAGGAAGATCAGCATTCTTCAACCAAACATAATGAATTTTTGTCTGTCTAGCTCCAAAATTAAAACAAATCACAAAGACTGGTTTCTGAAGAAATCACATACCAAATCTGTAAATTTTATTAGCCCTATTCACATAGTAACAAGGGAAAAAGTTGATTTAAAATAATGCTTTGAATAACATTAAGCAGTCATGGAATCTGAACTAGAGTATTACCTGAGGCTGCCTCAGAAGTAGCATAGCCCACAGACAGCAGAGTCCAGGGTAGAGTTAACACTGAATCTGGAAGTCAACTGCATTGCACTTTGCTGATTGTTGCTTTTTTACTGAAAAAGTAAAAGATAATTTCACTTAATAGAATTAAGAGTTGTATTTCTCATGCAACTAGATAATAAAAATAATATAGTATGGATTTATACCAATTCTTAGGCATTGGCCAATGGAGTAGCTATATGGTCCAGAAAGTGGGCCTTTGATGACCAGAAGATAAGAGAAACCCCAGTGTGGTGAACTGCTATGAAAAACTTTAAGGACGTGTAAGGAAACAAGGTAGGGTAGGCTGCTGCCCATTAAAAAACAAAACAAGAACAACAAATTTTGAATTCAGAATGGTACAGAAAGCAACAAGTAGTTACCGTGTGTGCTCTTGAGTATGCAGAATGATTAGTCACAGAGGTAACTGATGAATTAACAATAACAAAAAGGTGCATCCCACTCTATGCTCAGATGCTCAAAAATTGACTAATAACTGTTATGTTTTTAACATTAACTTCAGAGGCTTAAAGTAAGAATGGGTTTTCTATTGGTAAAATCCAGGCAAGCTCATTGCTGGCAAATGGATTACATTGACTTATTGCTTATGATTTTAGGTATACACTTATGGGTCTTGACCAAAGGGATACTCATTAGAGATTTGAACATGTATACCAGGTAACTGAATCAATGTCTCTAACACTATTGGAGGCCTTGGAAAAAAATATGTGATTTCAGTTTCTGTCCCTGACTTATACATCACTAATCAAGGAACCCATTTTACTGCAAGTACAACAGCAGACTAAGACATAAAATATACAATAAAATTATCATATAATTTTCCATCTACAAATTAATAAATATAGTGATAATTGGAATGTGAAAATAAAATATATGCTTATTAGAGGAGTCAGGTCAGAAACATGGCAAAACAAGAAGCTCTGGACCCTCCTTTTTCCAGCGAACATACTGATTCAATAACAATTTCCTTGTATGAACTATCCAAAGATCAGTTGAGAGGCTCCTGTGTCCTGGGCAAGCACAAAACCAGCTGCCTTAAAGATGGCTTAAATTGACTATTTATCACACCCTCTCACTGTAATTCTTTCCTCTGGCACAGCATCACATGATTGGAAATAAACTGCCAGTTCCCAGCTTCTCCCTGGGGAAGAAAGGAGAGGCCTGGACTGTATAACCAATGTTCTGACTTTTCAAAGGGCTGCAGAAAAGACTTGTTTCTGTGTTGCCCAAACAAGCAAGCTGACAAAAAAGGACCTGTTCTCCAAGATATGTCACATGTTAGATCACAAAACAAGTCTTAACAAATTTAAGAAGACTGAAGTTATATTAAATATATTTTCCAACCACAATGGCATAAAGCTAGAAATTAACAGAAAAAACCCTGGGAATTTACTGTAAAAATTAAACAGCATCCTCTTGACAACCCATGAGACAAAAAAGAAATCAAAAGGATAACTAGAAAATATCTTAAGACAAATGAAAATGGAAACACACCATACCATTGAGTTTCAGGCAAAGCAATATTAAGAGGGAAGTTTATAGTGATAAACACTGACATTGAAAAATAAGAAAGATATTCATCTCAATAGATGCAGAAAAAGCATTTGATAAAATTCAGCATCCCTTCATGATTAAAACCCTCAGCAAAATCAGCATAGAAGGGACATATCTTAACTCTATAAAGGCCATCTATGACAAACCCATAGCCACCATAATACTGAATGGGAAAGGTTGAAAGCATTCCCACTGAGAACTGGAACAAGACATGGGTGCCCACTCTCACCACTTCTATTCAACATAGTACTGGAATTTCCAGCCAGAGCAATCAGACAAGAGAAATAAATAAAGGGCATCCAAATCAGTAAACAGGAAGTCAAACTGTTACTGTTTGCTAATGATATGATTATATACCTAGAAAGCCCTAATGACTCCTCCAAAAACCTCCTCGACCTAATAAATGAATTCAGCAAAGTTTCAGGATACAAAATTAATGTACACAAACCAATAGCTCTGCTATACACCAACAGTGACCAAGCTGAGAATCAAATCAAGAACTCAACCGCTTTTACAATAGCTGCAAAAAAAAAAAATAAAATACTTAGGAATATACCTAACAAAGAAGATGAAAGACTTCTATGAGGAAAAGTTTAAAACACTGCTGAAATAAATCATAGACAACACAAACAAATGGAAACACATCCCATGCTCATGGAAGGGTAGAATCAATATTGCAAAAATGACCATACTGCCAAAAGCAATCTACAAATTCAATGCAATTCCTATGAAATGCCACCATTATTCTTCACAGAGAAAAAAAATCCTAAAATTCATATGGAACCAAAAAAGAGCCCACATAGCCAAAGTAAGACTAAGCAAAAAGAACAAATCTGGAGACATCACATTACCTGACTTCAAACTATACTATAAGTCATCAGAACAGCATGGCACTGGTATAAAAAATAACCACAATGGAACAGAACAGAGAACCCAGAAATAAAGCCAAAAACTACAAATTGGGTACCCTGTATACTACTAGAGAGCTAGGTCCACAAAAATATCAGACATCACCACTAAAGAACGTATTGATGTAAACAAACATCACTTGTTTCCCCAAAACCTATGGAAATAAAAAATAAAAATAAGAAAGATCTTGGCTGGATGCAGTGGCTCACATCTGTAATCTCAACACTATGGGAGGCTGAGGCAAGCATAGTGTTGCTTGAGAACGTCTTGAGCCCAAGGAGTTCGAGACCAGGGTAGGCAACATAGCAAGATCTCATCTCTACAAAAAATACAAAAATTAGCTGGGTGTGGTAGTGTGCACCTGTAGCCCCAGCTACTCAGGAGACTGAGGTGAGAAGATCATTTGAGCCCTGTAGGTCGAGGCTGTAGTGAGCAATGATCATGCCACTGCACTTTAGCCTCAGAAAAAGAATGAGACCCTGTCTCAAAAATAAAAATAAAATAAGAATGATCTCAAAAAAAAACAACATTACACCTCAGAAAGAACAAAAATCCAGAGTAAGCATAAGAAAGGAAGCAATACAGCTTAGAGCAAAAATAATTAATGAATCAATGCCTGTAACATTATTAGAAGCCTTGAGAAAAAAATGCAGAATTCGATTTGATTAGTTACAGCAGAAATAGAGAGAATGGAAAACAATAGAAAAAAATCAATGAAAAGAGGAGGTGATTTTTAAAAGATCAACAACAATGAAAAACCTTTAGCTAGACTAAAAAAAATGAGAAGACTCAAACAAATAAAACCAGAAATGAAAGAGGAGATGTTACAGCTTATGCCACAGAAATATAAACTTGATCATAGGAGACTACTATGCACAATCAGATGCCAAAGAATTGAATAACCTAGAAGAAATGGAAAAATTTCTTTTCCATGTACAAATACATCCTATTAAGACTGTAGCATGAAAAAAGAGAAAATGTGAACAGACTTTTAGCTAGTAAGAATATTGAATCAGTAATCATAACCCTCCCAACAAAGAAAAGCCAAGGTCCAAAATGTTTTAGCGGTGAATTCTACCCAATATTTAAGGAACTAACATTATTGTCCTCAATAGATGACTCTATTATGCCAGGAACACCCTGTTTAGTAACTGTATTTTGTAAAATGTTCTGAAGTCAGAAACCGTGATGCCTCCAGGTTTGTTCTTCTTTCCTATAATTATTTTGGCTATTCAGGTTTCTTTCTGGTTCCACATGGAATTTAGAATTCTTTCTTCTATCTTTCTAAAAATGCCATTGGGATTTTGGTAAGGATTGCATTGAACCTATATATTTATTTAGTTAGTACAGACATTGTAACAGTATTCAGTCTTCTGATCATTGAACATGGATGTCTTTTCATTCATTTCTGTCTACTTTTATCAATATTTTATAGTTATTTTATTTTTGATTGACATGAACCAGCAATCTCATTTCTGGGTATTCAAAAAGAGGAGGAAAAGTTTTCTAACTCATTTTATGAGGTAGAGATTACTCTGAGAACAAAGCCAGACAAAAATATTAGAAGAAAATAAAAATGATAAGCCAATATCCCTGATGAATATAGATGCAAAAATCTTCAACAAAATACTATCAAATTGAATTCAATAGCACATTTCAAAGATCATAAATAAAGACAAAAAATTTATCCCTGGCATGCAAACATGGTTGAATATATGCAAATTAATCAATGTGATATACCACATTAACAGAACAAAGGACAAAAATCACATGATCTTCTCAATACATGCAGAACGAGCAATTAACAAAAGTCAATACCTTTTATAACAAAGATAACTCAACAAATTAGGAATAGAAGGATACCAACTCAACATAACAAAGATCACATATGAAAGTCCATAGCTAACATCATACTCAATAGTGAGAAACTGAAAGTTTTTTTTATAAGGTCAGAAACAAGGCAAAAATACCCACTCTCACCACTTCTATTCTACATAGTTCTGTAGTCCTAGCCAGAGCAATTAGGCAAGAAAAGGAAATAAAAGGCATCCACGAAAGAAAGAAAGAAGAAAGAAAGAAAGAAAGAAAGAAAGAAAGAAAGAAAGAAAGAAAGAAAGGAAGGAAGGAAG
>NW_012116600.1:1900453-1940962 GCF_000951035.1 Colobus angolensis palliatus
AGGAAGGAAGGAAGGAAGGAAGGAAGGAAGGAAGGAAGGAAGGAAGGAAGGAAGGAAGGAAGAAGGAAAGAAAGAAAGAAAGAAAGAAGGAAAGAAGGAAAAGAAAGAAAGAAAGAAAGAAAGAAAGAAAGAAAGAAAGAAAGAAAGAAAGAAAAAAGAAAATTACCTCTGTTCACAGAAAATATGATCTTACATGTAGGAAACCCTAAAGATTCCACATACAGAAGAAGATTGTTAGAACTAATAAATGAATTTAGAAAATTGACAGGATACAAAAATCAGTTGTATTTCTATAAACCAACAACAAAAATCCAAAAGGGAAATTGAGAAAACAAACCCAATTTATAATATCATCAAAAACAATAAAATACTTAGGAGTAAACTTAACAGAAACTTAATACAAGTAAAATTTTATTGTGTGCATATACTATATTTTATTGATCCATTCATATGTTGATTGATAGTGATTGATTTCTTCCACATCTTGGCTATTATGAGTAATGCTGCAATGAACATGGGAGTGCAGATACATCTTTGAGATCCTGACTCTAAACTTTCTGAATGAATACCCAGAAATGAGATTGCTGGTTCATGTCAATAAAAAATAAAATAACTATAAAATATTGATAAAAGTAGACAGAAAGAATGAAAAGACATCCATGTTCAATGATCAGAAGACTGAACACTGTTACAATGTCTGTACTAACTAAATAAATATATAGGTTCAATGCAATCCTTACCAAAATCCCAATGGCATTTTTAGAAAGATAGAAGAAAGAATTCTAAATTCCATGTGGAACCAGAAAGAAACCTGAATAGCCAAAATAATTATAGGAAAGAAGAACAAACCTGGAGGCATCACAGTTTCTGACTTCAGAACATTTTACAAAATACAGTTACTAAACAGGGTGTTTCTGGCATAATAGACTCATCTAGAACAATAGAAGAGAATAGAGAACCCAGAAATGAACCCACACTAATGCAGTCAACTGATCTTCCACAAAAATGCCACGAATACATATGAGGAAAGGATAACTCAAGGATAATGGTATTGGGGGAACTGGATATACACAAGCAAAAGAATGAAACTGGACCCTTATCTTGCACTATAGAGAAAAATCAAATCAAAATGAATTAAGACTTAAACATAAGACTTGAAACTGTGACACTCCCGAAAGAAAATATAAAATACAAGCTTTATGACACTGGTCTTGGCAATAATTTCTTGGATATGACACCAAAAGCATAGGCATTTGTAGTGTAGTCCCAAACTTGAGACCACCTCAAACTGAAAAGCTTCTGCACAGCAAACGAAACAAGCAACAAAGTGAAAAAGCAACCTATGGAATACGAAAAAATAGTTGTAAACCCCTTATCTGATAAGAGATGCATAGGAAATGCATCAATGAAGGCAAGATCTGGGCCATTTACTACTTAACATCCCACGAAGAAAATCCAAAGTAATGATGACATTTCTTCACTCTAAAATACTTCATACTGCTTGACTTGCATAAGTATCAAACTTATTAAGTGGCTAATCATTGAAGTTGAATCTGAAAGAGATGACCCATCATAGTCATGAGCTCAATCTAAGGAGCCAGACTTGATTTCAAGTCACATATGACAGTCACTTCTCTGCTCTCTCTAAACTTCAGTTTTCTAATCTTTACATTAGGGGTTATCTCTTAAAATTTATATGAGTATTAATTAAAATGAGGCACATAAACAACAAACACTTTTCCAGACACATAGCAAGCACTGAATAACTATTATTATGGGTTCTTATTGCAAAACATTTAGATAGAGCATGAATCTTAAATTAAGGTTAATAAATATGGTGAAAATTGTCATTTGGAAGTTTTAAAGATACGTTCTTAACTAAAAGATTATATGATTATAGCTCTTTTCAGCTATGGCTAATAACAGAAGGTTCACAGGAACACTACGGTAGTCAATTTAACGTTTAGATCATCATTAAATAAATAACAAAAATATGGGCTTCAAATATATGTTGTAATATCATTTGAATATTTGTCCCCTCCAAATCTCATGTTGCAATATGATCTCCAGCATTGGAGGTGGGGCCCGGTGGGAAGTGTTTGGGTCATGGGGGCAAATCCCTCATGAATGGTTTGGTGTCATCTGGTGGTGCTGAGTGAGTTTTCACTCTGTTACATACCATGAGATTGCATTGTTAAAAAGAGCCTGGCACCTCCTCTCCTCTCACTTGCTCCCTCCCTTGTCATCTGATCCACTGGCTCCCCTTAGTGTTCTTACATGAGCAAACACTTCCTGAGGCCTCGCCAGAAGCAGATGCTGATGTCATGCTTCTTGTACAGCCTACAGAATTGTAAGCCAAATAAACTTCTCTTTATAAATTACCTAGCCTTAGGGTATTTAGCAATGCAAAATTAATACAAGTAGTAACAAAGGTAATCAGGAATTTGTCGCATAATAAGAAATATTCAAGAGAAAATATCCTCCTACAGGGGGCAAAACAAAACTGGATTGAGACTCTCCTCTCACAACATAATGAAGTTCATTGTTCATTTTACAAAGACAAAACAGCAAATATAAGGTATCAGTGGTTAAAAACAATGGGCAAACTTTATGACACAGGTTGAATATACAAGTCTATGCCTAACTCTGTTCCCACCTTACCAACACTAAATTGGTACTAAGGAAAGAAAGTAAATCAATAAAATTTTAAGAATCCTGACTAATAAAATACCCATACCTCTTTCTTATATTAACTGGAGAAAAATAGATCAAATATGGGGTTTTACTCTGCAGAAAAGCAAAGAAAAGCTATCAAACATTAAAATTCCTCTCTATCACCACATGTTCTTAGTAGAGCAAGATAAACAGTTAGAGATCCTCATTTTGGTATCTCCAGGCAAGGAGAAAAACAGATGGGGAAGAAAAATCACATAAGCACCAATAAACTGTGACTCAGGAGAACTAAAGAGAATGCATAAAACAAGCTTGCTGAAGGAACAAGAAGCTAATAGATAAACTGTGTTTCGATGGAACTCTATAAAACAATGAAAAGAAACTTTGCCTACATTCATCAATATGAAGGAATCCCATAAACATAATATTGAACTAAAGAAGAAAATTCATTAAGGATACATACAGTTTAATTTGATGCTTTTCAGGAGTGTGGGAATAGTTTATGATATACATACATTAAAATTTTTTACTTTAACACATACAAATGTACATTTACTTGCCTATATGTTAATGTACAGTTTTAGATTTTTTTTCTGGCATGAGTCTACAGATCAGTTCTTCACTTTTTTAATCATTGATAATATCTAATGATGAACAAAAATTTCAAAACAACTACGAAGCAAACTGGGTATATATAGACTATCAGTTAATCTGGTATGCTGTTTGAGTACAAGTCAGTTAAGTAAATGGCATACAATAAAATCGAAATTTTCTGTTCATAGTAAATGAAGAGGAAAATGACAGAGATGAAAAAACTAGAAAAATGATCACCAACTGAGTGACAGAGACAATGATGATTCAATAAAAAGTATTTAGCCTTCCTGCAATACTGAACTCAGAGCAGAAAAAGCATTTAAATACATAATTTTAAAACTTTTTCCTTAAATAAAAATTTAAATCTTCCAATAGAAGCATATGGCAGTATATGGAAGGAAAAATTAATATAAAATAATCAGCAGGGATTTTTAAAAGATCTTTTCAGTCATACTGAATTTCTGTAACAAGAAATATTTCCTGAGACATTGAAGTAGGAAGAAAATAAAAAGGCACTTAAGAGTCACTTAAGAGTAAAAAATTAAGTAAAAAATTAAGCTGGGCTCAGAAAACTACAAATAATGTAAAAGTCCAAAAAATAATACAACAAAAATGTTCACAAATTTCTGTGGTGATTAAAATATGAGCCAAGAATTTTAGACCCAGCTAAATTGTCCCCCTAGAACGTAGACATTCACAGACATTAAAGAATTCAAGAAAATAACACTGACTATATATGAATATAAAACTATGAGAGAACTACATTTCAAAAATATATCAATGGTATAAAATTTGACAAGACTGTAATAAAATTTTTATAATCTTTTTTAACTTAAAAATAGATCTTTTAGAAACTAATAATCCATATGATAAAAAACAAGCTCAGCTACTCTTTTAGTTTGTATATTTCTTTTCCTTGTGCTAAATTCAAGCAAAATTAAAATTAACACATTTTATTGTTAAACAGTATTTGGTTGACAATAAAATCTCATTTTTGTAAAACTATTATTACTATCCAGCATTTTTTGTTACAATGCATAAAAAGAAATCTGAAATTATAATTACTTACTGTGAACTCAATTGTTATTTCTGGATGGAGAAATTTTTTTTCTGTAAAGTGTGAACTCTTTGTAATGCATTTTAATGCCTTTGTAATGTGTTTTAGAAAGACAGTAACATATTCTAAAAACATGAAAGCTGAAACACAGAAAATTGTAGATGCAACTTGAAGATAACAATTGCCTAGCCACTTTGACCTTTGCTCTAACAAAATCTTTCATGTTCAGTATTACTTAGCAGACAAAAACCCTGTATCTGACTGCACAACAAACACACTATTAATTTTAAAAATAATAATAAATTAATTTTAAAAGGCAGAATGTCATGTAAGCAGCCAAAGCAGCTGAAGAATCTTAGAAAAAAATTTCCCTCATTAATCCCCTGTCAAGCAAAAGTACTATTTGACTCTAGAAGAAAAGTTGGTGAAGAAAGAAAGGAAATGATTTTAAAAGACTCAAGGTTGTGCTCTCTCACTAATCATATAAATGATTATTATTCTGCATGATACAGACTCAATGATTATAAAGTGCTCTGTTAAGGACACTATTGTATTTCTCTGATGGGTACAGAATTTTCTAGTATACCTAAGGTTATAAAGCTCAGTGGGGGCCTTCTACTTCTAAAGCAATATATAAATGCAATATATAATCTTGCATTTGAATGTTTAAAAAATAAAATTTGTCTTAAAAAAATGAAATGGTCCCTTTCATAAGTAAAAAAAAAAAAAAGGAAAACTAGTTTAAGCTAAAGAAAAAATAACTTCATAATGTACACCCTGTCAAAACAAAAGCTGTAGTAGTTTCAAGTTTGAGAAAAAAAAGAACACTTTTTTTATGGATGGCAATTATTTCTTCACATCTCCAAATAAAGATAAGGCTTTCTTTTGAATGATCTGTTTATTTGTGGAGTTTAGTTAAATTTGTATTTAAATTGTTTTATTTGTAAATATAATTAAATAATGGTAAGTTCCTGAAATGAGTTACCTGGAAAATTGAGTAACCTTCAATTAAAAAAATAAAATCTTTCCAAAGAATGACACTGATGTTGTTTGGTTCTGTGTCCCCTCCCAAATCTCATCTTGAATTGTAATCCCCATGTGTCAAGGGAGAGATCTGTAATCCCCAGGCAAGGAGGGAGGGAGATGATTGGATCATGCGGGTGGTTTCTGCCATGCTGTTCTCATGATAGTGAGTGAGTTCTCATGAGATCTGATGGTTTCATAAGGGGCTCTTCTCTCTTAGCTTTCTCTTCCCTCTTGCCAGCTACCATCTAAGATGTGCCTGCTTCCCCTTCCACCATGACTGTAAGTTTACTGAGGCCTCCCCAGCCATGTGGAACTGTGAGTCAATCAAACTTCTTTCCTTCATAAATTACCCAGTCTCAGGTGTAGTATCTTTATAGCAGTGCGAAAATGAACTAATACAGACACCCATCTAGATCTGAGGTCTTCATGAACCCTTGCAAATCTAGTTAATACTTGACCTCTTCTGTTTTCAGTCTTATTATTCCAAATATGATTTTAAATCTAGTCACATTTCCAAATCTGTAGTAACACATGGTACTGTTTTTTACAAGACCCACCTAAACTTATTTCAGTTATTTCAGTGGAAAACAAGACTTTTTGTAATATGATCTAATAATTATTTCCTTTAGTTTTTAATCCTCTTGTTTTTAAAATGAATTATGTAGCAAAATATGCCTCTACCTTCTCTCTTTTCAAATAGGACCATTTCTTCTCTTTTCTGTTTCTCAGCCTATGAACTGGTTCTTCCTAAAAGGGCCATATAAAATGGAAAGAGTAAATCATTATTGTTCTTCTTGTTTTAAAGTAAGTCAGTACTATTCTAATTCAAAGCTACCAGGATGGTATACCAACAAACAGCACCAATGAAATCCACCAGTTAGTATCCACAAGCAATTATAGTGATTAACCTGAATAAATTGGAATTGTAAATTACCATATCTAATTATTTCATATTGCTTGTTACCTATTTGGATAAAAAAGTTTCAAATGTACTTTGAGGTAGCTATTTTTCATCAAAGAATTAATTGTTTATATTCTTGAACATTTAAATTGTTTCCATTTTTCAAGTAATGATTGTTTTATTAAAATAAATTCCTGAGATTTAAAATGCTTATTATTATGATATGTACATTTTTAAGACTTACATATAACCAAATATGACATACATATTACTCAGAAAAATACTATAGAGCTCTGATTTCTTTGAATCCTAGATAACATTGGACAGTACATAATTCTTCATCTTTAATACTATATTCAATATTTTATTATATTTAATAATACTTTTAAAATATAAAAACACTATTTTTTGTCAAGATTTGAGCATTCGGATATACCATAAATCCTGCTTTTGCCACTGTACTCTTTATTTTTTCTTATATAGAATTACTGTACAAATTTTGTATTTTTAATCTTGATATTTTATATTAACTTACACACCTAGGTATCTAAATAATTAGTTATTTCTAATTATTTAGATGTTTTATTGTGCTTCTATTGTGTCTATAATTTACATGTTTCAAAATACATTAAAAGAAAGGAAAAAAGTTTTCTGGTGTGAGAAAAGTATAGCATCAATTTGTTATACCAGGTATGCATCAATAATATAGCTTTAATCAACTTCATGTGCTTCTTTAACTTTCAAATTTTAAATTGCACACTTATAAAGTCAGATACTGTGCTAGGAACTGGATTTAGAGCAACACCAAAAATAGGCACAGTGTCTTCCTGAACAAAGTTGGAAGAGGAAGGAAGACGTTACTCAAATAATTAGACCAATGAAAGGTAAGATTGTATTTTTGACAGATGCTACAAGTTTATACACAATTCTATGAAGATTTATAAAATGGGTATTTAACCTAGAAATTATTTCCTTTTTATTTATAAGAAACTACTATAATTTATTTTTTACCTAAAACTAAAACCTAGCCACACCTCAAATGTCTGTCTCCCCATAGCAACCATCTACGAAATGATGTGGTCCATGTTTCTTACATTTTAGATATCTAGCCTGGGCAACATGGTGAGACCCCGCCTCCACAAAAAATACAAAAAATAAAATAAAATAGCTGGGCATGCTGGCACATGCCTATGGTCCCAGCTACCCTGGAGGCTGAGGTGAGAGGATCTCTTGAGCCCTATGGGGTGGGAGGAGGTTGAGGCACGTGGAAGCTGTAGTGAGCCATGATCATGCTGTTACACTCCAACCTGGGTGATGGAGTGAAGAAAAGAAAAAGAAAAAGAAAGAAAAGGAAAAACAAAATCTTCTTAGTTCAAATCTGACCTCAGTGCAAGTGTAGCATGAAGAAGAATTTGGAAAAAGAAAACAAAATGCTCCCTTGAAAGTCTGACCAAAAATATTTACATGTAAGTTGAGCAAAGTCAAAAGAGAAAAATTTTCATTGAAGTGGTCGTGCAATGAATTTTCTAACATAAAAGCAATAGAATTCATATAGAGATGATTCCCAACTTATAATGGACGGACAGGATGTTTTGATTATACAATGGTGCAAAGGCAATAACACATTCAGTGGAAACCATGCTTCTAATTAGAATTTTGATTTTTTCTGGGGCTAGCAATAGGCAGTATGATAATCTACCCCAATGCTGGACAGCAGCAACCAGCCATAGCTCCCAGTCAACCACAAAATCGCTAGTGTTAACAACTGATAGTCTATAGTGGACTGTGTTGCCAGATGATTTTGCCCAAGTGTAGGCTAATGTAAGTGCTCCTCAGCACGTTTAAGGTAAGCTAGGCTAAGCTATGATGTTTGGTAGGCTAGGTGTATTAAATGCATTTTGGACTTAACGATATTTTCAACTTACAATGGGTTCATCAGGACATTTTAACCTCATCATAAGTTCAAGAGCATCCGTATTTAAAAGAGAAGACTTATTCAAACGTTAAAGAGTAGACAAAGTAAGGGAAAATCTTATGCAATAAAAACCACTCTCTTTAAACTCTTTTGGGAACTTAAAATGTATCAGGTATAAATTCACTACTGTAAATATTACATCATTTTTAAAGATGATGAAAGTATCTTAAATGTAATGAGCAGATAATAAAACTTTGTATCTCTTTGGGATTTTATTGTTAGAGTTAAATGTAAAACGATTTCTAAAATAGACATGGTACTTTAAATATTTAAATAACTTAAAAGAAGACTAAAAAAGTCATAAATGCATCCTTTTAAGCCTTTTTCTCCAATGTTACTCTTAAACTTGCAAATGAATCAGATCTCCTTATCAACCACAACATCATAATTTAGAGCTTTTCGTTTGTTTGTTTACTTTTTCCTCCTTATACTACAATTTTAAAAGTTAAGTTGCTATAAGGAGTAAACCCAAAATTGAGTAGAAGAAGAAGCAGTTTCCTATTTTTCATTCAAATTCCATTCCAAGATTGGCATTCTCTGCAGTCATTCACTATCCAGGTGACTTTTATCACGTTTCTCTTCCATCCCCTGGTTATGGGGATGGAATAACCTTATCTGCATTGTCAAAGCTGGGCTTCAGGTAGATCCACGTCCAGCTCACAAGAAGGTAAGTGTGGTTGTGTACCTCCAGTGCTTTAAAACACAGACCCAAAAGTAACATAAGTTATTTCTGCCCCAGTTCCACTGAAAATAACTTAGTCACATAACCATATTGCAGGAAAGAGAGAGCTGGGAAACAGTCTCCAGCTGGTGGACAAATGCTTAACTATAACTTTATTTCTTTAAAAAAAAAGGGGGGTGGACCATATATAGGTGCACATTTAGCAATTTCCCCCATGAAGCTCCTTTGTACTAAATGTAATCATGCTTAAAATATGTATCTATCCTCAGATAGGTTATCTTTTAAAAGAAAACACCATGATTTGCCACTTACCACCTTATTTTTGTCACCTAACATGTTCATTCATTCTATAAATACTTATTGAGGAGCTACTATATGTTGGAACAGTAATAGGTGTGTAGGATATAAAGCACTACATGTCAGAGTCTTAGACTTCGAGAAGTTTGCCATCTAATTGAAATTGACATGTGCCAATTGCTGTGGCAGGTGATTTAACAAGCTTGCTATTGAAAGAGTTTAAAATATATCACTCTAACATATTAAGTATTTGGGTTAAAGGCACTTTAAAAAGTCAAATGCAAAAGGATCAATCTGACCTTTGCACTGTTTCTTAAAAGCAGAAGAAGGATGAAATTCCCGTATGAGAGATGTCCTTCTATACTAGAAAGATGCAACATACTTGTCCTCAAGGACAATAAATTGAAACAAAGAATTTTGAGTAGACTTTGTGAAAAATAAGTCTTACCTTATAAGTATCTCCACAATTTAGTTGCTTTTTCACAACTTACTACTCCATGTCCAATTCAGTATGTAAATAATTCAGTCTAACTTCTTTCTTGGGTTTTCATTTTTTTTATGAGGGCTCCCATGTCATGTAAAACTTGTACTATGCTTTTCTCCTGTTAATCTATGTTATGACGTTTTAATTCCCAAACCTAGCTGAGACCCTAAGAGAATGAAGGTGGAACTTTTCCACTCATACATTTTGTGGCAACCCAGATAGGACTCTAAAAGGCTGGGATATTGCTGTGCTTTGGAGCCTACAGATGGGATCCTGAAAAGACTGACAAAAGTCAGCAGAACGTAGGAATTCTTACCAGCATCAGCTCTCCTGGATCTCTTCTATAGTGGCCAGTTGAGAGGAAAGTATAAAATGTTTCTTTGTTCATTCTTTTCCAGATTTGGATTGGCAGGAGAAAAACATTTATAAGAATTGATTCTTTGAAATGTAGACTCTCTACTCAATTTGGTTCTGGGTATTCACAAATTATTCACCTACAGTCTTCCAGGAATAGTCCTTGTTTTCTTTTGTCACTGTCTTGTTATGTGATTTGTTATATGGAGGAAACACATAATAAAATCCTCCTTTAATCTTGAGAGCTTGGCTTTGTGACCAGTGAAAATATTCTCTCTGGTTTCTACCACCTGGGGGAGTACAGTTGTCGGGCTTGCATTAGGTGGCTTGCCAGCAGACTAGAGCCCAAAACACAATGTCTTTTTGCCTGACTATGCGAGCAATCCTTGGAGTTTGTCTTAATTGTCTCAACCCCATTGCCTTGTTAACAGTGAAGGTACTCAGTTTCTGAGGCTATCATTAAGACAGCCTTTGAATCTTGAGGGGAACAAAATCTTTTGCACCCTTGGGGACACACTTCTGGCATCCATGGTTAAGCCACAAAAGGCTTATTGGTTTCCAGCCATAAAAATGGCTTATTGGATTTGGAATCAAAAGTAGGTATACTTTTGGAGATTTGGACTTTTGCATCTAAAAGTTTTGTTGTTGTTTGTTTTGTGGTTTTTTTAGAGCACTCTCATCCTGAACAACTGTCCTATTGGTACCTATAGGAAAATTTGACTTAAAAGAAGAAAATAAGCACTTATAGAAATTAAGCATTTTTTTCAGAAAAATAGGAACTAATCTAAAAGTTTTTCAAGTTCACCATAATCTGGAATAACCTTTGGTAAATAAAAAAAACTAGTTTAAGTTGTTGGTTTAATTGAAACAGGCATGTCTTCAAAGTTATCAACATTAAATGTAATGCAGACATACAACTTCTTCTACCTGAATTTACTAATCAAAAAGCTTATGTATATTTAAGGTTGTAAAAGTATAAATTCAACCTGAGAATAACATGTAAAATGAATAAATAAATTTCTTGATGTATGTCAAACATATCAATAAAACATATCAATAAAAAAAAGTTTTGTTTTGTTTTGTTTTGTTTTGTTTCTGGAGACAGAGTCTTGCTCTGTCACCCAGACTGGAGTGCAATGGCACAATCTCGGCTCACTGCAACCTCCGCCTCTCGGGTTCAAGCAATTCTCCTGTCTCAGACTCTGGAGTAGCTGTGATTACAGGCACCCGCCACCATGCCTAACTAATTTTTGTATTTTTAGTAGAGATTGGGTTGTACCATGTTGGCCAGGTCGGTCTCAAACTCCTGACCTCAGGTTATCCACCTGCCTCAGCCTCCCAGAGTGCTGGGATTACAGGTGTGATCTACCATGCCCGGCCAAAAAGAGTTTTAAAAAGTCATGTTCTGACTTTTAGGTTCCTTGCTTCTGTGATTTTTAAAATACTTGTCTGATTTATCTGCAGGCTAAAATAATTTAAGAGAATGACTAGCTCTGTTCAGTGTCTCACAAATTTTTCGGGAACTATTCACACGTAATTATTAAAACTAAGTAAATTAAGAAATATAAATACAAGTGGGATAAACATCTATACATAAAATTTTAAAGTGATTATGTTTTATAAGATATGTCTTCTTAAAAATCCAAAATCTTTTTTGGTAACTTAAAACCTTAAAATTATACTCTGTTAAATTAAGTGATGGGTGTTTGTTGAATATCTAAATTACCTTCAAATAAGACATAATGTTGAAACATTAATTGCTAAATATAAATTTAATCTACATACTATTGCTGAAGAACAAAACTTGTTTAGATCTGTTACTAAAAATGTCCTGTGTCATATAGAAAAGTTGTGCCATGATGAAGCATATATATACACACACACACACACACACATACATATATATATATATATATATTTTTTTTTTTTTGAGACGGAGTCTCCCTGTGTCACCAGGCTGGAGTACAGTGGTGCAATTTCGGCTCACTGCAACCTCCGCCTCCCAGGTTCAAGCGATTCTCCTGCCTCAGCCTCCCGAGTAGCTGGAACTACAGACACGCCACCATGCGCAGCTAATTTTTGTATTTTTAGTAGAGACGGGGTTTCACCATGTCGGCCAGGATGGTCTCGATCTCTTGACCTTGTGATCTGCCCACCTCGGCCTCCCAATATTTTTAAAATTATAAAGTGGATCAGGCATGGTGGTTTACACCTATAATCTCAGCCCTTTAGGAGGCCAAGACAAGAGAATGACTTCAGCCCAGGAGTGTGAGACAAGCCTGAGCAACATAGCAAGACTCCATTTCTACAAAAAAAATACAAAAGAAAAGGAAAGAAACAAAAAAAGAAATTATATAATAATGTATTCACAAATCTGTAAAAGACAGTTCACAGCTGCTTTCTAGTTTTCTAGTTTTTACTAGAAATTGAAGTCACTAAGATTAAAAAATTCTAGTTAATATGTGTAATTAAAACTACTAGAAATATTAGTGGAATCCACTCTTTATACAAAGTGCACAAGAAAAATAAGATATATCTTATACAGTTTTCCAAAAACTGTGACATATAAAAGATGTATTTTTGTCAAAAAAAAGAGTAATTTTGTTTTAATTTGGAAGTTATTCAGGCTCTGTTTCAGAACGAATTGATAAATAAAGAATAAAAACTTAATGGATCTAAAAAGTTGGAAAGAGAACAGAGGAGAAAATTTTATATAATCAAGCTAACTACACTAGATAAACTTATTAGAAGGTTTTTAAAATAAGCCTGAATATCATGAGCAAACTGAAGCAAAACTAGAATTTGGTCTTCTCTATTAAAAGGACAATTTTTTCTTGGAGTATTGATCTATTCTTTATATGAGATTGTAAGATTATTTTTCTTTACCTTTTAAGTAATTTTCTTAGGAAACAAAGATTTTATGTTTTGTTAAAATAATTTCCTGTGCTTTGTATTGTCCTTATTTGGTCTTTAATTACTTAAGAAAACTATGTTTTCTCAATATTAAAAGAGGTAAGCTATGTATTTACAACTATATAACTTTTCTGTGTGTGCTTCTGAAATTTTTTGTCACTTTGGTATTTGTCTTAGTTGATTTTGTGCTGCTGTAACAGAATACCACAGACTGGGTTATTTACAAACAATAGAATTTTACTTAGCTCACATTTCTGAAGGCTAAGCAGTTCAAGATCAAGGATTGCACCTGGTGACGGCCTTTTTGCCATTTTATAATATGGTGGAAGGCATTACATGGTAAGAGAGTGTATATGAGTGAGGGAAGGGGGCCAAAACCATCTTTTATAAGAATGTCACTCCCAGCCGGGTGCAGTGACTCATGCCTGTAATCCCAGCACTTTGGGAGGCCAAGGTGGGCAGATCACGAGGTCAGGAGTTCAAGATCAGTCTGGCCAACATGGTGAAACCCCATCTCTACTAAAAATACAAAAATTAGCCAGGTGCAGCAGTGCATACGTGTAATCCTGGGTACTCAGGAGGCTGAGGCAGAAGAATCGCTTGAGCCCGGAAGGCAGAGGTTGTAGTGAGCCAAGACAGTGCCATTGCACTCCAGTATGGGAGTCAGAGCAAGACTCCATCAGAAAAAAAAAAAAAGAATGTCACCCTCATCACAATGAACCTACTTTTGCAAAAACAATCTATTCATCAGGGGAGAAGCCATGTGACTTAATTACCTCTTAAAGTTCTTACCACTATTGCACATGAACTATGGGGTACATTCAAACCATAGTAGTAGTATTTCATAATGATCTGGGATTCTATTTTAATAGAGTGTTTTAAACCTTTTGACATTTTTTAACAAACTTTTCAAATCTAAATTCTAAATTAAGTATTTTTAACCTGAAACTAACTTTTGAGTTTACCACAGGGGTTTGTGAAAGATCTCAAAAGATCTGCTCTCTCTCCTTATTAAAAAAAAGTGATACTAAACAAATTAGACTTATTTGGTATGTTAAATTATACAGGAAGCATTGTCCAGAAATTGTTGTGTAAACTTCTTTGAGTTATATTTGTATGGATATGCTATTAATATGTGTTCCAGAAACTACACAAAATTCCTAGATATCTGATATGTCCTCATATGGTTATATATATCACAATTCTGGTTACTATGTCCAAGTGCTGTATGCCACAGAAAATAACCAAATTTCCTTGTCAATGATCAACTACATTCCAGTAGTGTTTCATCTTAAAGAATATTTGTGGAAAAGACTCCGAGAAGTCCTCCAGACTACAGGTTTCTAATAACTTTAAGATCACGCTGGCCGGGCACAGTGGCTCAAGCCTGTCATCCCTGCACTTTGGGAGGCCGAGGCGGATTAATCAACAGGAGTTCGAGACCAGCCTGGCCAAAATGGTGAAACCTCGTCTCTACTAAAACTACAAAAAATTAGCTAGGCATAGTGGCAGGTGCCTGTAATCCCAGCTACTTAGGAGGCTGAGGCAGGAGAATCGCTTGAACCGGGAGATGGAGGTTACAGTGAGCCAAGATCACGTGACTGCACTCCAGCCCAAGTGACACAGTGAGACTCTGTCTCAAAAACACAAAGACAAACAAACAAAAAGATCACGCCATTAGACTGGGTAAGAATGTCGAGACCTGTAATGAAGAAACTAATGGATTCACAAAATTGCTAGCCCAAGATAATCAAAACAAGAATTCATTACATAGGGCTACATAAACTGATGAGGATACTTAATGATTTTTTTGTCTGAAACATTGCTGATTCTTTAATATTTTGTTTTCTAGATTTCAGGATACTTTTTTCTGTTTTAACTATCTATAGCTTACTGTAGCTTGGTAAAATATAGCTTTGTAAACAGACTTGAAACATTTATATTTTTCTCTCTACCCAATCCCTCCAGAATTTAGAAACTCTTAGTGACTCTTAATTTTCATGGCAGTATGTTTGTAAACATAGGTTCAATAAGAATTTGTTCTCTTTGTAACAGGATACAATTGGAAACACTGGTTATATTACCATGGCTTTGACTAAAATGTCATATTTTCAAGTATGATAAGCCAACTTTAAGAAACTAAGTTTTACTGTATGAGGCAAATGTTTATAAAATCCTTGGGAAAACTAGTCTGATATCTGACTTAAACAGTTCCTGGTCTTACAGATGAGTAAGGAATATCACTTCCTGGCAGGTCCAGAGACCTAAAAATATTTGAGGGATTTCAAGAGAGGAATTTGACTGGGCGTGGTGGCTCACACCTCTAATCCCAGCTCTTTGGGAGGCCAAGACAGGTGGATCACCAGTTCAGGAGATCAAGACTATGGCCAACATGGTGAAACCTCATCTCTACTAAAATTAAAAAAAAAAAAAAAATTAGCTGGGTGTGGTGGCATGAGCTTGTAGTCCCAGCTACTCAGGAGGCTGAGGCAGGGGAATCACTTGAACCTAGGAGGTGGAGGCTGCAGTGAGCCAAGACTGCGCCACCACACCCCAGCTTGGCAAAACAAAAAAACATAACAAAAAAAAAAAAAACAGAGGAATTAACCCAAGTCTCAGTCACCAAGAATAAGTTTGATGACAAGTGCTTGACTTGGCTTCCTATTTCCAGGAGGCTTTTAATACTGTAATTTAAAATTCCTTATTGAAAGTTTCAGCAAAGCTAACTTTAACAAGGCCTATACAGTTAATCAGTATTCTTGCTGCACTTACGTCAAAAATTTTTCCAGATTTTATAAACCTTGCCTTATTTGGCAAACCAATTAGTCTTATTTTAATTATGATTTATTAAAATGGAGATAATTGTGGGGAGAAATTTCTATTTCAATAAAAACTATAATGTATCCAGATGGAATGTTGAACAGTATCACGTGAAATTTTTCCTCTTCATAAACTAGCTCCTGCCATTTTGTGCATTTCATCAATAATTAACATTTCTAATTTTTATTTCACCTTGTTTTTCTTTCTTTCTCTCTTTTTTAGATGGGGTCTTGCTATGTTGGCCAGGCTGATCTCAAACTCCTGGGCTCAAGTGATCCCCCAACTTCCACCTCTGGGGTAGCTGGAACTACTGGCACATGCCACCACACCCAGCTTTTTCTCTCACATTTTTGACCTGAAATTACTAAAAGCTAAAATTTCCTTTTTTTGTAGCCTTGCAAACTAAAGTTGGGCAACTCCATATAGACTTCAGAAAAATCACAACAGCTTGTATATGAACAATTTTCAAGCCTGTTGCCATATGGAACACTCAGGCACCACTTAAAGACATCCAAACTAAAGATATTTCAAACCCAATATTTAGAAATTTTTTTCAGCTGATTACCCCTGGATTTAAAAACTGGATAGAATTTCTCCAATCATTAATTTTTGTTTTCTTTTATTTGCCTTAGAAATACCTCTTGTTCTCACATCATATAAAAGATGTAATTTAGATGTAAGTCTTCCTACAACATCACCTCCTAAAATGAGACACAACTTCTTAACTGGACCAAAGTATTCTCATTACTAAGAAACTGATTAAATAAGATACTGGAAAATATACTTAAGTGTATACTTTTCTGCTTGTTTCCATTTATAATTTCTTCTCCCTTTGCAGATCTCTTTATACTGAGCCACTAACCCAATTCTTCTCTCCAGAGCCACCAAGTCAGGTTTTAATGTGTGAAACATATAGGAAGTTTCAGGCAGGGGAATAAATGCGTTAAAAATATATCGCTCTTCCGTATTAACTATTTGAGTTAAAGGCACTTAGAAAAACAGTAGGAGCAAAAAGATCATTTTGACCTTCATGCTGTTTCTTAAAAGCAGAAGAAATTCCCATGTGAATGATGCCCTCCCTATATTAGAAAGATGCAACGATAAGAAGTCAAAACCAAAAGAATTCTTATATATATATGTATATATATACTTTAAACTCTAGGTTACATGTGCACAACATGCAGGTTTGCTACATAGGTATACATGTGCCATGTTGGTTTGCTGCACCCATCAACTCATCATTTACATTAAGTATTTCTCCTAATGCTATCCCTCCCCCAGCCCACTGCCCCCTGACAGGCCTGAGTGTGTGACGTTCCCCACCGTGTCCAAGTGTTCTCATTGTTTAGTTCCCACCTAGGAGTGAGAACATATGGTGTTTGGTTTTCTGTCCTTGTGATAGTTTGCTGAGAATGATGGTTTCCAGCTTCATCCATGTCCCTGCAAAGGACATGAACTCATCCTTTTTTTTTGTGGCTGCATAGTATTCCATGGTGTATATGTGCCACATTTTCTTAATCCAGTCTATCGATGATGGACATTTGGGTTGGTTCCAAGTCTTTGCTGTTGTGAAGAGAGCTGCAATAAATGTACGTGTGCATGTGTCTTTATAGTAGCATGACTTATAATCCTTTGGGTGTATACCCAGTAATGGGATCGCTGGGTCAAATGGTATTTCTAGTTCTAGGTCCTTGTGGAATCACCACACTGTCTTCCACAATGGTTGAACCAATTTACACTCCCACCAACAGTGTAAAAGTGTTCCTATTTCTCCACATTCTCTCCAGCATCTGTTTCCTGACTTTTTAATGATCGCCATTCTAACTGGTGTGAGATGGTATCTCATTGTGGTTTTGATTTGCATTTCTCTGATGACCAGTAATGATGAGCATTTTTTCATGTATCTGTTGGCTGCATAGATGTCTTCTTTTTAAGAAGTGTCTTTGAGAAGTGTCCTTTGCCCACTTTTTGATGTAGTTGTTTGTTTTTTTCTTGTAAATTTGTTTGAGTTCTTTGTAGACTCTGGATATTAGCCCTTTGTCAGATGGGTAGATCGCAAAAATTTTCTCCCATTCTGTAGGTTGCCAGTTCACTCTGATGGTAGTTTCTTTTGCTGTGCAGAAGCTCTTTAGTTTAATTAGATCCCATTTGTCTATTTTGGCTTTTGTTGTCATTGCTTTTGGTATTTTAATCATGAAGTCTTTGCCCATGTCTATGTCCTGAATGGTATTGCCTAGGTTTTCTTCTAGGGTTTTTATGGTTTTAGGAAATACAGTTGAAGTCAGGTAGTGTGATGCCTCCAGCTTTTTTCCTTTTGCTTAGGATTGTCTTGGCAATGCGGGCTCTTGATTCTATATGAACTTTAAAGTAGTTTTTTCCAATTCTGTGAAAAAAGTCATTGGTAGCTTGATGGGGATGGCATTGAATCCATAAATTACCTTGAGCAGTATAACCATTTTCACACTATTGATTCCTCCTATGCATGAGCATGGAATGTTATTCCATTTGTTTGCATCCTCTTTTATTTCATTGAGCAGTGGTTTGTAGTTCTCCTTGAAGAGGTCCTTCACATCCTGTGTAAGTTGGATTGCTAGGTATTTTATTCTCTTCATAGCAATTGGGAATGGGAGTTCACTCATGGCTCCCTGTTTGTCTGTTATTGGTGTATAGGAATGCTTGTGATTTTTGCATATTGATTTTGTATCCTGAGACTTTGCAGAAGGTGCTTATCAACTTAAGGAGATTTTGGGCTGAGATGATGGAGTTTTCTAAATATACAATCATGTCATCTGCAAACAGGGACAATTTGACTTCCTCTTTTCCTAATTGAATATCCTTTATTTCTTTCTCTTGCTTGATTGCCCTGGCCAGAACTTCCAACACTATGTTGAATAGGAGTGGTGAGAGAGGGCATCCTTATCTTGTGCCAGTTTTCAAAGGGAATGCTTCCAGTTTTTGTCCATTCAGTATGATATTGGCTGTGGGTTTGACATGGATAGCTCTTATTATTTTGAGATGCGTTCCATCAATACCTAGTTTATTGAGAGATGTTAGCATGAAGGACTGTTGAATTTTGTCAAAGACCTTTTCTGCATCTATTCAGATAGTCATGTGGTTTTTGTCACTGGTTCTGTTTATGTGATGGATTACGTTTATTGATTTGCGTATGTTGAACCAGTCTTGCATCCCAGGGATGAAGCCAACTTGATCTTGGTGGATAAGCTTTTTGATGCAATGCTGGATTTGGTTTGCCATTATTTTATTGAGGATTTTTGCATCAATGTTCATCAGGGATATTGGTCTAAAGTTCTCTTTTTTTGTCGTGTCTCTGCCAGGCGTTGGTGTCAGAATGATGTTGGCCTCATAAAATGAGTTGGAATAGTTTCAGATATAATGGTACCAGCTCCTCTTTGTACCTCTGGTAGAATTCGGCTGTGAATCCATCTGGTCCTGGGCTTTTTTTGGTTAGTAGGCTATTAATTATTGCCTAAATTTCAGAGGCAATGTTATTGGTCTATTCAGAGATTCAACTTCTTCCTGGTTTAGTCTTGAGAGGGTGTATGTGTCCAGGAATTTATCCATTTCTTCTAGATTTTCTAGTTTATTTGCATAGAGTTGCTTATAGTATTCTCTGGTGGTAGTTTGTATTTCTGTGGGATCAGTGGTGATATTCCCTTTATCATTTTTTATTGCATTTATTCGATTCTTGTTGCTTTTCTTCTTTGTTAGTCTTGCTAGTAGTCTATCAATTTTGTTGACCTTTTCCAAAAACCAGCTCCTGGATTCATTGATTTTTTGAAGGGTATTTTGTGTCTCTATCTCTTTCAGTTCTGCTCAGATATTAGTTATTTCTTGTCTTCTGCTAGCTTTTGAATTTGTTTGCTCTTGCTTCCCCAGTTCTTTCAATTGTGATGTTAGGGTGTCGATTTTAGATCTTTCCTGCTTTCTCTTGTGGACATTTATTGCTATAAATTTCCCATCTATACGTTACTTTAAATGTGCCCAGAGATTCTGGTGTGTTATGTCTTTGTTCTATTGGTTTTGAGAGGACCAGCTGGATTTCCTAGGCTGACTAAGAGTCCCTAAGCCTAGCTGGGAAGGTGACTGCATCCACCTTTAAACACGGGGCTTGCGATTTAGCTCACACCTGACCAATCAGATAGTAAAGACAGCTCACTAAAATGCTAATTAGGCAAAAACAAGAGGTAAAAAAATAGCCAATCATCTCTTGCCTGAGAGCACAGTGGCAGGAACAATGATCAGGATATAAACACAGGCATTTGGGCCAGTAACAGCAACCCCCTTTGGGTCCCCTCCCTTTGTACGGGAGCTCTGTTTTTACTCTATTAAATCCTGCAACTGCACTCTTCTGGTCCGTGTTTGTTACCGCTCGAGCTGAGTTTTTGCTCGCCGTCCACCACTGCTGTTTGTCACTGTCGCAGACCCACCACTGACTTCCATCCCTCCGGATCCAGCAGGGAGTCAGCAGTGCTCCTGATCCAGCAAGGTGCCCATTGTCGCTCCTGATCGGGCGAAAGGTTTGCCATTGTTCCTGCATGGCTAAGTGCCTGGGTTCATCCTAATGGAGCTGAACAGTAGTCACTAGATTCCATGGTTCTCTTCCATGACCCACGGCTTCTAATAGAGCTATAACTCTTACTGCATGGCCCAAGATTCCTTTCCTTGGAATCCGTGAGGCCAAGAACCCCAGGTCAGAGAACACCAGGCTTGCCACCATCTTGGAAGCAGCCCGCCGCCATTTTGGAAGTGGCCCGCCACCATTTTGGGAGCTCTGGGGGCAAGGACCCTCCAGTAACAGTTTCAAAGAACATCTCTATTTCTGCCTTCATTTCATTATTTATCCAGTAGTCATTCAGGAGCAGGTTGTTCAGTTTCTATGTGGTTGTGCAATTTTGAGTGAGTTTCTTAATCCTGAGTTCTGATTTGATTGCACTGTGGTCTGAGAGACTGTTGTGATTTCTGCTCTTTTACATTTGCTGAGGAGTGCTTTACTTCCAATTATGTGGTCAATTTTAGAATAAGTGCGATGTGGTGCTGAGAAGAATGTATATTCTGTTGATTTGGGGTGGAGAGTTCTGTAGATGTCTATTAGGTCTGCTTGGTGCAGAGCTGAGTTCAAGTCCTGGATATCCTTATTAACCTTCTATCTTGTTCATCTGTCTAATATTGACAGTGGGGTGTTAAAGTCTCCCATTATTATTGTGTGGGAGTCTAAGTCTCTTTGTAGATCTCTAAGGACTTGCTTTATGAATCTGGGTGCTCCTGTATTGGGTACATATATATTTAGGATAGTTAGCGCTCTTGTTGAATTGATCCCTTTACCATTATGTAGTGGCCTTCTTTGTCTCTTTTGATCTTTGTTGGTTTAAAGTCTGTTTTAGCAGAGTAGGATTGCAACTCTTACTTTTTTTTGTTTTCCATTTCCTTGGTAGATCTTCCTCTATCCCTTTATTTTGAGCCTATGTGTGTCTCTGCACGTGAGATGGGTCTCCTGTATACAGCACACTGATGGGTCTTGACTCTTTATCCAATTTGCCAGTCTGTGTCTTTTAATTGGGGCATTTAGCCCATTTACGTTTAAGGTTAAAATTGTTATGTGTGAGTTTGATCCTGTCATTATGATGTTAGCTGGTTATTTTGCCCATTTGATGCAGTTTCTTCATAGCGTTGATGGTCTTTACAATTTGGCATGTTTTTGCAATGGCTGGTACTCATTGTTCCTTTCCATGTTTAGTGCTTCCTTCAGGAGCTCTTGTAAGGTAGGCCTGGTGGTGACAAAATCTCTCAGCATTTGTTTGTCTATAAAACATTTTATTTCTCCTTCACTTATGAAGCTTAGTTTGACTGGATATGAAATTCTAGGTTGAAAATTCTTTTCTTTAAGAATGTTGAATATTGGCCCCCACTCTCTTCTGGCTTGTAGGGTTTCTCCTGAGAGATCCACTGTTAGTCTGATGGACTTCCCTTTGTGGGTAACCCAACCTTTCTCTCTGGCTGCTCTTTACATTTTTTTCTTCATTTCAACCTTGGTGAATCTCATAATCACATGTCTTGGGCTGCTCTTCTCAAGGAGTATCTTTGTGGTGTTCTCTGTATTTCCTGAATTTGAATGTTGGCCTGTCTTGCTATGTTGGGGAAGTTCTCCTGGATAATATCCTGAAGAGTGTTTTCCAACTTGGTTCCATTCTCCCCATCACTTTCAGGTACACCAAGCAAATGTAGATTTTGTCTTTTCACATAGTCCCATATTTCTTGGAGGCTTTGTTCATTTCTTTTTACTCTTTTTTCTCCAAACTTATCTTCTCAGTTTATTTCATTAATTTGATCTTCAATCACTGATACCCTTTCTTCCTCTTGAGCGAATTGGCTATTGAAGCTTGTGCATATATCATGAAGTTCTCATGCCATGGTTTTCAGCTCCATCACATCATTTAAGGTCTTCTCTACCCTGTTTATTCTAGTCAACCATGCATCTAACCTTTTTTCAAGGTTTTTAGCTTCCTTGCGATGGGTTCAGACATGCTCCTTTAGCTCAGAGAAGTTTGTTATTACTGACCTTCTGAAACCTACTTCTGTCAACTCATCAAAGTCATTCTTCACCCAGCTTTGTTCCATTGCTAGCAAGGAGCTGCATTCCTTTAGAGGAGAAGAGGCACTCTGGTTTTCAGAATGTTCAGCTTTTCTGCTCTGGTTTCTCCCCATCTTTGTGGGTTTTATCTACTTTTGGTCTTCAATTTTTGTGGCCTACAGATAGGGTTCCGGTGTACATGTCCTTTTTGTTGAAGTTGATGCTATTCCTTTCTGTGTATTAGTTTTCCTTCTAACAGTCAGGTCCCTCAGCTGTAGGTCTGTTGGACTTTGCTGGAAGTCCACTCCAGACCCTGTTTGCCTAGATATCCCCAGTGGAGGCTGCAGAACAGCAAATATTGCAGAAGAGAAACTATTGCTGCCTGATCCTTCCTCTGGAAGTTTTGTCCAAGAGGGGCACCCACCTATATGAGGTGTCTGTCGGCCCCTACTGGGAGGTGTCTCCCAGTTAGGCTACACAGGGGTGAGGGACCCACTTGAGGAGGCTGTCTGCCCTTTCTCAGAGCTCAAACACTGTGCTAGGAGAGCCACTGCTCTTTTCAGAGCTATCAGACAGGGACATTTAAGTATGCAGAAGTTGTCTGCTGCATTTTGCTCAGCTATGCCCTACCCACAGAGGTGAAGTCTATGGGGCAGTAGTCCTTGCTGAGCTGCAGTGGGCTCTGCCCAGTTCAAACTTCCTGGCCACTTTGTTTACCTCCTCAAGCCTCAGCAATGGCTGTTGCCCCTCCCCCAGCCAGGCTGCCGATTCAAAGTTTGATCTCAGACTGCTCTGCTAGCAGTGAGCAAGACTCCATGGGTATGGGACCTGCTGAGCCAGACACAGGAGAGAATCTCCTTGTCTTCCAGTTACTAAGACCTAGGAAAAAGCACAGTATTTGGGTGAGAGTGTCCTGTTTTCTCAGGTACAGTCTGTCATGGCTTCCCTTGGCTAGGAAAGGGAAATCCCCGACCCCTTGCACTTTCCAGCTGAGGCAATGCCCCATCCTGCTTCAGCTCACCCTCTGTAGTCTGCACCCATTGTCCAACCAGTCCCAATGAGATGAACCAGGTACCTCAGTTGGAAACACAGAAATCACCTGTCTTCTGTGTCGATCATGCTGGGAGCTACAGACCAGCGCTGTTCCTATTCAGCCATCTTGGAATGGAGCCAAAAAGAACTCTTATACAGACCTTGTGAAAAGTAACTCATCTTTTGAGCCTCCCCACATAAGGTAGCCACTTCTTCACAACTTGCTACTCTTTGTTCAGTTCAGTAAATAAGTAACCGACCTAACTACTACCCTGGGTCTTAAATTCCTTATAAGGGATTCTGTGCTAAAAAAAAAAAAAAAGTTTGTATCATGCTTTTCTCCTGTTAATCTATTTTATGTCAATTTAATCCTCAGACCCAGCTCAGATCTTAAGAGGATGGAGGTGAAATTTTTCTGCCTGTATACCATTTAATACTAGCAAAACTCTCATAACAAGTCTGTTCTCTCTTTATAAAGATTAGGAAAACTTGAGGTTGTAAAAGTTAAGTAACACAAATCTAAATGCCATAACCTAGACCTATCTTTTTTCAAAACTAGTATTATGTGCTACATATAATAGAGCTGCATTTATACACAAAAAAATTCAAATTGCCAAATAAAATATACACAAATCAGAGATCTTCCACACTATCGAATTTTGTTCATTTCAAAAAGATAAGCAGTAAAGAAGCTCATACATAGCAGGTTACATCAGATAGTTGCATAGTACATATGACAATTTGCAGGAAGCTGTCCATATAAATCCATAAATTTGTTTACTATAAACAATCTTAGGTAATTAGGTACATCGTGGTAAGGCATTCCACAAATAAGAACCTCCTGCTAGTATAATAAATATCATGAGCTTTGCCAGGATGTCTCTCATTAGCATGTTTTAAGTAGATTAGACCAGGTAACCTGCCTTCTATTTTTCTAAGGGTGATACATTCCTGAATCCAACTCAGCAAGAGAATTGGTTTGAGATCTGCTATGTTAATCTTTTAATTCCCTTGGGTAGTTCTAGTTTCTTCCCTCTACATTTTTTCTCTCCGATTCTATTTATGGTTAAATAAACTTGGTTACAGAGCTGTGAACTTCTACACAAATATAAATGTTTCCACAAACTGGTGGAAAATTATAAATTTACACAGTGGCTGACACAGCTATTTTATAACCTAATTATTCACCCCCACCTATTTTTTTTTTTTTAATTTCAGTTTAAGGACATACTAAAAAGAGAGAGAAAGCCATTTCATGATTGTCTTCTCAGAGCAGAGCCAGAAGCTTCAAAACAAAATTTAAGGTCTCTCAAAATTTTACTGTAGCAACAAATCCAAGCAAAGCTATTCACAACTGGTATTTTTAGTGACCTGAAAAAGGGAGGTGAAGAAACAACTGTAGAAACAATGCAAATGGAAAAAGAAAGACATTATAAAAAAGTTAAATCACTTTCTTTCAGTGCAACTAGATTCACTCAGATGGGGTCTCCAGACTTACATAAATTACTTTTCCTCATTGGTCATCACGGAGAGGTTAAGAATCTCCAGAGAGAATTAAGATGCTCTGAACTGAGACTGCATGAAGTCTACAGCTTCATTTCATCCAGCCTTGAGAGTCACTGCTGCTACATTCCAGAAAATTAATTTTCCACCTAGTGATTTCCTTTGGTTTTCCCATAATGGAAAATTTTAAAGCCTACAGATCCCAGAATTTAAAGAGCTTTAGGCAGTGTTCAGTCAACGAGTTCTAACACAGCCCAAGATACCCTAAAATTAAAGGCATAAGAATGATGTTACTTGAAGCTGTGAGGGTGAAGGAACCATTTGAGGAAGAATATATAAAGGGAAGGTCAATGGACTAAAATAAATCTTGATTAATACTTTCATTTAGGGAATAAAAAGAGTAAGAAAATCTAACATATTCACCTTTTAAAGTGTGTGTGTGTCCGTGTGTGTATGCGTGTGTGTTCAAAAAGATCACCACAGAGGAGCTGAGGTTGTGCAGCAAAGGAAAGTAAACACGTTCAACAGTGTTATGTTTCAGAAATGTCAAGGCAAATATGGACTAAAGAGAAAAAAATTATTATTTGTTCATTGGTGACAACAGAAAGACTTCATTAGAGTAACAGGAGAGAGAAATCAAAGTTGCCAGAAGATCAGGAGTGAGTGGATGGTCAGCACTGATGGCAAAGCATGTTGATTTATCTTTTGAAGAATACTGCAGTGAAAGGGCAGAAATCATTTTTAATTTATCCTGCTGATATTTTATTGCCCTTGTAACATACCGTAAATGATATCTAACTTGCAAATCCTATTTTCTCCTTTATAACTATTTATTAAAAAGTTAATTTTTTTCTAAAACATACATGGAATTAAAGAATGGCAACTTTTCAACAAGCTAGAATTAGTCCCTTGACTTGCAATTTTTTCAACCACACTGGCCTATTTTTAGTGTAATGAAACTAATTTACTTCTTGGGAGGTACAGAGGGATTTCACAGACCCTTTCACCTATCCGTGCTATACCCAAGCTTTGACTAAAGGAATTCAGGATCCTATTACTCTTGAGAATTATCATTATTTCTTAATTACAAAGGAGAGGAATGTAGTTACATTAGCTGATAATTTAAAACTCAACTTCATCTAACTCTTATTTGAATCTTATTCAGAAAATAATTATTTTATCCTGTATGAGAAACAAAATCTGGACTAGGAAGGTGACATAGTTTATGTTGCCCTGGATTTAAACATGGAAACTAAGATAAAAGCAATGAAATGGGAAGATGAGTTTAGAGTCGGTGGAAAGGATAATTGAAAAGCTATGGATTACTGGAGAAGACTGCTGTTATTCATACCAGACACGAGCATAGTATCAACCAACACTGTAACAGTAGAAAAAGAGGTAATGCTGATAGCCATTATGAAGGAAAAGTGTCAGGGGGTTCAGCAATAGATTAGATAAAAAGACAAAAGAACAGTTATAGGATTATAGGATACACATTAAGGCATCTTGACCCATGAAAAGGACCAGCTTTATGACTAATCACAGCACTTCAATCTGATGATTTAATTAAAATTTTATTCAAACTAAATGATTAGTGAAAAAATGAAACTTTCTAGTTCTACACCAGTAAGAGTTTTTATGTTCTCACATTTGCTATGTTAGAAAACATTGGGTATTTTTTATATTATTCTGTGAGTGTGTGTGTGTATGTGTGTGTGCATACACATTCATGGCTTGTATACAGGCATATACATTTAAACATAGAAACTTTTGAACCCACATCTATATTTTTAACATAGAAATTTTGAACCCATACATATGCACATTTCACAGCAGTGTATAATAAATCTTTCAGTAACAACAGTTCTTGTGTTTGGTAAGCACAGAAAACTTCATGTTTTTCTTGAGTTTCAAACACCATTAACTGATCACAAATAAAGAACTATACTAGTTAAAGAAGTCTGCATGATTTCTATATCTGATGATATTATAGTCTGAATACCTTCCCTGACATACAAATTCAGAAGCCATGTACTGATACGGTGGTGCTATGAGATAGAAGGAACCTGGGTCCCTCAGTCACCATGTGAAGAATAGCTCCCACCCTGACCTGTATGGGGCTTAGCATGAATAATAAATTAGCATTCGTTGCACTAAGCTAGTGAGCATTTGGGGTTTGTATTATAGTAAAGCCTAGCCCAATCCAACTAATTAAAACTGAACAGTGCTCTAGATAAGCGAAAAAGAAAAGTCTACCCTGAAAATTCTCAGCCCCAGAACTGTGCTATAAGGGGTGAGGATTCAAACCTATGTTACTAACATTGTTCAGAAAACCCCTAGCTAAGACATTAAGTAAGTTTTCCCTAGTTTAGAGCACTCCTTGGATATATCATCAAAATAGGACAAACAAAGTAAGTACTGATAAAAAATAAAATAAAATAAAAACATTGCAAACATTGGTCCCAAGTCAAAACTATTACAACTACAACATATGAAGAAACAAGCAATTATGAACAAAAGCAGATAATAAAAAGCAAATTATATTCCCAATGATTTCAGTTGGGACTGAAATCAATTCACTAGGGTTTTAATGCTTGAAATGAAAAAACGCAGATGCGATGGATGGTTCATTTCAGTTATGAATTCAACCAAATTAAGAGATACCCAGATAGCTGGTAAAGTATTATTTATGGGTACATCTGTGAGGGTGTTTCCAGAAAGATTAGCATTTGAATCAGTGTACTGAGTAAGAAAGATCTGCTGAAAATCAATGTGGGTTGGCACCATACATTTGACTGAGGGCCTCGGTAGAAGAAAAAGGCAGAGGAAAGGCAAATTCACTCTCTTCTCACTTTCCCTCTCTACCTCCTGAAGCTGAGAAATCCTTCTTTAGCCTTGGACATAAGTACTCCAGAATCACTGGACTTCGGACTCCAGGACCTGCCAGCAGCCCCCCAGGTTCTCAGTTTTTCAGCCTCAAACTAAGAGTTACCATCAGGTTCCCTGGTTCTGAGGCTTTCAAACTTGGACTGAGCCATGCTACCAACTTCTCTGGTTCTCCAGCTTGCAGACAGCCTATGGAAATATTTCTCAACCTCTATAATCATGTGAGCCAATTCCCCTAATAAACACCCTCTTGTCTGTCTATCTGTCCATCTATCTATCTATCCATCTCTCTGTCTCCTATTGGCTCTGTCTCTCTGGAGAATTCTGACTAATGCATCAGAATATAACATAAGTATGTTTTAAATTTTTGAAAGAATAAAAGGTTGAATTCAAAAATTCATAAAACACGAACTGCCTGAAACAAGTGGATAGATTTTTAAGTGAAACAAATAATATAAAATTTTAAATAGAAAATACCAATAATATATAAAATGGCAAGTTAAAGGATATCTGAAAATATTACTCATGAACAGAAAAATAGATTTAAATAAATTATCTAGGAAGACAGAGAAAGAAAAAGAAATAAAGGAGAGATAAAGAGATACAAAGGATAGATTAATGTATATATTCTTCATTGGAATTTCAGAAGATAGTGGACAGATGAGAAAGAAGCAAGTTTGAAAGAAATGATGAATAAATTTTTCCTGAATTGACAACAAGCATAAATCCTCAAATAGTTCCCAAACAGAAAACCACATTTGAAAAAATCATAGTGAAAATATAGAGTGCCAAAGACAAAAAGAAGATAATAAAGCAGCCAGAGAGAAAGGACAGATGGCATGCTAAGGAATGACAACCAGCCTGCCTCTATTCAGTTAAGTATAGATAATAATATTTCATGAATAATCTACAAACGTGGATGAAATGCAAGAATTGTTAATGCTAGAAAATGTATTTATTCAAAATTCACAAATTGTTTTAAATATTAGATCATTTTACAGGTACATGTTAAAATGGGACACTTCTGTTTTGTGGAAGCCACAAAGGACAGGAACACAAGAGTATGTCCCGTATAATTGCACATTATATCTAATCCACTTGTGCAGAATTTGCAGGAGAAAATGGTAGAAAACTAAAATTTGCGGAAGAAATGGTACAAAACCTACTAGGAGAACCTTAGCTATAAGCTACTATAAGGATATATAAAAGGTAGCTAAAGAGTTGAACAGATGGTTGAAAAGATTTGTAGAGAAGATTTCTTTACAGAGAGTTGTTGAAGTGCCGTGCACTTCTTCCTGACAACTGCTAGGGAAAGCAGAGAGAGGGTGCTTCAAGTCAAGAGAGATGAAATTCAAGGGAACTGCTTGATACATGTGCTGTTGGGGTTTGGAACACACAGAGAATGAGTTTCTTAAACATACCTGGAAAACATAAACATGAGAAGTTTTAGCTATAGACCCAAGGCAGCAGAGCACAGATAGGTTGGGCTGACTTAAAAGTGGGTTGAACCGGTATGAAATTGTCATAAGTGGGACTCTAACCAAACAGAGAAATAGACTCCTGAAAACAAAAACTGAGAGTCAGAGTCATAAATGTCAAACTGAAGGTGATATAGCCTATAACACAGGAACTGGAGTTATGTTCCAACAGGGAAAATTTCTGGATATCCCAGAAATAATCTTTAGGGGAAATAAAGGAGGTTTGAATGTCTGTCAAGCCCACAAATTTCTAACATGAGAGCAAGAGAATACTAGCTATTTAAACGTGTTCTCTTTTTCACCCAAATCCCTTTCTTCTAGACCTGACTCTGGAGGGTTTACAACAGCTAGTGAGCAGCGAAGGAGGCAGAGTTCCAAGGAACAAAGCTGACCATGCTCCTTGCCCTACTTTAAGTTTCTATTCCCAAAACAAAACCAAATGGGAGAAAACTCTGGGGAAAAACAACTGGACTGGAAAAGTTCAGATTTCAGATTATTCGCATATAGATGGCTTAACTACTAAAATGAGGCTGTATCTGGGCTTAGAAGAGACTGAAGGCTCCTCCTCTAATCCCCCACCTTTTACTTCCACTTTTTAAAACTAGTAGTGACAGGAAACACCTGTCTACATTATATTTCATCCAAGATCAGGAAAAGAACTAGGGCATTAAGCAGGTGTGAAGTCAGAGGAGAGAGATTGAATTAAAGCTGTTTTTATCACACTCTATCTAGTCCTGCTTCTTCTGTGGTTATAATCTCCACGTATATAGACAAAGCATTCTACAAAACTGAACACCCATTCATGCCACATAAATAAATCTTTCAGTAAACTATGAATAGAAGGATATTTTCTTCCCTGAAAAAGAGTATCTACCAATTACACAAGGGAAAACTCAGACTGAATGTTAACCCCCATCATTGATTATTCAGTGTGGTACAGAAGGGGGTCCTAGTTCAATGAGTTTTAAAAAAAAGTAAAATACTTTATAATTATAGTCATGCACCAGATAACAATGTGTCAATCAAAAACAAGTCATATACACCACAATGGTCCCATAAGATTATAATGAGCTGAAAAATTCCTATCACTTAGTAATAGGAATTTATTTAGTAATGCTGTAAGGCATTATAGTGCCATAGTGTAATGCACTACTCATGTGTCTACGGTGATGCTGGTGTAAACACACCTAATGCACTGCCAGTCATATAAAAGTATAGCGCATACAATTATGTGCAGTACGTAATACTTGATAGTGATAATAATAAGTGATTAAATTGCTGGTTTATGTATTTATTAAACTAACTTTTATTAAAGGGTACTCTTTCTACTTATTTTTTTAAAAAGTTAACTGAAAAACAACCTCAGGCAGATGGTTGAGGATGTATTCTAGAAGAAAGCATTTGTATCATAGAAAATGACAGCTCCAATGCCTGCTTTTTCCCCTGAAGATCTACCAGTGGGACAAGACGTGGAGGTGGAAGTCAGTGACATTAATGACTGCGACCCCGTGTAGGCCTAAGTTAATGTGTGTTTTTGTGTCTTAGTGTTTAACAAAAAATGTTCAAAAGTAAAATAAATTGAAAATCTTAAAAATAAAAAGGTTGTAAAATGAGAATATAAAGAGAATATTTTTATATAGCTGTACAATATGTTTACGTTTAAACTAAGTGTTATTACAAAAGAGGCAAAAGGTTAAAAATATTAAAAATTATATAAAGTAAAAAGTTACAGTTAGCTAAGTTTAATTTATTATCGAATAAAAAATATCTTCTATAAATTTAGTATAACATAAGTGTACACTGTTTATAAGGTCCACAGTCATGTACAGTAATGACCTAGGCCTTTATATTCACTCACTGCTCACTCATGGATCAGCTGGAACAATATTCAGTCCTACAAGCCCCATTCATGGTAAGTGCCCTATACAGGTGTACCATTTTTTATTTTTTATACCATATTTTTGCCATACATTTTCTATGTTCAAATGTCTTAATACACAAATATTACCACAGTATTACAACTGCCTACAGTACAGTACCATGCTGTACACGTTGTAGTCTGGGAGCAACATGCTACAGCATATAGCCTAGGTGTGTGATCGGCTAAACTAGGTTTACGTACGTATAAGCTATGATGTTCACACACGGACAAAATTGCCTAACAACAAATTTCTTTGAGCATATCCTGGATGTATTTGTCAGGGTTCTCTAGAGGGACAGGACTAATAGGATAGATTTATCTATGAAGGGGGGTTTATCGAGGATTATTGACTCACACATCACAAAGTGAACTCCTACGATAGGCCATCTGCAAGCTAAGAAGCAAGGAAGCCAGTCCAAGTCCCAAAACCTCAAAAGTACGGAAGCCGACAGTGCAGCCTTAAGTCTGCGGCCGAAGGCCATATCCATGAGTGAGCGGTGAGTGAATATAAAGGCCTAGGTCATTACTGTACACTACTGTGGACCTTATAAACAGTGTACACTCACGTTATACTATATTTATATAAAAGAATTTTTATTGAATAATAAATTAAACTTGGCTGGCAAACCACTGGTGTAAGTCCAAGAGTCCAAAAGCAGAAGAACCTTGAGTCCGATGTTCAGGGGCAGGAAGCATCCCGCACAGGGTAAAGATGAAGGCTGGAAGACTCAGCAAGTCTAATCCTTTCACTTTCCTCTGCCTGCTGTTATCCTAGCCACGCTGGCAGCTGATTAGACGGTGCCCACACAGATCGAGTGTGGGCCTGCCTCTGTGCCAGTCCACTGACTCAAATATTAATCTCCTTTGGCAACACCCTCACAGACACACCCAGAACTTTGCATCCTTCAATCCAATCAAGTTGACACCCAATATTAACCATCACACTGGACATTATGAGATGCATGACTGTATAATGATTAGAAATAAAAAACAAAATTTGAAGGTAATGATGGCCTCTATTAGAAACGTAGAAAAAAACCTCTATAAATCATTTAAATGAATGAGTTCAACAAATATGTCAGATATAAGTATACTAAAGTAATTATATTCCTATTATGAACAACAAATGGAAAACATAACTTCAGAAAGAAACTATTTACACCAGCCTGGGCAACATAGCAAGACATCATCTCTTAAAAAAAAAATTAATTAGTTGGGACCAGGTGGCATATCCCTGTAGTCCCAACTACTTGGGAGGCTGAGGCAGGAGAATTGATCAAACCCAGGAGTTTAAGGCTGCAGTGAGCTATGGTAGATACTAAATGCTTGAGTCATTTCCAAATAAAGTTTTTAAAAAATGAAACAAATTGCTGAACATAAATGTAATTTCATTTTGGCTCCTTAAATTTTATAGAAACACTAAATATATTTGGGTCTATTAATACACATAAAAATATGTTCTGTTAAATGTCTCTAAAAATTATAAAATTATTCTCATCTAGAAAATACTGTTATGTGACAGATAGCTCAAAATGTCTTGCTTTCTAGGTGTTAGCTAAAAATTAGGTTACCAGGAGTTAAAATTCTAAGTAACATATAAAATTGTGTCACAAAGTGTACTGAAAAGGTGTTTTTGATAATAAAAATTAAAAGAAAAATATAACAATTTGTTTTTTATTGAGAAAAATAATTTTGTCTAATTTGCAGGCTATTTAAAAGTTATTTTAAAATATGTATATAGAAAAAAATAGAAACAAGATAAAAAGAAACTAGTTTAAAAAAAAAAAGGAACCAATAAGTAGGAGAGAGATGTGAAGAAAGTTACAGGTACAGAGGCATATTTTTGGTAAGAAAGGTTTTCTACGAAAAACAATCTTATGTGGTAAATTTTTTGCTAAGGTAAAAGGACTGGTTACTTAGGAAGGAGAAAATATAGGAGAAAAGAGAGTCTAAGCTTGTCATCAAAGGTTCATGCAGGTCATATAAGATTGTGAAGGATGAATTTGTAAAAGGACTTTTGTGTGTGATCAAGTTGGCTATAATTAAAAGGGAGTTATTTATGACACAAAAGATTGAGCTTTGATATTAAAAATACACTGATAAAAATTTTCTTGTCAATTGTGGATTATAATTAAATTCCACTAGATTTTTAGCCATAGTTATTCTAAAAAGAAACCATCAGCAGAGTCAACAGACAACCTATAGAATGGGAGAAAATTTCTGCCAACTATGCATCTGACAATGATATAATATTGAGCATCTATAAGGAATTTACATTTACAAGAAAAAAGCTAACAACCCCATTAAAAAATGGGCAAAGGACATGAACAGACACTTTTCAGAAAAATGCATACATATAGCCAACAAGCTGAACACCATAATCATTAGAGAAAGGCAAATCAAAGCCACCATGAGATGCCATCTCTCACCAGTCAGAATGGCTATTATCAAAAAGTCAAAAAATAACAGATGTTGGCAAGGTTGTGGAGAAAAAGAAACACTTAAACACTGTTGGTGGGAGTGTAAATTAGTTCAATCACTGTGGAAGACAGTGTGGTGATTCATCAAAGACCTAAACACAGAACTACCATTGAAGCCAGCAATCTCATTACAGGATATATAGCCAAAGGAATATAATTCAGTGTATTATACAGACACATGCACACATATGCTCAATGCCATACTATTCACAATAGCAAAGACATAAATCAACCTAAATGCCCATCATCAATGTGATAAAAGAAAATCGTTAGCCAAATTAAATTTAAAGCAGTTTAATTGAACGATGAATGATTCCTGAATTGGGCAGCCTTCCCAGCCAGAGTAGGTTCAGAGACTCCAGTGCAGCCACGCGGTGGAAGAAGATTTATGGATAGAAAAAGGAAAGTGACTTATAGAAAATGGAAATGAGGTACGGAGACAGCTGGATTGCTTACAGCTCAGCATTTACCTTATTTGAACACAGTTCTAACAGTTGGTTGGCTACATTTGATTGTCTAAAACTTGGTAATTGGCACAAGTGTAGGCTATGATCTATTTACACTTCCACTAGTTGTAGTTCACAATGTAAAGAAAAACCTTTAGACCAAACTTAAAATATGTAAGGAGGCAGTTTTAGGCTAAACTTGATTTAACAAATGGTAGACTGGATAAAGGAGGTATGGTACATACACCATGGAATACTATACAGCCATAAAAAATGAGATTATGTTCTTTGCAGGAACTTGGATGGAGTTCAAGGCCATTATCCTTAGCAAACAAAAGCAGGAACAGAAAACCAAATACCATATGTTCTTACTAATAAGTGGGAGCTAAATGATGATAACACAGGAACACATAGAGGGGAAAAACACACACTGGGGTCTATCTGAAGGTGAAGATTCGGAGGAGCTAGGGGATAAGGAAAAATAAGTAATGGGTACTAGGATCAATACATGACTAATAAAGTAATTTGTACAACAAACCCTCATGACATAAGTTTACCTATATAATAAACCTGCACATGTACCCCTGAACTTAAAAGTTAAATGAAAAAGTAAAAATAAAACATTGATTATTTACTGTTTTCCAGATTGATGAACATTTTTTCTTTTAAGCTATTTATTGTTTAAAACAATTTAGTAAAGTGTATTTTTTGAATAAAGGTGAAAACATTTTTTCTCCCTACCTGACACCTACAAAATTCAAAAACTATTCATGAGTACTTCTATTTTTACAGTAATACAATTATTTGCATGTCAGATCAATAAAAATTTGTTCTCTATTTATCACAGGATACAATTGAAAACATTGGTTTTATTATCAAGGCTTCGACTGGAATATCGTATTTGAGAATGTGCATAAAATGGCTGGTTTCAAGGGTTCCCAGCCTTTCAGTGAGGGAGTAAAAATTGTTACTTCCTGTCAGGTCCAAGAACAATAGAGCTACAGGAAAAATCTAAACTCTGCCTTGGTTTGGCTTCCTGACCCCAAGAGGTATTTAAATCTGAGATTCTTATGTGATCCATGTAGAAATAAAAAGTTGCATTTCTAAAGAAAAGCTAAAATACATCTGTTATTAGATTGTGGTTCTATGAATTTTTTAAGCTCTTATTATCTACTTATAGACTAGACTAGATTCTAAATTATTCTACATTCCTTAAATCCAACATTCTTCCACAGAATTCTAAAAACAGGTACTGCTGTCTTCCTAAAGCCCTATAAGCTGAAACTAGATGAATATTAAGGAACTAATCTCATGCCTGATGTAGGGGCCATACAAAAAGTTCACCAAGCCATCCAATACCATAACAAGAAACATTCCAGCTACAAACCAGGATGAGAAGTTAACAGTTTCATGCCGTAGACAGTTTTTCCCAAGGCATTAGAACAAGACTCCCTTAATATAATGAGACCGTTATCCCTTTTAATGCCTACTTTTTTTGCTTGACAGGATAATGGTCATTTGATTTATTCATTTGGTTGCCTTTAAGCCTAGGTTCATGGCTCCAAACTAATATGCAAGCTGGGATTGTTATACTACCATTAATTTTACTTTTTTTTTTTATTTTGTTTCTTTTTAAATTTTTGCAGAAGTATAAATCTTAACAGAATAATGATGGCCCAGTACATTGAGATGATAGCAAAATACTATAAAACAGATGCAACTAAGCTTAATAATTGACTCCAGGTTGACTTAGCCTGACAGTCACTCCCTTCAACCTTCCCTTGTTGCTCAAATGTGGCTAAAAGGGTTTTGACACCAACTTCTATTTGGCTATCACTCCCTCCAACACAGGACCAGACAGGCAACCTGGGACACATCCATCTTGGCACTGTGTAAAACTCAAAACTCAACACAGGATGACTGATCATCAATGCTTTCAGAAAAGGACCTCGATCAAAAGAAGAAAATGTGAAGGTTTTTGGAATCAAAACGGAATACTTATGACAAAAAAAATTTAAAAGCTCTGACAAATAGAGCCAAGGAAGACCATGAAGAGAAGATTCTCATACGTGAATGCCTCATAACACAAACTACCACAAAAGACTCTGATTGTACAGAGGCAATCACAGCCTTACAGAGAAAACTACTTCTGTGGAAACATCTGCCCAGCAAATTGCTGTCCAGTCCCAGACTTGATGGCATCCTTGTTATTAATCCTTGAAGCCAAGGATAATTATCTCAAAACAATTGTGTAATCCTCTTCATTTTTTCTTTAAAATCTTTGTTTTCCTTTACTTCCCTAAATACACTAATAGTTTACTACAGCACGTATATTCCCATTGCAATGCCCTAATCCTGAATAAGTATCATTTTCCGTTAGAGAGACTCTCTGTTGTTAATTAGGTTGACAAAGTTTATACATTTGAGTACATTCAAAATTAAAATGTCTACTCGTCAAAAGATACTGAAAATCAGACTTCAGAGGAGGAGGCCTAATTAACTACTACAGTTGTCTGCAAATCAGAAAGGATCCTGTGAAGTTAAGATCCAGATCCTGAGATGAGGGGTGCTGAAGGCCAGTGCCTAGCATCTAAGGAGGTAGCAATAAGGTTCTAGAGGTATAAAAACTGCAAACTGGATTCAGCCATTGCTAATGGAGGAAACTTGCTACTGCGGCAAAGCAGAGTTGCCAAGCTAAGTTTCATTAACAAGAAACAGAAACAAACGAGGAACAGGAAGCAAACAAAAAACAACTCCTTTCTTTCTTTAACCTTCCAGCCTCCCTCTAATGTCTCTATTGGTAAAGCCTAGTTGAGAACCGTCTGGCAAAGCAAAACTGTGGCTTGTACAGTCTCAGCCCCAGCATCGTGCAAGAGAGTATAGAAGAATGAGAGTAAAGTGGAGAGATGATCATTGAATAACCAATACACTATTTATTTAAGGTTTAAAACCTGCCAAACAAAGCTTTTATTTCATATATATATAGTAAAAGTATAAAGAAATGCATGAAGACAAGAAACACAAAATTCAAACAGAGACTGCTTCTGGTGGCAATAGAGAAGATGTAATCTAAAAGAGCCACACGAGTTCTTCAATTGTCCCTTTCAAGTTTTATTTTCAAGCTGCACAGTGCTTTTGAAAGTATTGGTTATATTACTGTCTAGGCATTTTGGATGTCTGGAATATTTCGTTAAAAAAACAGCCAAGGAATGAAAAGAAGGAAAACAAGAGAAGAATACACATTTATATACAATTTATTGTGAGACAGCATCTTGTCTCATGGTGAGTGTTTTGTTTACATGGTAAGGTCAAAATAAAAGTTTCTACCTCATGGTAACAACTGAAATATAGATTCAGATCATGGGAGTGTTTTGACCTGGTACTAAATGGCAGGATTTCAAATCTCCTCCAGATTGACACTTGCCCCTGGGAAGAAGGGCAAATGGTCCATGAAGTCCCCATCTGCCTGTCTGAAGAACATCTGCAGTGATGTGGGCTGTCCCAAATTATGTGGCAGTAATGCTACTAAAGGTAAAATTATCCCACCTCAGTAATAACAGTTATTGGCAGGAGAATGCTTTGAAAAGACATTTGTTTCAAGTTGTTTAAAAATGGAGCCTTAATACTCATTGAAATTTTGTATTCAAACTTGTAACTTTTATCTGACATTGTATAGATTTATTCTGACAACTTATTTAGTTGTTGACAAGTCTGTTCTGCTTCCCTGTAAGTGTATTTTAAAGGTTTATGTTGAACATATTTTGTATAAATCTCATAATAATGCAAAAACAATAGGAAAACTGAGTGCATATCAAAATATGTTTGTCTTTATAAGGCAGCTTGGAACATGAATACTAATACAATTTTTAATGTTTTTATTAAAAATCAATTCAGACTTGTAGAACAAAAATTTATCAAACAACTAATATGTTCAATTCTCAAACCAAGCTTTGGGAGAGAGATACCTCCCAACACCCAGTGATCACCAAGAAAGGATAATGACCGCTCCCGAATAGTTTAATTCCACCTACTTCTACCCACTTTCACTGCATATAATGTAATAAAATCTCACCGTCTTCTTTACCTTCGACTGCTGCCTCACTCACCATAGACAGTGCCTAGCATATAATTGATTCTTTAAAATATTAGTTTAAATAAATAAATGAATGAATTTTGAACGTCTCAAAGTTGTTAAATCCAGAAATGCTGAGGCACAGAATGAAGACTAGAAAGCAAGAGTAGGCCAGGCGCAGTGGCTCAAGCCTGTAATCCCAGCACTTTGGGAGGCCAAGGCGGGGGAATCACGAAGTCTGGAGTTTGAGACCAGCCTGACCAACATGGTGAAACCTCGTCTCTACTACAAATACAAAAATTAGCTGGGCATGGTGGCACGCACCTGTAATCCCAGCTACTCAGGAGGCTGAGACAGGAGACTCACTTGAATCTGGGAGGCGGAGCTTGCAGTGAGCCGAAATTGCGCCACTACACTCCAGCCTAGGCAACAGAGCGAGACTCCGTCTCAAAAAAAAAGAAAGCGAAAGTAGTAGGTGGTGGCCTAGAGGAAGAGCAGAAAAGGTGGGAGAGTATATAAAGCAGAAATGATGGAAAGTTCTCATGTTATATTTAGCTCAGTAAGTCTCCTAATTTTTACTGTAGAATCAGCAGTAAGTTTTTAAGAATTACTTCCAGTGATATGTTATCTACGATTTTCAAATTATAAAAATGACTGAGATATCTCAAATTATATATGAAATTTTGTAGGAAAATTGTAAAAAAGATAAGCCTTTCAAGGCACACTTCACTAAATCAAATTTTCAAAGTTCTTAAAGGGAACTTCGTGGAATTTTATTTTTATTGGTTTTATTCATTTCTTTTTATCTTTCCACTTATGTAATATCACATCAGTCACATAGGGGATATTTAATAAATATTGCTGATTCAAATGTTATTTGCTAACATTTACACGCTGGCTCATATTTTTGTTCGAAAATTATTTTTTCACCCTTCATCATGATAACAACTTCAATATTTTGATGAAAATATAACTTTTTATGTTTATACACATAGTTCTCTTTCAACTAGGATTTGTTTCAGCAATCATGCTTGGATTCTAAGTATTTCATGGAATGCAATGATTTAAAAACTTGGTAATTGGTACAAGTAATGGTCTTTCCTCACCAGCAAATTCGCATTATAAAAATTTTCTCTAGCGACAAAGGATAGTGGGTTTTTTTGTTTTTTGTTTTTTGCTTTTTTTCTTTTGAGACGGAGTCTGGCTCTGTTGCCCAGGCTGGAGTGCAGTGACGCGATCTCGGCTCACTGCAAGCTTCACCTTCCAAGTTCACGCCATTCTCCTGCCTCAGCTTCCTGAGTAGCTGGGATTACAGGCACCCGCCACCACGCCCGGCTAATTTTTCTATTTTTAGTAGAGACGGGGGGATAGTGGTTTTATATCTACTAATTGTCAGCAAATTTAGAGTCAGATTTTAAATTATTCTATTTTTTTCTAATTATTCAGCAAAGGTAAACCTAATGAATTTTTGTTAGGTTGAGACAGTATTTCAGTACACAACCAAATTATTGACTCTATATTATCTATTTCTAAATTGTTTGGGGACAGGTTTTTAGATTTATAGGTGTAGAATACACTTGGCAAAAATTTACTGTAATCCTTTATTTTATACTCTCATATCTTGAACACACTTGATGCTAGTGGGCCTTTCAACAGTAAAGATGGAGAAGAATAAAATCACAATCTGCAATATTAAATAACTACTGGGTACACTGTCAGACATTCACTCCAGCCCTAAATCTGCTACTTACTAGCAACAAAAACCCAAATAAAGAACTTAACTTTCCAGAGTTTCAGCTTAGCCTTCTACATAAGAATAGAAATATCTGGCCTATAAGACTCAGAGGAATAGGTAAGATGTTATGCATGAAGTCTGGGTAAAGTGCAAAACACTGCTTGCATTTAATTAGCATCTGACATCTTATGCAAAGATCAGAAAAAGAGGTATTAAACCAACAAAAGAAAAAGGTACTTTGTACTGAACAGCATTAGTATTACCATAATAGACCTCCCTAGCTCCTAGCCCAGTAGTCATCATACATTAAATGAATATGTGTTCAATTAATTAATTAAGCAGAAGAAACATACGTGATCATGTAGTAATAACAAGAGAAAACCTAAGACCTGAAGAACACTGAAAGAGAAGAAGGTACCATGTGGAGTATGTTTAGATTTTAGGAAACCCCTCTCTATTCTAACTACATCAGTGGTCATAGAGGATAGCAAGACAAGGCCGGGCGCGGTGGCTCAAGCCTGTAATCCCAGCACTTAGGGAGGCCGAGACGGGCGGATCACAAGGTCAGGAGATCGAGACCATCCTGGCTAA
>NW_012116600.1:1941447-1979074 GCF_000951035.1 Colobus angolensis palliatus
TGTATTTTTACTAGAGATGGGGTTTCACTGTTTTAGCCAGGATGGTCTCAATCTCCTGACCTCATGATCCACCCGCCTCAGCCTCCCAAAGTGCTGGCATTACAGGCGTGAGCCACCACTCCTGGCCTCTGTGTTCTTTATCAAAGGCAAAAGCAACCTATGACTGTAATAGACATTCTTAAACTGACTATCTGGTTTATCATTTCTCCCTTCTTGGTGAAATGCCCCTGATCCACAGGAATGGATATCTAACCCTTCTAGAAGACCCCATATATAGCCACAGATAATTAGCCAGCAGATCCAACAGACCCAAACTAACCAATCAAATTATCTTTCCCAGGAATTTGCAGTTTTTACCGACAGTCACAGAAACTCGGTGTCAATGGAACAAGATCATATTAATTCCAGTGTGATAAAGGGAAGATCCACAAGTTCAGTGTCAGAGATCCCCACACCTCCGTCACTGAAAATTCACAATCCTCCAGAGGCATGTTCATTACAGGGAGAAATAACATTGTTAAACAGTTTCTGAAAACAAGATTAGCAGCTAATATCATTAATATTCTAAAAGCAGTCTTCTGAGACTCAGGATAGACAAATCATTGATTTTCACATTTATCTTTCTTGGGACTTCTGTAGTCACTTCAAGGTGTCTTCATGTAATCCACTCATACCAGAGAATGTTTTCAAGGGTATTCTAAATAATTAACCTTCTCACATTGGAGTTCAAATGTCTTTCTGTGACAAAGCACTTGAACACCTCAAAAGCATAATTACAGGTATACCCTTGAGAGTTGAGCTATATCAAGTTCTCAAAATGAGTATGGATATTAAAACTGATATAGCAGCAATTAGTTATTATGAATTTTCTCTATTACCTAGCCTGTTGGATTGTGTCAGTGAAACATAACTCTGCTTAAAAGAGTTCACACAATTTCTGATTGCCACTCTCAATCCTCAGTCTTGAATTTATTATAGTATTTCAAAGGCAAAGACATCAAAACTACTTTGACTTCCCCTTTTTTCCTCCCATTATTGAATCAGTTATGTGTTAATATAAGGTCACATCTAAAGTGGACTTCTTTTTTTTTTTTTTTTTTTGAGACAGAGTCTTGCTCTGTCGTCCAGGCTGGAGTGCAATGGCTGGATCTCAGCTCACTGCAAGCTCCGCTTCCCAGGTTTACGCCATTTTCCTGCCTCAGCCTCCCGAGTAGCTGGGACTACAGGCGCCCACCACCTCGCCCGGCTAGTTTTTTGTATTTTTTAGTAGAGACGAGGTTTCACCGTGTTAGCCAGGATGGTCTGGATCTCCTGACCTCGTGATCCGCCCGTCTCGGCCTCCCAAAGTGCTGGGATTACAGGCTTGAGCCACCGCGCCCGGCAAAGTGGACTTCTTTTTTAAGAATTGATTTTTGAAGAGTAAATAATGTGTCAATTAAAAATAGTAAAAAGAAAACTTTACAGAATAAGAAATCATTTAACTATGACCAACTTATAAAAGTATATAGATTGAATAAGCCTTAAAATGGTAGTTTTACTGTGTAAAGTAGGCAATTTTGAGTATTTACCATTAGACCAAATACCTAAATACCTAAAAGGCCCATAAAAGTGTCCTCCATAAAAAAGCCATTCTAACCTCAATTTAAAAAGGTAATGTTTTCACCACCAATACTTTAATATGTAGTCTCTAAAATGCAAATTGAAAACTTTCATATTATTTTTATCAAGAAAATAATCTAGTAATCAGAATTTTTTCTAAAATCTTATTCTACTAGAATAATTAGAAAGATCATTCCAATAAGAGTTGAAACCATTCTGTGAGAATGGTAATTTTAATATGCTCTGCCTCTAGCACTAGTGTATACTACAGTGTGACAGATAAGGTTTTTTAATGATATATTTTATCTGAACATATTGGGAAGACAGCTCTCTAGTAAACAATAGACTCTATTTAGAGTTTTTTAAACATCTGTTTTAAATTTTTGATTCCAGCAAAGTGATTGTCATACCCCTACTTATGATGGAAAATATATTTGTATGTGTGTGCTCCTTATGCATAAATCATTTCATGTTATAATATGTAACCACTGTCCTCAAAACTTTTCAGTGGCTTCTCATATGTTACTAAGTTACATGAAAAGTTTTTGATCATGGTCTAGCCCTCCACTATCATGTTGGCCTCGTCTTCTTCCTGCGGCACCATCTATCCTTTTCCTGGCTTTCTTGGTGTGCTCCAGAGCTATTGCTCATACTATTTTCTCTTTTTGGCATGTTTTCCTACTTCTTTTATATTTGTTTCAATGTCATCATTTTCTTTTAAAAAGTTGTTACACATACACATCCCTCTGGTCTATTCTCCTCATTCTATTTTGTTTGTTTACTCAATTGTTTTTAAAACACTTATTATCTCCTGACATGTTTGTTTTTCTATTTTATGTCTTCTACCCATAGACTATATAGTTTTTTAAAAAATTATCTTCTTAGTTATTATATGTCCAATGCCTGATGCAATGCCACGCACTCAATAGTTGTTCAATAATTACTTTAAATAAATAAAAGCAGCTTTTAAAATCAAACACAAATATTTTTCATGCCTGGTGTTATGACATTACAATTGTCTAAAATTCTGCTTTACTTTATCTTAATAGGCTTCAACCCACCCATAATTAATTCTTTTTACTATAGATTTTTGTTTTACTTGTAACTCTAATAAAGAAATAAATAGGAGGGAAGGGCCAAGAGGGCCAACTAGAAGTAGCTGCGGTCTGCAGCTCCAACTAAGAAGAATGAAAATGGCGGGTGAATATTGCACCTTCAGCTGAGGTGTCCAGGTTATCTCACTGGGAGTGACTAGGTGGTGGGCACGACCCATGCAGAGCAAGGAAAAGCAGGGTGGAGCAACAGCCCACCCACGAGCCACACCAGGCAAGGGGGCTCAGCCAAGGGAGGTGGTGAGTGATTGTGCTATTTCACCCAAGAAACCACACTTTTCCCATGGATCTGTACAACCCATGGATCAGGATATCCCCTCATAAGCCCATACCACTAGGGCCTTGGTTCCCAAGCATAGAGCTGTGCAGATACTTGGAAGCCATTCAGATTGCAGCAAATGGCAGCAGGCTGGAGGCTGCCTAAGATGACCAAGTCTTAAGAAGAGGAGCGGCCACCACCACTATGGTTCCAGTCTGCCATTTTCCCCTGCCAGCGCTACGGAGACTGGGTGGTTTGAACCAGGAGGAATTCCTTACCGTGCAGCACAGTGGTTGTGGAAGATTGTGACCAGACTGCTTCTTTAGGTGGGACCTGGATCCATTCCTCCTCATCCAGCAGAGCCTCCCTGCAGGAATTTCCGCAATTATAGGCAGGGATTTACAGACAGAACTCTGATCTCCCTGTGATGGAGTCCGTGGCGGGAGGGGTAGCGTCTGTTTCAATGGCTCAGCAGACTTAGTCTTTCCTGCCTGCTAGCTCTGAAGAGTCTGGGCAGTACGGATGAGGGGGATTTCCCCGGTGCAGCACACTGCTCTGCCAAAGGGCAGCCGGAGTGCTTCATTAAGTGGATCCCTGATTCCGTGCCTGACTGGGTGAGACCCCCACAAAAGGCATCCCCAGACACCTTATACAGGACCATTCCCACTACCATCAGGTCAGTACCTTTTAGAGGAAGGAACAGATAGTCATATTCGCTGTTCTGCAGCCTCCACTAGTGATACCTCCAGGTGCAGGAGGGAGCCAGGAAAATAGGGTCTGGAGTGGACTCCCAGCAAACCACAGCAGCCCTACAGAAGAGGGGCCTGCCTGTTAAAAGAAAAACAAACAAACAGAAAGCAGCAACAACAACATCAACAAAAAAGACCCCACACAAAAAACCCATCTAAAGGTCAGCAGCTTCAAAGACGGAAGGTATTTAAGCTTACAAATATAAGAAAGAATCAACAAAAAATGCTAAAGACTCAAAAAGCCAGAGTTCCTCTTCTCCAAATTATAGCAACACCTCTCCAGAAAGGGCACAGAACAGGGCGGAGGCTGACATAGATGAACTGACAGAAGTAGGTTTCAGAAAGTGAGTAATAATGAACCTCACTGAGCTAAACGAGTATGTTCTAACCCAATACAAAGAAGCTAAGAACCATAATAAAATATTATAGGAGCTGTTAACCAGAATAACCAGTTTAAAGAGGAACATAAATGACCTGATGGGGCTGAAAAATACAACACGAGAACTTCACAATGCAACCACAAGTATCAATAGCCAAATAGATCAAGAAAGGAAAGAATCGCAGAGCTTGAGGAGTATCTTTCTGAAATAAGACAGGCAGACAAGATTAGAGAAAAAAAGAATGAAAAGAAATGAACAAAAGCTCCAAGTACTATGGGATTATGTAAAAAGACCAAACCTTTAACTGATTGGGGTACCTGAAAGAGACAGGGAGAATGGAACCGAGTTGGAAAACATACTTCAGGATATCATCCAGTAGAACTTCCACAACCTAGAAAGACAGGCCAACATTCAAATTAAGGAAATCCAGAGAACCCCAGTAAGATACTCCATGAGAAGATCACCCTCAAGACACATAATCGTCAGATTCTCCAAGGTGGGAATTAGGGAAAAATGTTGAGGGCAGCCAGAGAGAAAGGCCAAATCACCTACAAAGGAAAGCCCATAAGACTAACAGAAGACCTCTCAGTGGAAACAATAAAGCCATTGGGGGCCAATATTCAACATTCTGGTTTTTTTTTTTGAAACAGAGTCTTGCTCTGTCGCCCATGCTGGAGTGCAGCGGCGATGCGATCTTGGCTCACTGCAAGCTCTGCCTCCCGGGTTCATGCCATTCTCCTGCCTCAGCCTCCTGAGTAGCTGGAACTACAGGCACCTGCCACCACACCTGGCCCATTTTTTGTATTTTTTTCTTTTAGTAGAGATGGGGTTTCACCGTGTTAGCCAGGATGGTCTCGATCTCCTGACCTCGTGATCCGCCAGCCTAGGCCTCCCAAAGTGCTGGGATTACAGGCGTGAGTCACTGTGCCTGGCCTCAACATTCTGAAAGAAAAGAATTTCCATCCCAGAATTTCATATTGAGCCAAACTAAGCTTCATAACTGAAGGAGAAATAAAATCCTTTTCAGACAAGCAAATGCTGAAGGAATTCATCACCATCAGGCCTGCCTTGCAAGAGCTCCTGAGGAAGCACTAAATATGGAAAGGAAAACTATTACCAGCCACTACAAAAACATGTTAAAACCTATTCCCCAGTGTGACGGTATTGCAGATGGGGACTTTGGTGATTAGATCACAAGGAGCCCTCATGAATGAAATAAGTATTCTTATAAAAGAGATCCCAGAGAGATCCCTCAGCCCCTTCCATCATGTGAAGACACAGCAAGAAGACAACAGTCAGTAATCCAGAAGAAGGCCCTGATCAGACACCACGTTTGCCATGCCTTGATCTTGGACTTCCCATTCTTCAGAACTGTAAGAAATATTTTTTTATTGTTTCTAGGCCACCAGTCTATGGTATTTTTATTATAGCAGTCTAAATGGACTAAGAAAACAATGTTAGCAAATAAAGCTGGTTATGTTGGAAACATGTTTGGGAGGAAGACTGAATAGGCTGAACTGATAGACTGGATGAGGGGTATAAGAGAAAGGGAGAAATCAAGGATGACACTTATATTTTTGGCTTGAGCAATTGAGAGGATGATGGAGGTAGATTACTAAAAGGGGAAAAACTATTGAAGTGGGTAGTGTTAATGGAATAAAAATACAGTAGAGGGGAAAATCAAGAATCTTCAAATGTGTTGTATTTGGGAATTGCAACCTCCAGTGTGGCTGCTGGTAGACAATTTCATATGCAAGTCAGTAGTTCACAGGAAATGCTAGGGCTGGAAAGCAAAATATCTTTGGTCTTATGTCCAGACACACATTGCACACATGTGCAAGAGGATATGGAGCCTCTGTATTAAAAGGGTGATATTTGTGGGTGACTTCTTCTGCAATCAAAGCCACATGCTGACCTTTTCAGACACTCCTTTCTTCTTCTATCCGATAACACCAAAACAATGAAGGTGCATTTGCAAAGACCAGCTATGCCTCTCTCTGTCTGTCTCTCCTCCTCTCTCTCTCTCCCTGTCTGTCTTTCATTCTCTCCCTCACGTTCCCTCCCTCTTTCCCACTCCTCTTCTTGATTCCCCAGTTCCCTCCCCTCTACTTTCATTCAATTTCTTTCTATATGTAGCTCAATAATAAAATCTGAACATTGGTTTTGAGCAATTTGTAAGTGAGCAGGCCTTACCCGACCACAGCCTGTTTCCATATGTAGCTATTAAACCTAACCGATTGAGGAAAAACATGGCCACAACTAACTAGAGTTCTCTATACTGTCACTGAGGACCCAAGAACAGCTAAGGATAAAATATTGCCTTCCTCCTGTATGTCCTTTTTCCTTGTGAATATAGCACCCCCTAGGAAAGGATGACTGTGATCTAGGTTAAATTCTAGACATACTGGATGACCCAATGTCAGCATCACTACTGATAAAACTCAAATTTCTTCATTTAGTCTCATATTGTAACTGTCAGTTGGTTGCCTACTTTGCTAATTGACTTTCAGAACTTAATAATTAAGACATTCACTGTATATAATTTACTGTCCTTCTAGACTGTACTCTTAGGGAATATGAATACTCTGTTGATTCCCTTTAACTTGAAACAGATCCAGTCACCAGCTTGCGGGCTGCAGCACATCTCAGCTGTGGAGTTTTGTAAATGCTGTAGCAATTGAAGTGCATCTTCACTATTGAATGGCATCCCTCATCTGTAAAGTCATTTACAAACTTTACTGATCAAGCTGTACATTTCTGAGTTGGAATTTAATCTACAGAGTCCTTTGCAAAATGAACCGAATCCTTTACTAATCATGGGCAATGGTAGAATTTATTTGGCTTGTGGTAATTTGCATTATTTGCTCGTTACACCCTTTGATTTCTGCTGCAGACTGCTGTGTGTGCTGAGTTGCTGAAGCTGGGAAGTCACTCATCACATCCTACTCCCGAGGTAAGAGCATTTTGGTTGTGGAAGAAATGTCTTCTTAATGTGAAAATATCACTGTTCATGCATGCACATATTCTCTCTCTATGTCCACATGATGCCACACTGTGAGTTCTGCCTGTACACCAACTCATAAAATTCTATAAAGTTATGATGTTCCAAAACATTAAACCAAAAGCAAACATTACTCCATTTAGCCACAGACACTGCATGACTCCCCTCAGCCTAACCACAAACACTGTTTGCATTCGATTGGTCCATGTTCCCTAAAGCTAATTAAATTGTTCCTGTGCTACATTTTACTGCTCTTACCCTAAAAACAGTATTGTCAATTAATTAAACAGTATGATATGTTTAATTATTTTAATCAACCCTACATGCCATTTTATGATTTCTCCAAAAAATATGGTTTTATTCCAACTAAAACATAGAGAATCAATGAGTCAAAATGCCACGAATTAAAGAAATGCAAGCACAAATTTTTATTTCTAGTTAGCAACCCTAGATAATCTGCAACAGATAATTACAATACAATGAATTGGAGCATTGTTTTAAAAAATAAACTGCACTGCCTTAAAACTCTAGAAAATGCATTCTTTCATATGGTGAACGAATAAACTGTTGGAGGAAGGATTATATTCACATCCACTGGTATCTGAACCAACATCTAGACTTGTCAGGAAGATCAATATACTTGGTTTGTGTTTGCATCACAGAATAACAGGAGGGTTTTTAGCTGGATAATACCTAGAGTTTAATCCTGGTGTAACAGAAGATAAAGCACTCAATTGTCCAAGGGATTATAAAGTGTATGTATTAGTACCTTGTAGACATTAACCATATAGACATTAGACCAGATAAGAGAATATGTACAATCTTGAGGACAAAAATATAACACTGGGTCACTCATTTATGCTTGTTGAAGATTTTTCTCAAGAAAGCACATAAAAATGACTAAGGTTGCCTACAGTATGCAGGCAAGAAAATATATAGCCCAGTAATAAACTCAGGAAATATGTTCTATATTAACAAATTCACTCCTCCATCCATAAATTGAATGCAAGGAAGATTAAATAATTCCAACATGACAGAACTTATTAAAAATAAAATGTATATAAATCTTCACCTTCTTTTTTAAACTAATCTCCTCTGCATTTGTGCGAGAAAGACCAGGACCAACAATAATTGCCCCCTTTATGGCTCTCCTACATACATGTTTCTAATTTGTCTACTGAGCAATAAATGTTCCACAAATCAAATTAAGTTATAAAAACTGTTGAATATCACATTTGGATCCTTAAATGTTTTGAGGTCTACAGACTATTGGAAAATCTATTTCTAAAAAGAATTTTTGAAGATTTTGATAAATGTATTTTTTCTTTTACTCTCATTTTGTTTTATTCCTGGGCAGATTTCTCCGGTTTATAGGACACCCCATTGATTTCAAAAGCTGCTTCACAAGGGCCTTCCTAGGAGTATTCCAATAATCTGGCAAATGTTAAGAAGAAAGGTTTTAATTTCAAAAATGTGATTCAAATTATTTATGTTTAATCACTTTTATAAAACAATCATTGATATATTGTAGGGAATGAGATATTTCAGAAAAATTCGAAAGAACATTTGAAAAATGTACGGCACCTTTTATTATTTAGTTGTTTTCTAGGTAATTTTTACAGTGTACACCCTAGTGGGGACATGCTCACAAAATCTATCTCACTTTTAGATTTTTGCCAGATACAATAGAGCAGAAAGACAGCTCAGATGGAATTGGACAGGCAGAGTAAAAACTGAAGCAAAACTATTCCAAGTTTGAAGATTTATTCACTTAACATTGAGTTCTTGCTGGGGAATAACTTGCTGATTTGCCTTGAAGTAACTACAGCTCGTCCTGAAATATGAACAACCTGCATGCCACTGGCCAATGTGACAGGCCTTTGCAGGACAATCTGTGACTGTTACAACAATCTCTAGGGTTTTCTTTTTATATAAGCACTCTCTCTAATTCCTTGAGGACTACCCAGGATGGTACTTAGAATTAAACTCAGGCTATATTCCTTGGTTTCCTTTCTAGCCACTAACAAGAAGGACAAGGATGAGTGACAGCCCATGGGTTACACAGGCAAACTTACTTAAGTTAAGGTTGTAACCAGTAATTATTTATTAATTTAGACTCAGGGAGCATAAAATGGGGCCATGAGGGAAAAAACTGGGTGCTTGCTTAGGATGCTTTTGCATAAGAAGATTATCCCATCATCAACACAAAAAAACACTGGGTGCCTTGGGGAGAGCTAGCTTGCTGCTTTACGTGAAAAGCATGTTCCTGGGAGATCTGGCACTAGCCAATGGGATCAAAACAGAAATTCGGAACACAAGTGCTGGGAAATAACCCAGCAGATGACAAACAACTGAAACTCTTGTGTCATGGCTGCATTAGGTTTGCCTTATCTTAATGTCAGCTTTGCCTCCACAGCATGGCTTAGCAAAAGTGTTGAAAATTACAGCAGCGCCTCTATTTGAAAACACCCCACAAAGGTCAGGAAAGATGGGGATATCTAGGCTGAAGATAATGCATTTTACAGTGGGAAGTCTTGTAGTATGCATGATTTGATTCCTTTGACCCATCATTTTAGAGTTGAAACTGATAAATTTGTTATCTTTTCATTGAGTGTCTTCTATTCACTAGTGGTGAATCCTATAATCAATGATATTATAGTATAAAACCATTTTAAAGTATCATATTGTAGAATGGATATTCTTCACCTGGTGTTCACGAACTTGAATGAAAAAAAAATACTGACATCCTTATTTTCCCTCACCCTTAGCTGGCGTTTCAAATATGAATGGAAAACAGACTACATTTGTAGTAGCAGTACTTGTGACATTGTCAGCATTAGAAATAACAGGTATTTTTGTATCACATTATCGTTTTCACAGATAACACATATAACCATTACTATTTTGAATTGGTGGGTTTTTTTTGCTTTTATTATTATACTTTAAGTTCTAGGGTACATGTGCATAACGTGCAGGTTTGTTACATATGTATACTTGTGCCATGTTGGTGTGCTGCACCCATCAACTCGTCATTTACATCAGGTATAACTCCCAGTGCAATCCCTCCCACCTCCCCCTCCCCATGATAGGCCCCGTGTGTGATGTTCCCCTTCCTGAGTCCAAGTGATCTCATTGTTCAGATCCCACCTGTGAGTGAGAACATGCGGTGTTTGGTTTTCTCTTCTTGTGATAGTTTGCTAAGAATGATGGTTTCCAGCTGCATCCATGTCCCTACAAAGGACACAAACTCATCCTTTTTTATGGCTGCATAGTATTCCATGGTGTATATGTGCCACATTTTCTTAATCCAGTCTGTCACTGATGGACATTTGGGTTGATTCCAAGTCTTTGCTATTGTGAATAGTGCCGCAATAAACATACGTGTGCATGTGTCTTTATAGCAGCATGATTTATAATCCTTTGGGTATATACCCAGTAATGGGATGGCTGGGTCATATGGTACTTCTAGTTCTAGATCCTTGAGGAATCGCCATACTGTTTTCCATAATGGCTGAACTAGTTTACAATCTGAATTCGTGGTTATTAGACGTAGTAGGAGGTTATAGGTAATCATAGATAATAAAATGTTAATTGTGGCCAGGCACGGTGGCTCACGCCTATAATCCCAGCACTGTGGGAGGCCGAGATGGGCAGATCGCCTGAGGTCAGGAGTTCAAAATCAGCCTGACCAACATGGTGAAACCCCATCTCTACTAAAAATACAAACATTAGCTAGGCGTGGTGGCGGGCACCTGTAATCCCAGCTACTCAGGAGGCTGAGGCAGGAGAAAAGCTTGAACCCAGGAGGCAGAGGTTGCAGTGAGCCAAGATCACACCATTGCACTCCAGCTGGGGTGACAAGCTTGAGACTTCGTCTCAAAAAAAAAAAAAAAAAGTTAATTGTTATGATATCACAAAATGTTTATATTTTAATATAATTGTTTTAATCTTAGGTATTTTTTATAAGTTTAAAAAGATTACTCTAAGAAGGGAGTCCATAAGTATATTAGCTTTTTGTGGCTGCCATAACAAAGTATCACAAAGTGGGTGCTTAAACAACGGAAACTTACCTCCCAGGTCTGGAGACTAGAAACCTTAGATCACAGTGTCAGCAAGATTGGTTCCATTTGAGAACTGGGAGGAAAAATTCTCTCCAGTGCCTCTTCTCTGGCTTCTTGTGGTTTTCTAGCAATATTTGGTACTCCCTGGCTTACAGAAGCATCATTCTAATCTCTATTACCATTCTGATCTCTGTCTGTACCTTACCGTCACCTGGTATCCACCTTATTTGTATGTGTGTCTGTCTCCAAACTTCCCCTTTTTATAAAGACACTAGTATAATGGATTAGAGCCCATCCTAATGACTTCAATGTAGCTTTTATCTCCAAAAGGATCATATCTCCAAATAAGGGCACATTTGAGATCGTGGAGATAAAGACTAAAATATCTTCTTGGAGGAATCATAACTCAACCCATAATAAAAGGCTTCAGCAGACTGTGAGAGCAGTCCCTGTGACAAAAAAGATTAAGAATCCTATCATAGAAGAATATTCAATGTAAGAAAATATTTTAATATATTCAAATGAGAAAAAATATAAAAACTGTAGTTAGTTTATAGTATTATTTTTCTTATGCATACATATATTTTCTTATAGTTCTTTCTTACATAAGAAAAAGGTTGGAAGACTATACATCAAAAACATATCAGCAGGTTTTCTTTCAAGAGTGAGACTGAGGATCGAGGGGATATGAGTGAGGTTTACTTTCTCCTTTGTGCTCTTCTGAAATTTTCAAATGTTCTTTATGTCAGCATTTCAAGTGATCTGTATCTCTAAAAAAGGTGTCACATAATAAAAATACCTTTAAAGGTTTTAGTTATAAAAGTATTTCTACTCTTTGAGCCTTAATTAAAACCTAAAATTCTACCTTAAGTGGTTCCATCTCTTTAAATGCATTCTACCCGAAGTACTCGGAAAACGAATAACTTTTCTCCTCATGGTTTCCAAAAGGTAGGTTTTATTAAGTATATTTAAAAAATTGTTACCATTGTGATATGGTTTGGCTCTATGTCCACACCCAAATCTCATGTTGATTTGTAATCCTCAGTGTTGGGGGAGACACCTGGTGGGAAGTGATTGGATCGCGGGAGCAGATTTCCTCCTTGCTGTTCTCGTGATAGTAAGTCCTCACAAGAGCTGGTTGTTTGAAAGTGTGTAGCATGTCCCCCTTTGCTCGCTGTCTCTCTCCTGCCACCACGTGAAGACATGCTTGCTTTCCCCTTGCCCTTCTACCACGATTGTAAGTTTCCTGAGGCCTCCCCAGCCATGTCTCCCGTACAGCCTGTGGAACTGTGAGTCAATTAAACCACTGTTCTTTATAGATGACCAGTCTCGGGTAGTTCTTTGTGGCAGTGTGAGAATGAGCTAATACACAGTGTGACTATAATTGCTGCTGAGCCCTCTTACAAATGAAATAACAAGTGTACACAATTTTCAGTAAAACTGAATTTATAAATATTTATTTTAAGTGCATGTATTCAGAAATAAATCTCAAGTAAGGTCAGTAAAGAAATAATATGAAGTTTAAAAAGTGTGAAAGAGACGAGAAACAGTAGTGATGAGTGAGGCCAGTACCTTCTGGATGTTTGAATAATGGGACAAGAAAAGCAATTGGCTGGATTGTGCCAATAATTATCCAAATCACCAATTTATTCTTTTTGCTTGAGAGACCTAACTATTGCATATACATAGTAAAAATAAAAAACCCAAATAGTTCAACCTTAAATAAAACAATTTTTGATAATTATTCAAATGATTTTCCTTGAAATTTTCCCCCCTTGAGAAACTTCAGAGCATTGCCACAATTCTCTACTTCTCTTTGACTATAGTTACCCAATATCAATGCACGTGGAAAGACATTAGGTAGCATCTAAGGTGTAATCATACACCATTATTTTAGATGAAAGAATATCAGAAATTCAAATGGAAAAGGATGGAAATAGGAAAATTAGAGAAAAGGGTAAGATGGGGTCTACGTGAGCAACAGCAAAGTGGATTGTTTGTCAGTTGACAAAGTCCTGGCTTTGGCACCAGGGCTAGAATTCTCTTTTTTTTTTTTTTTCTTTTTTTTTTTTTATTATACTTTAAGTTCTAGGGTACATGTGCATAATGTGCAGGTTTGTTACATATGTATACTTGTGCAATGTTGGTGTGCTGCACCCATCAACTCGTCAGCACCAATCAATTCATCATTTATATCAGGTATAACTCCCCAATGCAATCCCTCCCCCCTCCCCCCTCCCCATGATAAGCCCAGTGTGTGATGTTTCCCTTCCCGAGTCCAAGTGATCTCATTGTTCAGTTCCCACCTATGAGTGAGAACATGCGGTGTTTGGTTTTCTCTTCTTGTGATAGTTTGCTAAGAATGATGGTTTCCAGCTGCATCCATGTCCCTACAAAGGACGCAAACTCATCCTTTTTTATGGCTGCATAGTATTCCATGGTGTATATGTGCCACATTTTCTTAATCCAGTCTGTCACAGATGGACATTTGGGTTGATTCCAAGTCTTTGCTATTGTGAATAGTGCTGCAATAAACATACGTGTGCATGTGTCTTTGTAGTAGAATAATTTATAATCCTTTGGGTATATACCCAGTAGTGGGATGGCTGGGTCATATGGTACATCTAGTTCTAGATCCTTGAGGAATCGCCATACTGTTTTCCATAATGGTTGAACTAGTTTACAATCCCACCAACAGTGTAAAAGTGTTCCTATTTCTCCACATCCTCTCCAACACTTCTCTTTTAAGATGCTGGAAATGACCAGACATTCTGCTCTGCTCCCAGTCCTTTAGACATAAAGGCAATCAAGTGCAATGTCGACCACTGAGGCTTTGGTAGTCAGACTTTCTGGGATTAAAACCAAGCTCTGACCTGAGGTACTTTCTTTATGTTAGTTGTTATTTATCTTCCCTGTATTTCAGTTTTCTGCTCTGTGAAACTTACACAATAGTAGCTACCACCAGGGATTATTATGCAGATCATTTGTTAGAAAATATATGCAAAGCAATTGTCTTAATCTCTGAAAAATAAGTCCCTTAATAATGTTAATGATTATTTTATTAATAATAATATTACTGTTACTACTATTGATTTTTTAACTCCATCAGTTCTACATAGACATTAAATTTTCATGATGGTTCACATAGTTTAGACCCATCAAGAAACCACTGGGAAATTGAAATGTCAATGTCCTACATCTACTACTGCTCATGCATTTAAAACCAATTCCTTTTGCCCCTCTATACTTTAATTGTCAATACAGAGGTGCTTATTAACACTTCTGAAGCACATTGGTATTGTGTAGTGATCCCTGTTTCTCTCTTGCTGACTCAGATTCCTCTCTTGTCTTTTCTTACCCTCTGTTCTCTCTACCTCAAAGACATCAAGAAAAAGAAATCTGGTTTCCAGTTCAGGCTTCAGCTTCTGAAGACTTGATTTGTAGTAGGAATAGAAGCAACATGTTTTTAACTTCTGATGACTCTTCATTTCAGAAAGCTGCTTTAAAAGATCTCAAGAGATCAATATCAGAAGTGATGGCACTTATGGTTACATTATTGGTCAGAAAACAGGAGTTATCTGTTTGTGACCATAAATCTGAAAAATAAACCAGCTGGTTAAAATCACAGATCACAAGCATAAACTCTATGAAAAGAAATTTAAACAAGAATATTCTATAGTTTACCAAACCTGTATTTTGGTTTATAATTTTTAAGGCACATTATAATACAGAAAAGAAATGTGAAAACACTATCTGCACAGCCACTATTTGGGGAAATTCAATAATGCAATGAAGAAAAATTAATACACTGATACATAAGCAAAGTAAATCAATCTAGATTTAAATAAGCAACATAATGAGCCAAATTCAAGATTCAAATATATTTTAAATATTTCCAAAAGGAGGAAAAATCAAACATAAAATACATACCTGTAGTGTTGTTGGAATAAGATTACTTGTAAGGTATAAAATATCATAAGTTTTGCTCCTGTCATTGCACTATCTTTCCCTGTCTACATTGCACTATCTTTCCCTGTCTACACAGTCAACATCACAATGGTGTGGCATGAGATCACAACACGCATTTACTTTAATAGTAGCTCTAAGGTGACAATAAGAATTCAAAATCCTGCTGTATATTAAACTACTTTATGAGGATGAAATCAATAAATTCACAATGTTAACATATTTTCAATACACAGGTGGAGTTTGTTAATTGCATTGTGTATGCATTCTGACTTGGTTGGGTTTACTCTAAAAATCTTGGGGAAAATTACATATACGAAGACAGACACAATGAAGTCACCATATGAGCTGTTGTCAATAAGGATTCTTATGTCTCTTTGAGGTTAAACATAATGTGGGTTTGCCTGCTACACATATAAGTTGGTCTTTTGTTCTTTGCCTCACAAGCTAAGGGGTAAAAATCTCCATTTTTGTGCATTTATGAGGTACTTTTTTAGGAGCTCAAAAAAGTTCAAATTGAACAGTAATCATCTAATTTTGTATCTTCATGTGTACCAATTATTACTGGAACTGGCAATAAATTTTTTGCTGAAAGCAGTGTTATGCATCATGTTCTAAGCCGACTTTCTGGCACAGTATCACATGTGCTATTGTAAAACAGTTTGTTCTAATCAACCTCAGCTGCAGCTACGGTGACAACATTTTGCAGAGGATGAGACTTAATTGCATGTAAATGTCATTTTTTAAAGATCCTAGAAACAAAGAAAAAAATCTGGATTAAAAAAAAATCTTGTAATAACAAGTCACTAGGAATGAGTCTTGGACCAGGAAACTGGATGAACTCTGAGGTGTCATATCTTTAATTTGAAGAAATTACAATGCTTGAGGTGATGGATATCCCCATTCTGCATGATGTGTTTATTGTGCATTGCATGTCTGTATGAAAGCACCTCATGTACCCCATTAAAATATATACACCTACTGTGTACCCACAAAAATTAAAAATACAATTTCAAAAAAGAAACTACAAACATAATCCTAAATTCTTAAAACAAAATACAAAGCAGACAATTTTCTTAGCTGATATGCAGGGGTCTGTCTCACAGACCCTGAACCAACTACAGGTGAATAATGTACACTGACACAGATATTATGCTTCTCAGTCCAGCTGAGGGTCCAGGCCACTTACAGACTCCAAGGAGAGTGCTATAAAGAGTTTCAGCAGTGACCAACTAACTGACCCTGCCAGGATCTATTCAGCACACAGTAAATGACAAAGGCTTTGAGTCAAAACCATTAGAAGGTAATCAACCTGGTCACCTTCCCTACCCCCGACCCCACCCCACCCCACCCCACCACCACCATGCCCACCCCACCGCCCCCACAGAGCCATCCTGCCCACAAATGATCAAAGATTAGTTTTAGGACCGCATGAGTAAACAAGTTATTTAGATAAACTCCTCTACATTCCTATGTATCTACTCTAAGTTATTTACTCAAGGTAAAGATTAGGCTGCTTTCAGCCATAACCCTATCCTGAGACTTTTGCAAAAACCTTCTGACCTTCCAAGAAGATTTGTGTTTATATCCTACAACTTCATCTTACAATTTTTCCCACCACCCTGACAGAATTCCCACACTGATAACTCTAATCTTTTAAATAATTTTATTTTAAAAACACAGGTTAAATGTTTACTAAAATAATAAAGACTATATATTTGCGTACGTTACATAAGGCTTTAACAAAGTACGTAGGAATTTTTGCAGCTTGTTGACTCACAAAAAAAGATGACAAAAAGAGTGAAATTTATTTTTAGTAGTCCAGCTTCCATATGTAAGATGTAACCTATTATACAGCGACATACTGGTTGTGCTTCATCAAACTGATTATATACCATTTTATGAGGATGTAATCCACTGGGATTTAAGTAGTCCAGTGTAATCAGTTATAATAAGATGGATCAGTACAGGTTGTGAAAATAAAATCCTCCAAGCAATAGATCAAGACAGATAAAGTTCTGTACGTTGAAGATCTCTGGATCGAAAGATAGCGTATAATTACAGGACTTTTATGGTTTAGCAGCAATCAGTTTTTCTATAAAGAAGTCAGCACAATAAATATTTTCTTTAGGCTCTATCCATTGAAACAGTCAGTATATTTAATAAGAAAGCAATTAAAGGTTTTCCTCTTTAAGAACTCTTCTCACTTGCTAAATCACAAGTCAATGATTTCTCCTTTTTCCTGACCCACTGTAAATCTCTCAATTTTTCTGAAAACCAAATATCATAACCCTTGCACCACCAAAATTAAAAACTTGGAATGAGAAAGTAATGGGATAGGGCTAAGATTGGATAGGAGAAAGGTTGTATGCATGTAACTCCTCTTTAGTCTTAATGGCCTCTGTGACCAACAGGGACTGGGAATGAAAGAGAACCAATGTGCTTACCTTCCCAGTTCCCTTGACTACAAAGCAGGTAGTTCAAGAATAAAGAAAAGAGAAAATAAGCTCACAGGACCAGAGAAAGAGAGCTCCCCTGCCCATATCTTCACTCATTCTCCTCCCCTTTTCCATTTTAGTCCTAGGCTAACCAAAAGTAAATTCTACCTTGGGAAAAAATATGGATAAACTATTTTCAAAGAGTTTACAATGAGTTAAATTTTGAGAAAAAGAAGGAAATGGAAACCAATGTAACCCATAGCCTCTCTCTTCCATCTCATATTTGCCTGAAGCCTGCATCCATCTCTCTGTATCCAAAGTGCACACTCTCCTCCTCCTCCTCCTCTTCTTCCTCCCCTTCTTTTCCCCCTCTTCCTTATTCCCCTCCTCCTTTCCCCCACTTCCCTCTTCTGTTTCCCTCTTTCCTCTCCTCCTTTTGTCCCCCTTCTCTTCTGCCTCTGCCTTTTGCTCACCCTCTCCTTTTCTCCCATTGTCTTGTCTCTTCTCCTTTCTAGTATAGTCTTTACTCTCCTTTCTTGTAAACACTGTACTCTGGCATAATCTATACCAAATTAAACAATGAAACAAGATAAGGTAAAGGGACTTCATGTTTCCATATGTCAATAATTGTTAACATTTATTGAGTGTTTAATATAGCTGAGCACTCAGCAAGGCAACTTGCATGCATATTTTAACTTTAATCCTCAAAAAAAATGTACAATGGTGGATTCTACCTCTTTCCTCAGTTTTTATATTAGAAATCTAATGATAAAGAGTAATCAACTTGCCAAAGGTTACAATCCACTTAAATAAAAAATCAAATTTCAGTATTTTTACTTACCACGTGGAAATAGCTAAGAGGAATTTCACCAAATTTGGAGAAAATGATTGGGATAGTCAGACTTGATTTATATAGGCAGAGATCATAGAAAAAAATTCTACTTTGGGGGATCTATGGAGGCTATGGAGGATGAAATCTTCCAGAGAAGCTCTACCTGGGGTTTAAAAGGCCATAAATGCTGTTTATAAGGGACAGGCAAATAATGATTGAAAATATGACCCGTGAATCTGAAGTCTGTCTCTCTCTCTCACACACATACACACACACACTATATATATATACACACACACATAAGGGCATACATATATGTGTGTGTATATACATATATATGAGTTTACAATCATTGATATGTGAGGAAGTTGCTTCTTTTGGGTCAATTCCATAAATTGTGCTCCAGGAATAGGAAATTATGTATTAGTAACAATAACTCTCCAGAAGCCATCTTAGGATATATACTAAATACCCAAACAATTATTCTTTCAATGATATGGATTGCAGAATTTTGACTAGAGGGTGTTCCACAAACTCAGAGATTACCCTCCGGGTATCCATTTGTGTTTGCTACAGGTTTGACAGACCCTGAACAGTGCCAAAATTGTTTGCTAGCAAGAACCTGTCATAATCAAGCATGCCAAGTTAATCATGAGAGAATAGAAAATGTTGTGGGTGATTAAGAACTTATTTTACAGTTGGGAAGTAAATCCAAAAAATTACAGAGGTTATCAGATGTAGACAACAGCCTCCAGAGTCTATTCAATACCAACCACAGCAGAAATATGGTTGCCCAGTTATTACATAGTGTGTTGGAAAGAATGTAGTTTTTGGAATTAGAGAGATGTCAGTTCAGATCTCAGCTCTGCCAATGATCACTTAGCAAGAAATCATCACTACCACCTACCTTTCCACCACCTAGCTCCCCTGCTGCCAGCCTTAGTTTCTAGCTCATTTTAATTTTAAAATAATAAAGGCACTTTGCATCCTTTTTGTAAGGATGTGATATCATGCATGCAAACTGTCTAGCTGAGATATACAGGCTTTTGATGTTACAACTGCTATTATTATTATTGTCTTTTTAAAATTGAATAGCGCTTGGTCATGTGACAAATGAAATGTTTCTGTATCAATACAGCATTATTAATTTATATTCAAATTGCTGTTTCCTAAAACCCACCTCAACCCATTCCTAAAGTACCACTAATTCATCCCCATACTGTATTTACTGTGCACATTTTTGGTGTGTACTTTGTTGTAACAACCTTTTGAACTGGAATTAAAAGCAACATCCAAAATCTACACATTCATTATTCTTTGTAGCCACATGATTATATCTTTGTCCTTATATCTCCAATTCTATATTCCATCCAACAATTTTTTCATAAGTTGTATCCTTGAGGAGAAGTTCACAAGGCCAATTTACGAGTGGAAAAATTTATTTAACAACAATTGCATTCTGTAAATGCTGATACATAAATAGATATGACTGATGTCTGAATGCATTAAAAAGAAACAAAATTATGTTCACATTATGTGGCAAAACATTGCTGTTTTTATTTTCCTGTAAATCAGCGTATAGATTAATTCATTCATATAATTATATTTGCAGCTCTTTTACCTTTATTCATGGCTATAACTTTTTTTATGGGAAAGAGCACTTTGCACATCAGTATAAAATGTCTTTTGAGCACTATGGCAGAAGGTCAGAGATGATATGTGGGCCTGTGGACATTGTGAACAATCTGAGCTCTGCCAGGATAAAAAAGCTGATGCTTCGGCAATTTTACATTACAAACACCAGGAAGATTTTTAGACAATAGATCCTTGATTGCCAAGCTGCTGAAGATAGTTATTTCATCTCTGGAACATAATTGGTCTGCTGGCATTACACCCACGTTACTCGAAGAGATGAAAATAAAATTATAAAGTGCTGTGTAAAGCCTGAAATGGCCACCTTTAAGTTTGATCTTCCCCTTAATGTTGTAGAGTTCATAAAATATGCATTAATTCCAGTTTTTAATAGCTTTTATCAATCCACCTTTCTTCTTCAAATAGTAGACAATGCCTAAGAGATTTCTCACATTGCACTCCCAGACTTGATATATCTTGTAATTTTACTTTTTGTTTGTTTTTTTTAAGTAACATTTGTTAGATAAAGCACACAAAGCAATAAACGGCTTCTCTAGTACTGGAACTAGAAAAACTAGATTCATGTTGATAAGCCAGTTCATTCACCATAAGCAGATAGACTTTCACCAACAAAATATTGCTATTGTAATATTTTATAAGATTTAAATTTATGAAAATTGTTGAAACAACTGCTTCTAGTTTACATTTGCCTTTGCATCATATTTCTTTAATTCAAATAAAAATTTTTTAATTGTAAAAGCCTACATTTAAACATTTTTAAAAAACAGGAATTTTGTTGAGGATGACTTCCCTATTACCACCACCTGTGAAGCTCCTGAATTTTTCTGCAGCAATTAAAGAATAACAAATGTAAAATAAATAAATTTGGTAGACCCGAATCAAACTCCCTAAAAATTGGAAACAACTTAAATATTCCCCAAATAAATGAGAGATTAAATAAACTATGGTATATTCATAACAGGCATAATTTCATAATTTAGTCATTAAAATCATAGCCTTGTAGAATAATTGATGACAAATGTCTTCAGAATAACACTAAGTGAAAAAGAACATTAAGTGGGCAAATGTCTTCAGAATAAGGCTAAGTGAAAAATGTAGGCTACAAAGGAGTATAGCAGAATGATTTTAATTGTATTAAAAGTATAAATAAGTGTGTTAGTCTGTTCTCACACTACCATAAATAAATACCTGTGACTGGATAATTTATAAAGAAAAGTGGTTTAATTGGCTCATGGTTCTACAGGCTGTACAGGAAGCATGACAGCTTCCAAAGAGGCCTTAGGAAACTTTTAATCATGGCAGAAGGCAAAGGGGAAGCCAGCATTTCATTTCCTTACCCCAGAGCAGGAGGAAAGGGAGGAGGGGAGGTGCTACTCATTTTTAAACAACCACATTGTGTGAGAACTCTATCATGAGAACAGCACCAAAGGAATGGCTCTAAGCCACTCATGAGAACTTCACTCCCATGATCCTATTGCCTTCTACCAGGCCCTTCCTCCAACATTGGGAATTCCAATTTGACATGAGTTTTGGGTGGGGACACAGATCCAAACCATATCAATAAGTCTGTATGAAATATCTAGAAAAAAATGCAACAAAATCATTCCAATTTTCTTCCTTCTGTGATAAAAGTCTAAGTGATTTATGTTTTCTACTTTTCTTTGTTGTTGTTGTTTTTTTGAGATGGAGTCTCACTCTGTCGCCCAGGTTGGACTGCAGTGGCGCGATCTCGGCTCACTGCAAGCTCTGCCTCCCAGGTTCACGGCATTCTCCTGCCTCAACCTCCTGAGTAGCTGGGACTACAGGCACCCGTCACCACACCCAGCTACTTTTTTTTTTTTCTTTTTGTATTTTTAGTAGAGACAGGGTTTCACTGTGTTAGCCAGGGTGGTCTCGATCTCCGACCTTATGATTCGCCCACCTCAGCCTCCCAAAGTGCTGGGATTACAGGCATGAACCACCGCCCCTGGCCCTGTTTTCTACTTTTTAACTTTCCATGTTTTTTCACATTTTTTTCATGGATACAGTTCATGTGAATCATAAAAAAATTAAAATTATTTTAATCAATAAGTTTTCTCAGATACTTATGAATTGATAATAGTGTCACAGTGTAATCCATATTAACTGCTAATGACCATAATAAATCCTTAATTCTAAATTAAATATCAAAATGAATTTTTTAAAATATTTAACACAAAGAAATAAATTGTCTAAGTATTTATTGAGCAACTACTAAGTAAACAGCTGGTATATAACGTGCCATGAAATGTGAAAGAAGTGAGATTGATGATCAGAGGAATCAGTATGTAAGCCATCTAAAATATAGGAGCCAGATTTCAGTACAATCAAGGAAACAGAAAAATGGACTAGGGAAGAACAAGTAATGAACTATCGTGTTAGATATGGGAGCACATTCTGGTTAGATGACATTGTGGGGTTGGCTTATCCATTAAAGTACAGTAGGTACAATGCTGGGGCCCACAACAATTAAATTTCTTTTATAATACAAAAAAAAAACTAACTTCCAGGTTAAAAAACTAACTTTATGCCAAAGCAATTGTAAAATATAATTTTGTGACCCTGATTCAATGACTTGCTAAAAATTAGCATTTAAGGAAGCAATTCCAGTATCTCTAGAGAACATAGATGAGAAAGTGCCTAAGCCCAGCAAGACCATACATAACTATGGTACAGCAAACTATCAGTGAAATGAGAAGCCAGAAACAGAGAGCAGCTGTAAGTTGTAAGATCGGTAAAGGAAACAGAGTATCTTGACAAGGGATTTGACAAGTCACTGTAACATTAGATGTGGATCTGATGACAATACAGTTCTGTAGCGTTGTGGTTGCTCAACCCCAGGAGAATTCTCTGTGACTGAGTTGCAGGCATCATCCTTCAAGACCTCCTGTTCTACTTGAGTGAAGACTTTCTTTCCAAAATTTCACATTACACAAAATCGAGACAAACTACTATGCCGATTAACAGAATTAAGTTTTCAGAGTGAAAGACTGAAAATAGTGACATAAACAATTACAAATGTAACGTTCAATAAATGAATTGCAAAAGTACACAATGGAGAAATACATATTCAAGAATTCTATGAAGGAGGGGTGGATAGGTGGGTAGTTCACTCTAAGACCAAGATGGGTTCGGAAAACAATGTCACTGCTGCTAAAACAAGCAAACAAGTGCAAACTTCGACTTGGACTTTGATTGAAATATAATCTCTAGATGAAGGAAAATTACTATGTTCAATTCTGCATATTATTTTTAGATGGAAGTTGCTATATTGTGACAAAGACACAAGAGATAAACAGGTTGACAAGCAGTCCATAAACCACTGTTATCTGAAGAACTGGGATGTCTGGCCTGAAGAAGCGAGGGCTGTGTGTGTGTGTGTGTGTGTGTGTGTGTGTGTGTGTTGACTGGGGGTGGGGCTTTGGTTGGGCCGTAACGGCTGACCCTAAATGTTTGATGATGAGTTACCACGTAAAACAGGAATCATTCTTATTTTGAATAATTTCTGAAAAAAAAACAAAGGTTAACCACTGTAGAGGAAAGGATTTTCACTACACTATAAATGAAATATTTTCTATTAGAGTTTCCCGGTAAGAAAATTCCTGGAAAAGTAGTGAATTATTTTGTACTAGAAATATGCAAGTACAAATCAGATTATTGATCAATAATGCTATAGAAGTGATTCTTGTAATAGGCATGCAGTGGGACAGGATGAGCTCTGATATTCTTTCAGAGTAGAATATTTTATTGAAGAGAGACACATACAAAAGACACAGTGAAGAAGAAAATGACAAGGGTGTGTGGGAGACCAGATATGGAAAGGCAAAGGAAAGAAATGAAAATCACAGCATGATGGTGTATGCCACACATCACAGGCTAAAATACAAGGTATACCAACTGGTGAGTTTCCCATCGCACATTGTCCATGTCCTTATCCCTGTTGTACACCCAACTCAGCCCTTTGCAGGGCACAGCTTGATGAAGCCACACCAGGGAATCAATGCAGGCTCACTGTTAAGTTAATTTATCTGCCTTCTCTTTCAGGGACTGTTAGAAGCACCAAGAGCACAGCCAGAGTGTCATGAACAGGTAAATTTTATAAGCAGTCAGCTCTTCAAAATCAAATGCTCTTAGTCCAAGGCAAGGAAAAGCAGAATATACAAAAGAAAATCTGTGAGAATTATTATTGTGAGTTGTGGTGGATACTATTAAGCGATGCCATTTACGATCATCAAAATAATGCATACTGTCCCCTGGAATTTATTTTCTGACATGAAAACAACTGGAGAAAACTAGGGCTTTTATCAATATCTCATTTTAAGAAATGTGGATTAAGTATAAATAATTATAGAAAGAAATCAAAAGACAATAAAACAAAGTGGAAAGCAGCTTTAGACGTTTCAGCCTTGAAGTGTAAGCCTGAATGTTCAAGTTTTATTCATTCGTATGCAGTTTATATTATTAGCATTTTATTATATAAAGCTGCAAATTTGGTTTTACAGTGAAATAAATTTTTTAACACCTGCTCCCTTTTCTGTAAAATAAAAGGTTTAAGCAACATGATTGCTACAGCCATTTCAATTCTGAAATTCAACAGTTAATAGGTTATATCTACTATTTACTATAGCCACCAGAGTAGACAATTTTGAGAGATCTTGTTCGTATTAATCTCAAATCATTTTCAGATACTCATTAGCAGGCAAGAGTTTAAATAATGGAAGCTATTATTTCCCAACTACCATCAGTATGCAAATCTCAAAGAAAGATGATAGAAGCAAACAGTCTCAACTATTAGAAGCATGGCTTTCATGTCAATAGGTTGAGGGTATAGAAGAGAATGTTGATGGAACCTAGAAATGCTCTTTCCACTCACATCATACAATGGTGCTTGTGGAATTAATTTCTTTTAAGAATCAAATAGAAGCCTTTAAGTCTGATTTGCGTGATTTCCCAGCTGCCTTTCTGGGGAGCCAGGAATTTTATTATGAAGCCTTATGGTGATCCAGAAGTTGAAGGGATAATTATTCTTGTTAAATTTCACATTGCGGTAAGATACCTTCCTAGAAATATAAGAATATGAAATAAGACTTAAACTTGGATTCTGCTATTCACAATTATGTGTGCCTTTTGACCATTTGAGCATATTCAGCATACAAAACACGCCCATTAAATGACATAAACTTCTACACTAGCTAAGAAATATCATGGTATAAACTCTAAAAACGAAGTACATGATTGAACATTTTGGCTCAAAGCCATATGTTTCTGTGAGCTCAGAATGAAAGATAAGATAAAAGCAAGGACTGTAAAAGTATCTAAAAATACATCATATGATACAAGATTTTTAAAATAAACAAAGACAGTTAAAAATGGTGCAGAGATCCTTAATAGCGTTCAAAGTGTATCTTAACAATAATAACTCAAATGTCCCTAAGAGAACCTGACTAACAGTTAGCAAGAAATCCCTATTAACGTTTGCAAGCTTCAGATGATGACATGCTCACATCATTTCATGTAATAGATGAACAGGAAATCAAACAAGACTGTTTTGGAGTAATTGCAATATTGCAATATAAAGAATCTGCTGCAGGGTAGATGATTGACAAATGTTAGTTTCCCTGGGAAAGCACCATCTCTAACGATTATCCTTGGATATTTTGTGAAAACAGTATATTTCTGGTAAATCAAAAATTCAATCAGAATATTCCTCCATAGTTTAATTCTAAGCTACCCTGGTTCTGTGATATTTGATATACACCATCGTTTTAAATCCAAGTCCCTTGTTCCAAAGAACCTTAAAGAGTTACTGAAATTAGAAACCTACTCACTGTTAAGATGAACAGTGGCAAACACATACTGCAGGGTCCAGAAATTATATCTCATGTTTCCATAATCACAGGAGTTGTTCTTCACCAAACAGTAGTTCTCAAACTTTAGTAAGCACGAGAATCACTCGGAGAGTTTCTTGAAAATAGTGATGCTCTATATTAACTCCCATTCTTTAGTAGGGCCTAGAAATCTGCATTTTAACCATCATCTGGGTATTTTGGAAACACATTTGTTCTCAGAGTATACTTGAAGAAACCATGTCCAAAAAATATGTGGCTGCTTCTCAATGAACTTTGTCTGCTAAAATGGGAGACATAGAATCTCAGCATTGATGTGATTGTCTGAGTGGATTTCAAATGCAATGGCATGCTAGTTCTGCCTTGGACAGATTTTCATAATTGAGTGGCTTAGGTGGGGACCCAATATAACTAATCTGAATGTGATTGATGCCACAGCTGATAAAGCTGAGCTATACTCACTAATGCACCACACTCTGGGAGCTTCTTCATGCTGGAGGCTGGGGCTGTTGCCCAGACACTGTGATTGTAATGAAGATAGGCATGGGTCTTTAATGTTTTCCACCTCCTACTCCAAATGCTGAAAAATGGTTAGTATTGAGTATTTTTATACATAGCAGGAACGAGATAGACTGAGTTGGAAATTCTAGTCCCGTACATCCCACTGACAATATTCTAACATAATTTCTTTTCTAATGTTCTATTAAAATGATTGATGTCAAATTAAACCTTTGGAATGGTGGCTGGTCATGTGAAAGAGTGACAGTTGGCCAGGATGCCATTATTAACATTTTGCATTCAGACTGATTTAACAACCCTGCCCCATTCAGTATTATATGTGTGCATTTACCCCAATTTGTACTTCCTAAAAAATGCTCTTCAATGAATAAATTGGCTCATGACAGCTGTTCCTTACCTTTTTCTAAAACTTATTTGTAAATAAGGCTCAGCCACCTAGCAATCAAAAGGTTGTTATAGATTACTTTGTGGAATTTTTACTGATCCAAGTTATTTCTTAAAAGAAGATTCTTCTTTGGGAAAATCACTCATTGTGTATTTTCTATCTATATACTGATCAGGCTTTAAAAGCCATGTCATCTGAAATGGAGACAAAAGAAAATCAAAGAGGTAAATTGAATATGCCAAATTTTGGAGAAGAAAAACATCATTATATTCAAACCTGATGCATTTCATAACCTAAGCGGCATCCCTTAGACCTCCAGTGCACTGGCAAGCTCTGGAAACCACCTGATTCAAGCTATCAGAACACCAAAACACCTGAATGCTATGTCTAAAATTAGACTATTGAAATTCTCCCTGGATTGTCACTTTGCTTTATTACAAACACATTTTCTCTCGGGGGGGGGCGGGGGAGGGGGGGTCACAGTTGCTTTAAATGAGTAAAGAGTGCCACCAAGCGGCAGCATATGATATTCATAAATCAATTCTATTTTCCTTTAGAAAAAATATACTTTACCTTTGTTAATTGTGCTGACATTCTTAAGACAGACAGGATTACTTGCATGACTTAAAACATTTAATTTAAATGTTCAAGTTATATCTCAGTAAAAAAGCACATTTTTCTAGATTGATGAGCAAATTTACTATGATACATTTTTTAAACATGAAAGTTCTACCTGCAGTATTTGTAAAAAGGACAGTCATGCATTGCTTAACAATGGGGATACATTCTGAGAAATTCATCATTAAGCAATTTTTTCCTTGTGGGTACATCATAGCATGTATTTATACAAACCTGGATACTATAGTATGCTACACACCTAGGCCATGTGGTATATAGCCTATTGCTCCTAAGCTACAAACCTGAACAGTATGTTACTGTACAGTAGGCAATTGTAACATAATGGTAAGTGTTTGCATATTTAAAAATATCTAAACAGTAAAGGTACAGAAAATAAAGTATAAAAGATATTTTTTATAAAGCACACCGCTGTAGGGCACTTACCATGAATGGAGTTTGCAAGATTGGGAGGTGCCCTGGGCGAGTCAATGAGTGAATGGTTAGTGAAGAATGGAAAGTGTTAGTAATGGAATGTGAGTTCTAGGACATTTGTGTATACAACTACAGGCTTTAGAAACACTGTACACTTAGGCTACACTAAATTTATTTTAAATTATTTCTTTCTTCAATAATAAATTAACTTTGACTTCCTGGAACTGTTTATAAACTTTTCAATTTTTTTTTTTTTTTTTTTACTTTTTGACTCTTGAAATAACACTTAGCTTACACACATATTGTATAGTTATACAAAAATATTTTCTTTCTTTATATTCTTATTCTATAAGCTTTTTCTATTTTAAAAAGTTGTTATTTTTATTTACTTTATAAAAATTTCTGTTAAAAGGTAAGACACAAACACACATTAGCCTAAGGATCATGAACATCACTGCATTTCCCCTCCACGTCTTGTCCCACTGGAAGGCCTTCAGGAACAATAGCAGGCATGGAGTTGCTATATCATCTCCTATGATAACAGTGCCTTCCTCTGGAATACTTTCTGAAGAACCTGTCTCAGGCTGTTTTACAGTTAAATTTTTTTATAAGTAGAAGGAGTACACTCTAAGATTACAATAAAAGTATAGTACGGTAAATACATAAACCAGTAACAGTTGCTTATTATCATTATCAAGTATTATGTACTATACATAATACTATATGCTATATTTTATACAACTGGCAGCACAGTAAATTTGTTTATACCACCATTACCGCAAACATGCGAGTAATGTATTTCACCATGACATTATGATGCCTATGACATGACTAGGTGATAGGAATTTTTCAGCTCCATTATAATCTGTAGGACCACCAACAGATACGTGGTCTATTGTTGACTGAAATGTCATTATGCGGAGTATAACTGTATTAATAAGAATCCAATTTCCAAATCTTATTAGCTATATAGTGACTATTGGTATGGAAACCTGCAGTTTCCAGACAAAACTTCTTTATTATACAAAATGTTGTTTCTGTCCAGCTATTTCAAGAATATCAGATCAGGGGCAAAAGGGTAATATTTTTTAAGTATGTATTTCATAATCCCAGCAATGCTGACGTCTAATTCCAGCTCCAAACTGAGGGGAAATAAGGTATTCTCATTATCCCAACTTCCTTTTCAAAGGACTGTGTGATTTTGTGAAAATAAAGTCCATAGATAGTCCTCTAAATCTATTACAGTTATTAGTTCTGCTTCTGTGTTCATGTATCCCCTCATTAAACAAACATGTACTGAGCATCTACCCTGCCAAGAACAGTGCCAAGAAGAAAATGACTAGACCAGTCCCTTTCCTAATGATAATCGTAACAAGCTGGGGTCCCTTGGTTCTGATTAGCTCTGTTGGAAACTTCAAGCTTTCTAAATCAACACAATTGTATTTATAATAATGCATTATATTTGTGAGCATTTTCTAAAGCTTTCAGAATGATTTTGCATTTATAATTTCACTTACAGTCACAATGACTTTGACCATGTGCAATAGCTGTGAGAGCTGTTAATTATTATCCTCATATATAGTGCAGGATGTGGTTAAATGACTTACCTAAGATGTCATAGGAAGGTGCTGCCAATATCAAAATTAAAATCTTCTAACTTCCTAAACTGTGCTCTTTCTAGGAGGCATTGCTCCCTATGGGAAATACATTAAAATTAGCATGATATTTCAAGCAAGGTCATTATCACAGGAAGTTCTACAATAATTATAATGATGCTGACACTTTGTAAAATATTTTTGGAACTCTAGTTTTAAATTTCTCTTACAAGGAATGTAAGAAAATCAGTCTCATTACATATTTCATTCAACAGAGATTTACTCAGTATCTGTCACTTGCATGCACTACACTGGGTGATATCGGGATATAAAAATGATCCGGTTGGCAAGAAATTTACAATTTAGTAGGCACAAAGAGAAATGTAGCACTGGTGCTTTTTTACTTAATAGGTTTGCATGGACATTGTTTAGGCACAATGCATACTGTGCTTTATTGAATGTAAAGTGTTGTTAAACACACTATTTTATGTTCCAATAAGAGAAAATCACTGACAAACTGTGATGAGTTGCTTTCCTATAATTTAAAAAAAGTTTACATTTATTTTAATAGCCATTTAGTCATATTTTGACAGAGATCTTCTTTAATATATTAGTCCATTGCATATATAAAAAGAAAAGTATAGCAAAATAAATTGGTTAAGGCAATAATTCATAATAATCCCAACTGCTGCCTCATGGTTAGTAATTGTCAAACACCAGTGATTATTATATATTCTCCAAGTTGAGAGTTAAAATGCAAAAAAAAAAAAAAAAGAAGGATTTTTAGAATCATTTAAGTGCATATTTTCTGATCAGTTTCCAAAACAGTCATTGTGTAATGGAGCTAGAACAACTCATGAAAGAAAATGATATAATGCTTTAACTCCTTTACTTTTGTCTTTGGGTACTATTATTAATCACCACAGTAGTTAAGAGCATACATTACAGAGTCCATGAGGCCCAAGTATCAGTTCTACTGCTTACAAACTATGTAACCTTTTGGCAGATAAATGAACCTTTCTGAGCTTTAGAACCCCCACATGTAAAAATGGGAATAATGAAATAATGAAATTTAAGCATTAGATGAAATAATGTACTAACACACTTAACACACAGCCAGTAGTACTTTTATATTGGAGTGTGGCTAAGCTCTGGTTATTCTTCTCAATAAAATAATGATAACTAAACTGTTGAGTGCAGGAATAGTTAAAAAGGCTGTTTTCTCCCCTCTCCAGTGATAGAATGTGCAGCACCACCCTTTCAGCTGACTCTTGAAAGTCTTGGATCCCACTTTCACCAAGGTAAGAAAAGAATTACTGCTCTGGCTTAAAGCCATTCCTGAATAGCTAACAATTGACAATAAGAATAAATAAACCTGAGAGAGAAATTCAGTTTCTGAATTCATCCCTTATCTTCAAACATTTAAATATTAAGAAGACTATACACAAGGATGTTTATCCCTAATGTATTCATACAGTCATAATCACAGTATTCCAAAAAAACTGAATTTAAACACTATCAAATAAACTACCCCAGTCAGGAGAGGTACAAACTGAAAAAAAATAAAATAAAAATATTGGAAAGCCTGCCTTTTCAGATAAGGTGAGCACCAGAATCATGATAATGAAGAACAGTTCAGGAAAAGCAAGCAAGGCAGAGAATCAAAATCAGTTGGTTACAGTGAGCTTCCGGGTGACGGATAGCCTGGCTGCTGCCTTTGCTTCCCTAGTCCACCTCTGTGAGGGGTGGAACCAAGCCAAGCCCATAAATCAGACACAGCCTCGAGGTTGGGACTTGTTAATAGAACATAAAGACAAACTTCAGAGACAACCTGCACCTCTCCAACCCTCCCTAAGGCTGGCGAGGCCAAATATCCTAAGGCACTGAAAGCCATTTCTGGGTCACTTTCTAAGTAGGAAAGGAAGCTTTAATTTTAACTATCCCTCCGCTGCAGATGCCTGATTACCATCATTAGCCCTTACCACATATTATATGCTTTTTCAATTTAAAATACATATAATTATAAAGAACAAACATATTTTACTAATGCAATATAAACCTTAGTATTTCTGAAAATGTATTTATTAACTATGAACACTTTCTAGTCATTTTCATTGAAAAAGAAGGCAAAATAATCCTATGGATAGGAGTAAGTAAAATGGACAAATAAACTCATATTTGTAAAGGTGTACAGTATTTATTTCCATTTCACCAGAGGAAGTAGATATGTCTGTTTCATTATTCATATGCCATGATTTTAGTTTTCCTGCTTGCTAAATATAAAGAATGTTCTAACCCCCAGGCAACAGATTTCAGTAAGTGATGGCTGAAAATCATTCACTGCATTACAGAAAAAAAAAAAAAAATTAAATCATAGAAGCTGTGAGTAACAATGTTCAGGGTTTCCTTTTCTGTGGAGCATTGTAACTACAATTCCTTTGACATCAAGAACTAGTCAGCCTTTGTGTATTATGAATGCTTATATAGCAAATCAATATCATATGAACTTAATAAAAACAATTTTACCTATGCCTCTGTTCTCAAAGGTGAAAAACCCAATAATAGTTGGTCTACTGTGAACCTAAACGTTGTAATAAGGTCAAAATAATAATAAAGCAATTTTCACATCAATAGTCTTCTCAATGCTAAAATCATAGTAACTCTGGATTGTTCTCATAAGCTACATTAGTTTAAAATTCAAGACACAAAATAAAGCATAGTTCTTTCTGTATAGTTGTTTCTTAGTCTGTCCCTCAAGTAGCATATTTTTCATGCCCTTTTTAACTTAGACATAATGAGAAAGGCTACATGAAAATATTAAACAGATTTAAGTTTCTGATCTATTCATGGTCTTAGGTAGAAAACTTACATTTAAAATTATCAGTGAAGAATTAAAAACTATTTTATTAAGGCTATCCATTAATCTTTGTCATCCTGATCTGGTCTAATTACAACAGTAAATTCTGTCCAGGCAATATTACATTTCAGCTCTGAAGAAGATTGGGAATGTCACTGATGTTGCATAAGCACATTCAAAACAGAGGGAAAATATTTCCCATAGAATGCCATTCATGATGTCCTGATCATAATATGCAGGAGCTTTTAGTTTGGTTTCAGTGTCCTCAAAACTCTTTTTGGAAACTTAATTTCCAGTATGGCAATGTTGGGAGATGGAACCTGGAGGAAGTAGGCTGTAATAGGAGGCACTGGGTCATGAGTGCTGCCCTTGCGGGTGGCTTGATGCCATTCTTGAAGTAGTGGGTGAGTTTTTGCTCTCTGGAGACTGTATTAGTCTCCAGAAACTAATCCACAAGAGCAGGTTTCTATTTAAAAAGGCCAGCCTCTCATGTGTGTCCCTCTCTTTGCATGTACTTGCTTCTCTTTCCACTTTCTGCCATGAGTTTAATTCACATGAGACCCTCACCAGATAGGCTGCCAGCTTTGGACTTCCCAGAATCCAGAATCATGAGCCAAATGAACTCTTTTTCTTTCCAAATTGCCCACTCTCGGGCATTCTCTTACAGGAACACAAAATGAACAAAGACAGTTTTGAAGCTTCCAAGGCAATGAGAGAAGAAAATCAGTAGTGAGAGAGAGGGTTATCAAGAAATATATGAAGTCCAACGAAGTGAAGATCATCAGGTATACCTTGGGCTGTTGTCAAAGCATTTTTGCCCTATCTGTTGTTCATTTGAAAATGGATATGACCTGATTATCTCTAATAGAAATCTCATCAAAAAATATCTTTCTTACGGGCTCTGATACAAGTCTGAAATATATAAAATGCTAACTCCTTTAGGTCAAAATATACACTATTTTTTATTTCAGCCATTATCATTTTGGTTTCCATTTGTTGATTAGATTGCCAGCAACTTGATAGAGCTGCAAAATATTAGTATACAGGTGAGAAAAACTTTGATGACAAAAGGAAGATAAAGTCTGAAAAGATATAAAGAACTTCCAGAAATACTGTTGAAGAAAAATAGCAGTATTTGTGGAAGGATAGGAGCTGAGACTTGGCCTCTGAGAAGGCTGTACTGAGTACCCAGAAAGAGTACTAAGATAAAGAAAAGGACTAGTTAAAATCAGAACTGGATGGAGGGGCGCCAAAGATCAGGTATGCCTAATTCCCCAAAGTTCTCTAAGTTTGGCCTTAAACATTAATAGAATAGATGCCAATCAATTCTGATGACTCTCAGCTCACTCTTGAAAGCAAAAACAAGAGCATATTGAAGGTATGGATGCATTATATGTATTAGAATATGATGTAAGAGACTACAATGATATCCTAAGTTTTTACACTTAAAAATCTGTTTATTGTTTGCTGTAGTATTACAAGCCATTTAAAGGTTTGGAAAGATAGAATGATAAGATCCAAACCACAAAATAACCACCAGTGGAACTCTGATTGATTTGGATAGACATGGTAGCCACACAAATGACTGGTGGCTGTCAATCATCTAGTGAAGACCAGAAAATGTGTTTTTTGTGATCTTTTCCTCAATTTAGTCTCTCAACTCTTCCTCAGAAAGCAGCAGAACTATCTACCTAAAGGGATTTTCAAGTCAACATATGGGACTAAATAAGAAACTCTTTATACTCAGCATTTGGGAAGAGATTTAGTTAAGATGTAGGCAAGAAAGAGGGGAAAAACGAAGGGTTCTTGGTGATATGTATGGAAAAACAAGGACAAAAATTCGTGTGTGAGGCAATGGTTTTTAATTGCTTTCTAATGGCTGGATATTCATCTTATTTGATCTATATTACAGCCAGGTGGAGAATAAAACCTGCCTGCATTAATTCTATCACCTTCCCTAATTCCTAATTGCCATTTAACCATGGGAAGCCATAACTACCAAAAAGGGGGACAGAGAAAGCAGAAGATATATGGTTTTATTTTTTATGTAATGTGTGCTAAAATATACGACATCAGAAATGAGAAAAAGAAAACTAAAGCTATTATGTGAAACACTAGACTGAGCAGGGATTGATTGTAGATAATTTTAATTCATTTATTCAAATACAAGTTCTTAAGACCAAAATTGAGCTCTTTTTCTGTAGGAAGCCCTCCTGGCTTCCAAAAGAGAGGTACTGTATTGAATGAAGGGACTGGGGGTTAAGTCTCACACAACTGTACAGTCTTAGCATGGGGCTGGTTTTCACATAAGAGTACTGTGGCAAATTGGTTTTCTAGAGTTTCCTACATTCTATTCGCACTAAATGGTGTTTTAGTACAGGACTGCAAGGCTTCATTTGACTTATATAAATAATTTACCAATTCCTACCTACTTGAGAGAAAGTACTCTTCAGTGAATTTAAAGGACTTGATTACTCTTCATCCACTTTCTGAAATTTGAAGGAATGAGGTAAAAATCACTTTGCTACCAGCCCTGGATAAGGTTTCTAAAATAACCTTCCACACAGTTCTTACTACCTTAAGCAGTATACAAAATAAATTTATGTGTTGAGGAAAAGCAGCATAATTGTTGTTAATTCTGGGATATTCCTGGGAGGAAATCATTATAATATATGCATAACATTGTAGGATATGACCTCTTACTGAAAAACATCATTTGGTTTCTTCATTCGACATCAAAATAAGTAAGTCAGACTCCTTTTCTCTTCCTTTCTGTGAGTAACTTCTAAATGGAAAAATTGCAATCTATTTTTGTGCTGGTCATATTTGTTTTCTTTAAATCCTGGAAATAAAATGAGAGATCAATTAAGCCAAGAAACATGTAACGTAGTGAAAAGTTATGAAGTTCTCCCATTTTTTATTGTTAAAAAAAGCTATATCAAAACTCTGCCTTCTACCTTTTTTTCTAAAAGACTCAAAACAAATTGTGAAAAAATGTTCATTGGTACTTTATGTACTTGCTCCCTCGAAGGAAACCTCTTAAAAATAACATACTGTAATTATTTCTTCTTTCCTCCCCAACTCAACTATTCTCAACATTGCCTCTATTTCTCTCTTGAAGCTTATATAAATTGGGGGGGAAACTTTTTCATATTTTCCCAGATGTTTCCTGAAAAAATTCTTTTCCAGAAACTATTTTGAAGCTTTCACTTTGTTTTCAAGTGCATTTATATGTTGTTTATGCACATGTTTTCTTTCACTAAATCACTAATAATCCCATCCTGGGCAGCTCAAGGTTAGCTGCCCTACTCTATTAATCTCTATAAAATTGGTTCCTACATGTGTCCAGTTTTTATGCAGGGTAAAAATAGAAATCTGTACACAGTTTCATCTTCACATCTTCTGCTTCATTTCTTGGCTATCCACCGGACTTTTTATGTTCTATAGCTTGTCCCCTGGAAATACATTAGAAATATGTCCATATGTGTGATAATCCCTCATATATCCAAACGACTAAGCCATCTCCCTTAAACTGCAGAAAAGTTTAAAATAGTGTTTTTCAGACAGTTTGAGTAGAAAATAGAATTTTATAAGTTTACCTCTTTTGTATTCACCTTGAAATAATTAGTACTAAATAAATTCAAAAATTTTAAACCTGTTCTTAATGAGTTTTAAATCATAGAGTTTTTGGTGTGATGGGGTACCCTATACCAAAAGTTATTGATTGAAAAAAATCACCAAAGTAAAGCAAAGTCAAGTACTTTATCTTTGGCAAATAGCTCTTCCCTAAGTAAAGAACAGGGCCTACAGCTCCTTATTTCAGAAATATTTTGCATATTAGAAAATGGGGGAAACCATTGGGACAGTTTTTTAGGGCAATAGAATTAACCAGGTCACTGAATTGCTTTATTTCACAGAATTCGCTGCTGGCAAAGAGGTGTCCCTTTAAAATTCCCCCGTGCCTTTCTTCAATAGTTATCATAGAGAAAGAGAACTGAAGCTTTGAGACTTTAATTTGTTCTGCTCTCCCTTTACCTTAAGCATATGAAAATGGAATTATGTTAAATACATTGTTGGGAACATGAAAGAGATCAATTTTTAACACTCTCCAGAGTTACACTGATCCAGTGAAAATCTTCTAAGTCTTCATACTCTGCATCATGCTTTTACTGCAGCATCATTCTCTATTAATTGGAATTTGGTGTAAGGATCATCTTGGATCCCTTTTATTGTCAAATAACAAAGGGACATGAGAAGGTGATTCTTCCAAAAGGCCTTTCCACATCACTGTTCTTAGGAGTAGACTTCTAGGAAGCCCCTGGTGCAATGTCAATTTTTTAAAATCTCTTACTTTATGTTTTTCCTTTTATCTTCAAGTTTTTAAAAAAGGGTAAGTCCTTAAGTCAGTGCAAAACAGAAAATCTCTATAAAGAAGACTGTGCAGTAAATTTCGGTTGATTTTGTGATCTATTTGCCACTTCCTGTGGTACTAGTAACCTATTTTTGTTCTGAGAAAGCCATTCATAATTAATCCATGCAGTGTGTGTGTGTGTGTGTGTGTGTGTGTTATAGAAAAAAAATTTTAATTTTGTTGGGATATTAAGTTTGAATTCAGAATTACCACCTTTGTAGTTGAGTCAGAGTATCTCTAAAACACCTAAAGGAGTTGTTATTCTTATGAAGACACCAAAAGCGATACAAATACTTTTTTATAATTTTTTAATTTTTAATTTTTGTGGATATGAGATATAAATACTTAATTTAAAAATCTAATTTTTTGACAATAAAGAAACCGATGTATCTACTTTTTCATTTGCAGTCAAAAGATTATTACAATTTTATTAATCATCCTAAAAAATCAACTTATATTTGGTTCCTATTTTATTAATTTATTTTACTATTTTCTTTTTTCCACTTTCTTTGGTTATTCTTGATATTCTTTTTCTAACTTTTTGACATGTCATCTTAGCTCGTGGATGTTCATACTTTATTCTTTTTGTTACATTTATTCATGGCTATAAATTTCTCTCTAGCATTTCTTTACCTGAATTCCACATGTTTGATAAAGGCTCTACTCCTGTGGGATTGTAGGTTATAAATACATATGTTTAGTTAAGACTGTCAGCAGCCTCCTTTCCAAACATACAGAAAAGGCTGCCAAAGAATAAAGTTAATGCACAGAACACACTAAACCCAAGAAGTCAGAAAAAAAAAAATCTTACTGTAGCCTTGTACTATAGTTTGAAGTCAGGTAGCGTGACACCTCCAGCTTTGTTCTTTTGACTTAGGATTGTCTTGGCAATGCGG
>NW_012116600.1:1980694-2006963 GCF_000951035.1 Colobus angolensis palliatus
AAAAAAAAAAAAAATCTTGACCCATGATGTCTTTGACTTTCTAGTTATATAGGAAAAAAAAATTACTGTTTTGGTAAACCTTGTTGAATCAGGTTTTTGCAATTTCAAAATGAAAGAATCTTAACAAACCTGACAAAAACAAGCAATGGGGAAAGGATTCCCTATTTAATAAATGGTGTTAGGAAAACCAGCTAGCCACAGGCAGAAAACTGAAACTGGGCCCCTTTTTTACACTTCAAAAAAAATTAACTCAAGATGGATTAAAGACTTAAACATAAGACCTAAAACCATAAAAACCCTAGAATACCCAAAGGAATATAAATCTTTCTACTATAAAGACACATGCACACATATGTATATTGCAGCACTATTCACAATAGCAAAGACTTGGAACCAATCTAAATGCCCATCAATGATAGACTGGATAAAGAAAATATGGCATGTATAGACCGTGGAATACTATGCAGCCATTAAAAAGGATGAATTCATGTCCTTTGCAGGGACATGGATGAAGCTGGAAATCATCATTCTCAGCAAACTAAAATAGAAAGAATTTTGACTAATTCTATGTTAATCGCTGATAAACCCTGCTGCACAAACTGTTTCTTGTTTCATAGCATTAGAGAACCAGGTAGCATTTGAGAACCAGGATATACAACCAGTTTCCCGAGGATACTGTTTCTGCTGACAGCCTCCCTGAGCCATGAAGTGTCATGAGCTATCACTTCTGAGAATCAACTAATTTCAGCACTCTTCTCTAAAAGTCTTGTTTTTGTATGCTTGGTTGGTTTTTCCCAAGCAATTTTTCTGTAATTTAAGTGAGCTTCTTCTATGGATATAAGAAAACTTGATTCTAGGTCAAGATTTCACTATAAAATAATTGTGGCTATGCATAGTTACCTAGAACATAAATTGCACACTTTCCCTCTGATTTCCATTCAATGATCATAATGACTTCATAAAAATAATTTCAAGCTGATCATAAATTATTTTCTACCATTCAAATAGCATTTTACTTAAAAGATTGATGCATAAATAGCATTTTAGTCAGGTTCCCAACAGGAAACAGATGGAACACTGAAGATAATTCACAGAGAGTTATCTTAACACTCAAGATAATTACATAGAGACTATTTATAAAGATATCAACAGAGTGAGGAGAGCCATAAAAGATGATTCTGTAACCAAGGTTTATTAACATCAAAGGGACAAGAGGAGGAAGCAGTTACTACAAAAGAGGAGAGAATTATGTAGGAGAGGCTACTTTGAAAGAAGCAGTTACCTTCAGTTAGAGTAATAAAAACAGTCCAAGGCACTCTTACACAGAGGAAGCCAAGGAAGTAAATTCCTTGACCTCATTCACCTACTTCTGACAGCTTGTCATGACTTCTTATTGGTCAAAACCAACCAGAAAGGGCAATAAAGTCTGTTTCCATAATTTGTACAGCCAGTCTGGGGAAACAAATCGGGTGGGTAAAGTGTGAGAGTGGAGCTAAAGGAGTGAAGAAGTGGTAAAGAGATAAGAACATAAAAAGGAGTGTAGCTTAAAGCCTTTCTTATTAATCCTCATCTTATCAAAACTATTCAACTAATATTTTTTTCTTGGTTGGAAATTGTTTGTTTATAAAAACATAATAGGTTAGAGTATAGATAGGCTTCTGTATTAACGAAACCCCTGAAAATAATGAGTTAAAGAAGTAAACACTGATCTCTCAGACACCTCCCAAGGTGAGTGGCCAGCTTGGGAGAGTAGCTCCACTCCATTCAGTTACCAAGGGGCCATGTTCCTTTTACCCTGGTGCTCTACCACACCCTGGGGCATAGTTCTCATCCCATGGTCAGGTTGAATCTTGAGCATGTTCATGTTCCAGCTACAGGACATGGAAAAGGGGTGAGCTCAGAGCAAGTAAGTGAGTGAGAACAGAGTGGCACACATCTCGTGCCCATATATTTCCTGCCAAGGAACTTTGTCACACAGCACTCACAGCAAAAGAACCTGGTAATGTTTTAGTTGTGTGAACATGTCCCAGGAAACAGAGAAAAATACATTTTGCAAAGTGGACAACTAACAGTATGCCTGTAGGTAAAATCCTGAGTTTTCTTTAATTTTAAGAGTTACAAGTGTGGATCTTGTAACTAATAGGCTTACTTTTAAAGCTCCTTCTTCTTATAGGGGTCCCATTTTTTTTTTTTAGCTAAAATCTACCTTTGTGAACATATTTAAATACAACCTAATAAGATTATTGTTTAATGATAGAGAATGATTTCTCAGTGTATCTCACTCAAATCATTCATTTTCAAACACATGATGGAGGACCCTCTACAGTTTTATCCCTAAATTTTTCTAATCGCAACAAATCCAAAGTTTCCTATCCCAAAAGGATAAGCCTGATCTTAGCAATTAGTTCCTTTTAATGAAAATGAAAACGGTTATGGTAAAAATCTGTAGATCTAACCAAGATACTGAATAAAACCCCATCATATTGAATAAAGTAAAACATGGGCTAGATATAATCATATTGGGATCTGAGGAATGATAGAGAGGCAGACTCAGTAAATAGGCAGAAGATTCTCAGAAAAAGAGAGCAAAAGTAGTACAATTCCCACAGTAAGATGAACTTTAGTCAAATATGAATTGTGAATTCTACCTGCATCTCACCAGTGCTGCCTAGAATTGTGAAATTCTTAGAGATACTCTTTTATATTTACATAATAGATTTCTCGCACTTTAATTTTAATTCTGTAGGAAGATAATTTATTCTATGTGCCCAGACTGAGATTTCTGAATCCCTTTCCTTTTTAAAACAAAGCTAGGCAGAAGGGGAAATGTCAGCCCAGTAAAATCCTTAACAATGTACCTGTTTTAGATATGTCTAAAGACCCCATGCATTGCTTTGTATATTTAAGAAAGAACTGCCTGACCTGAAGATTAAATCCTATTTTCTAAATTATTATACAAATACCAGCATTTGACCTAGTCCCTTTAGCATAATTTTTGTATTCTTTCAAGGTTTGCTAATTAAATCATTAAAACATGGTTGATGCCATGAATTAAATCACTCTTTTTTCATTTGTACTTGTACAAATTAATTTCAAATAGAATCAAGAAAGTAAATATAGCAGTCATCTTCTGTCTTGAAAGATACACAAAATACTTGGTGGAGATTTTAATGCGGTTATTAGTATTCAACCTACTATCAAAAAGTCTCTTCTTTAAGTATCAGTCTTTCGCATTTAACTTTTTTTATCAAGATTAAGAAGTTCACATTTTTAACATTTTGCACTTATTTTTGAATGAATAGTTTCATGCAAGTCCCACATGTGAGTTTAGCAGAATTTCAATACTTTGATATTTATACAGATTTCTAAACTAACCCAGAGGTCATTTCGAATCTATCTTTCTTTCTTATCTATTTTATTGTATTTCTACTTCAGTTATTCTCTAACTATATCACATGTTTCAAAGAATCATATTGTATAATTCAGTCACTGGATTGCTTTTATTTCTATTACCATTATCTATCATTTGACTTCTTGAGTAACTATAATTAACATAAAGTTTTTCTTTAAACTTTTGGGCATAAGTTTGCAACTATCAATATTGTCCAAAATCAAAGCTTTCACATGAAAAAAATTCTTTCCAAATTCAAACTTAAATTTAGAAATACAAAACATAACTAAACAACAGCTTCATCTAGGGCAAACCCAGAAATACATTTAGTAAATCATGTTCAATCTTTTCAAAATTCAAAGATCTGCCCTCCTACACTCTAAAAGTGTCTGAACATTCATTTTGAAGTTATTTTTAAATGCACTCCTCCAATAAATTAAAATTCACATTATTCTACATTAAAAATATTAGGACAGCATGAAGTCATTTGTAAGACTTTTTTCAAAAAGTTAATCATAAATGCTTAAGAATAAGAATCTTTCAGGAGTCATTTAACCTACATATACACCCACCTCCACCAATTTCGGAGACAACTGTATCAAACATACCCCAGCCAGATGGAAATCTAAATCTCATAAGAAACAAATTCTATAATCCACTACTCACTGTCAGGAAATTATCCTTTATGTTTAAACTACAAAGCTCAGGCTACAGATTAAGCCTGTTTCCTCTAGTTCTATTCTTGGTGAAGGAGAAAAACAGATGGACACAGTCCGTCATGTAGTTGAAAACAATAATTAGGTCACTTCTTTCTCCAACATAAGGCAGAAAAAAAGTTCTTTGGGTATTTTTGTATGTATTTTATTTCCTAAACATGTAAGTGGAGACCTTCTGTACAAAAAAATCAGCTGGTAGGCAACGTTTGTTCTTAGGAGTCTCATCTTCTAGGTATCAGCAACCTCATGCTCCCTCCTTATTTGTCCCTGTCTGAAATACCTTAGAATCATTGCAGAAGAATATGAGAGAGAAATGAGAGGAACAAGGGCTTTGTCATACCTAACTGAGCCCAGTGCTTCATTTTGGCCTGAGAGCTTCATGGATCTGCAGTAAAGCAACAGGCATACAGCACATTGAGATACCAAGTGAAAGAGGTGCAAGTTCCTATTAAGGAGTCTGAGCAGTGAAGAATCTACATGAGCAATAATGGGAACTGCAGGTGTGCATTCAGCGTCTGGGACTTCTATCTCAAGGCAAAGTGTTTTTCATTTCAGAAAAGCTGTAAGGCAAGAATGGCCATTGGAATAAAAACTTAAATTGGGTCTAGAATGGAGAGCAATCTTAAGACCTCAGCCATATGGAGAAAGTGTAACAAAACTTGGAGAACATGGAGGTATCACCAGCTTCCTACAACCTGCATCAGAGGTTAACAGAGGACACAAGGGAGGAAGGCAGACATCAGTAGCAGAGAGCTCACATTTGTTTGTTCACAGACATTCATGCCTTGATGGAGCCAACGTGATCAAAACTTACCATGCAGGATTTCAATCTTAATTAAGAATTAAGCTTTTCAATTACATATTCATATATTTTTTAGTATTTACCACAAGCATCTACTATGGAATAGCAGTGAGAAAAACAGGGAAAAAAATTCCTGCTTTATGGAGCTTACCTTCTAGTGTGACAAAAAATAAACAAGATAATAAGTAAAACACATTATATAGTGATAAATGCTATAGTGAAAAAACACAACAGTATGGCATTTTATTTTTATTTTTATTTTTATTTATTTATTTATTTATTTTTGCAGTTGCAAGATTTAGTAGAGTGGAAACAGAGCTCCCATACAATGGGAGGAGATCCAAAAGGGGGTTTCCGCTGCCGGTTCAGATGCCTGGGTTTATATCCCAATCATTGTCCCTCCCTCTGTGCTCCCAGGTGATACATGATTTGACTATTTCTTCACCTCCTGCTTTTAGCCTAGTTGGTATTTTAGTTAGCCCTCTTTACTACCAATTGTTCTGGTGTGAGCTGAGTTACAAGCCCTGTGTTTAAAGGTGGGTGCTGTCACCTTCCCCAGCTAGGCTTAGGAATTCTTAGTCAGCCTAGGAAATCCAGTTAGTCCTGTCTCGCAGTTCCCCTTCTCAATAGGAAAACCCAAGTGCTGTTGGGGAGGTTGGCTGATCACTGCTCTAACTGCTTCCTGCTGAATTGGGGTGTAGTAGGGGACATGCAGTTGAGATTTCCTCTGGAAAGATGCCTTCAATGTCATCAACATTGGAGCATGGGCTAGCAGGCTGGTCCAGGGGTCCATGGTAGATCTTAGTCATGGACTGCGTCTGGGGCTCCATTTGAAGAACCATTTGTGGTTTTACAGTTTGATTCTGGAAGAGACAAACTTTGCAAGGAGGTTAAAGATACAGGGATTGAAATGTATGGCCTGAAGCGCAGGGGATTATTTCTTTGGCACACTTCACAGGCCCTTGATAGTTTTGAAAAGGCCTGGCCCAGTAAATGATTTGGCCATTTGGTGGGTACTATCAGTGTCTAAGTGAAAGGTTTTAAGTAATTTCCATTGGTTAGCTGCAGGCAAAAGTGTTTTTCCCTCTTTGGCGGCTAGCCATCCTGAGGGGAGGAAACTATGTCCTTGTGAGGTTCCCCATTCTATTTATTCGGCTGAGTACTGGGGCTTGGTTTCCTGGAGGGGATTACCCCATACTTGGGGTCTTTCTATAAGCATTTCTAATGGAGGGTCCTGCCTTATGGCTCTTTTGGCTTCAAAATCCATTTGCCGGCTCCCTTCTATTTCCCTTTCTTTTCCTTTCTGATGACCCCAGCAGTGTAAGACTGCCCTCTCTTTAGGTTTCTGTACAGCCAATAATAATCTCTTAATGGCTTCCTGATGTTTGATACGTGTTGCCTCAGAAGCTAGGAATTCCCTCTCTCTCCATATTGCTGCATGGGCATGGAGAAATAGATAAGCATACTTAGAGTCTGTATATATATTTACCCTTTTTCCTTCTCCTAATTCTAGTGCATAATGGCCCCTGCTTTTGCTAAGATGTCTCTCCCTAACAAAGGAGTGGGGCTGTCAGACATAAGGAAGGCATAAGAAAAGAGTAAAGTTTCCCAGTCACAACTTAGTGACTGGGAGAAGTATCTAGTGACTGCCTGTCTTAGGACCCCTGGGATAGTGACAGATCTGGAGGACAGTTGTCTGGAACAGGAGAGTAAGACTGAGAAGATTGTGCCAGTGTCCAGGAGACAGTTAACTCCCTGGCCCTCAATGGTCAAGTATACCCAGGGCTCTGTGAGGGTGATGGCATGGGCTGGCGCTTGCCCCAGGCACCCTCAGTCCTGCTGCTGGATCATCTGGTTAGTGGCTTCTGACTCAGGACCTTCATCCCCTGGGACAGTGGGCCTTCCAGTAATTCCCTTAACATAAGGGGTATGGACCAGGGGGTGGCTTATTTCTATTCGGACAATCTATTTTAAAGTGTCCCTGTAGACTGCACTGGAAGCAAGCCTTATTGGGCATTTGATTTGCCCAGACTTTCCCTTTTACAGAGCCTCCAAAGTCCGCTTGCCTGAGGGCCATGACTAAAGTGGTGGCCTTTTTTTATTTTATCCCATTTGTCCCATTCCACCTGCTCCTCCTGATCTCTACTATATAAAACCGAGGTTGCCAAGTTCAGTAGGGTTTCTAAGTTTTGCTCTGGGCCTAAGGTGGACTTCTGAAGTTTTTTCTAATATCTGCAACTGACTGAGTGATAAACTTATCCTTTAAGATTAGTTGACCTTCAATAGAGTCAGGTGACAGCGACGTATGCTTCCTCAATGCCTCCCTTACTCTCTCTAGAAAGGCAGTAGGATTTTCTTCTTTTCCCTTTGTTATAGTGGACATCACTGAATAATTTACAGGCTTTTCATAGTTTTCCTTAGTCCTTCTGGCACACAAGTTAGCAAATGTCTGCGGCACCAATCTCCATGTTCTGATTCTGTATCCCAGTGAGGGTCTACACTGGGAACTGCCTGCTGGCCTGTGGGGAATTGCTCTCTTTCTTCTGTTGTCATCCTATTATTGACCTGACTGAGATACCAGTGATCGCCAGACTCTCAGACTGTAGTTATGGCGGCACTTCTCTCATTTGGGGTTAGTATCTGATCTAGCAGTAACATTGTATCTCCCCATGTCAGATCAGAGGATTGTCCTAACCCTTGTAAAACATCAATATAGTCATCAGGGTTATCTGAGAATTTACCTACATCTATTTTAATTTGCTTCAAGTCTGAGAGGGAAAAAGGTACATACACTCTGCACCGAATTCTCCAGAATACATCTTAGTGGAGTTTTTGCCTTGTGGGGAACGTTTCCCATCTGAAAAAAGAACATAGGGATGCCAGCACCGCTAGTCATTTTCCAATGAGCATTAGCCATAGAGCATCCTCGATGGTCCTAATGCTTATTCCTTTCCAGGGTGCGTAACCACCCATGAACCTCTGCTCATCAGATTAGTTACGCTCACCAATGTAGCAGTCTTGCACCTGGTTTCCCACCTTTCTTGAGCACAAAGAAAGCGATCTGGGCTGCTGGATTCTAGTGGTCCTTTACCAGCATGCCTAACATTGCCTTTGCACTAATGGGTGAGTTCTAGAGCTGGGCAGGGTTCCTGAGTATTTCATAACAACCCAGCTGCCCCATCAAGATGCATTCCCATAAACAACAGTTTTTATGCAAATTTGTTTCAGAGGGATTGTAGGTAACCTTTTGAGTCAGGATTGAGATAGAGTTTTTTGATTCTGTAAGTACTTTAAGGCTTGGCTGAGTGCAAACAGCTTGCACCTTTGAGCAGATGAATTATTGGACAATTGTCTTAACTCTGCTTCTACAAGAGTTTCCCTGTCAATTACTGAATACTCAATCAGTTTTTTTTTTCAATCACCCGGGAGGAACCATCTATCATCCTGTCCTGAAGGGAGTTTCTCCTAGGTCTAGTCGGACTTTTGTATGGTAATTAAGATTTAAATCCCCTGTTAGGAAATCTGCTGGGTTAAGGAAATTTTCAGTAGTTAATGTTAACTCATCTTTTTCTAACAGAATAGCCCCATACTTTAAGATTTTTGAGTTGGTAAGCTACCTTTCTGCTTTTTTTACTTAGGATAGCTCTGAGGTGTGCTCACAATGAGGTTTCCTCTTAAAGTTATTTTTCTACTTTCTTCTGCTAGCACAGCATTTGCCCCTACAGATTAAATGCATTTGGGCCATCTGCAGGTTACTGGGTTAAGGATTTTTGATAGGAAGGTTACTGATTGTCAGTGCTCTCAGTGCTTTCGGGCTACTCCCTTGTTTGCACTGACAACAAGGTAGTATTGGAGTGTTACAGGGTCATGGAGAAGACGTTCAATTATCAATTATAGGTTTTAAATTTACTCTGGCTTTTAAAGGAATAGGGTACACTGTTTTTTTCTTTACTACTTCTAAACTCTCTCTGTTTCTGGCTTTCTCTTTTCCCTTTCTCTCTCTTTTTCCTCTCCTCCCCCCCTCTCTCTCTTTCCTCTTTCTTTGACTCCCTCTTTTCCTCTCTTTTTCTCTCTTTCTCTCCTCTATCTCTCTTTCTCTCTGTCTTTCCCCTCTCTCTTTTCCCTTTTTCCCTCTTTTCTCACTCTCTTTACTCTCTCTCTTTTTGTAGATGGATTCTGGGAATACAGTGGAAGGACGTTCGCTCATTGCCCCCATTTGCCACTACAGGAACATGCGCCTCCCTATAATTTACTCAATTCGCTTTCATCCTGATCTATTATGTTTTCATAGACCTAGTTCCAGTTGTTAAAGTACTGGGTTATCAGTTCTAAGGTCCTGGCCAAGAAGCCAAGACTTGGAGACTGTATTGCAGAGGGGTAAGCTGGGTAGAAATTGGGGGAGGAGAGCATCTTACACAATGGGAGAGCAATCTTCCTAGCCATTTACAAACTTGGGGCCACGGCTCATAAAAGAACTTGGGGCCCTGGCAAGGATGTGGGGAATGGGTCCCACATAACTGCCCATGTCAAGAGCTATATACCTAAATTGGGAGGGGCACCAGGGACAAGACTCCCTGAGTTCGTAGTCTAGATGCGTAAGGATACAGCATAGAACTTCCCTAGATCCCTTTGAAGATACAACTTACTCTAATATTTGGGAGAGGAAGTGAAAGTCTGAAGCATTAGTATCTAGGAGGCAGGGATCAGAGTAAGTAGAATCAGAGGTAAGGAGAACTTGGGGGCTACACTTTCAAGAAAGTTGTGGTTGGGACCCAGGAGGTATGGGTCAGAAGGAGAGGTAGGGGTGCACGCATGGGCAACTGTTGAGTAGAGACTTCTGGCTGCGCCATGATCTCGACTGGCCAATGCCAGGAGGTCAGGACGACAGCTTTCTGCCTCTAGTTGGCCCTTAGCTTCCCCCAGGAAACTGTGAAAGCAGAAGCTGGTTCCAGGGAGACCAACGTCCCCAATCCAGAAGGCTTGGGGGTTGTTAGAAAGCCTTTTCCCAGGAAGCCTCACACCTGAATCTTAAGTCCAGCAGCCACGCTAATCATTTTTAACTGGCCTACGAGTGTTCAGTATTTTCCTCCAATTCTAAGGAAGGATAGGACAGAATAGCAAGCGAAAGTGGTCCAATGTTACTCACTGCTTTGGAGAATCCCTGTAAGGGTGCCACCAAATATTACGGGTGGGTCTTTGTTCTTAGAGCTCCCAAGATGGTGGCAGCTGCTCCCAAGATGGCAGCAAGACTTTTGTTCTCTGACCTGGGGTTCTTGGCCTCACGGATTCCACGGAATGGAACCTTGGGCCATGCGGTGAGTGTTACAGCTCTATTAGAAGCCGTGGGTCACAGAAGAGAACCGTGGAATCCAGTGACTAGTGTTCAGCTTGATTAGGATGAACTCGGGCACTTAGCCATGCAGGAACAATGGCAAGCCTCTAGCCCAAACAGGAATGGCAATGGGCGCATCGCTGGATCAGAAATGCAGCAGACACCCTGCCAGATCCAGAGGGGTGGAAGTCAATGGCAGGTCTATGATGGTGGCAAACAGCAGTGGTGGATGGTGAGCGAAAGCTCAGCTCAAGCAGGAACAAACACAGACCAGAAGAGTGTGCATTTGCAAGATTTAACGAGTGAAAACAGAGCTCCCATACAATGGGAAGGGACCCAAAGGGGCTTTCCAAAAAGTATGGCACTTTAAGAGTACACAAAACTCATGTTTTACTTAAACCACAAGAATAAAGTTCCTTTAAATTCGCCATGGCAATGAACTGAATGAGGAGGAACTTAGGGAAGAGACAGACTCTGTAGTGCTCCCAAAATCTCAGAACACAGCCGGCCCTTACTGCTACCTTTAAAATCTAATTTCTCTATCTACCCAATCAGACTGGATTAGATCATAATAATGTATTATATGATAACTAGAAGGCTTTGAAATGATTAAATACTATACAAACAAAGTTGTAGTTTTTTAATGCAAGACCATTACTCATTCAGGTGGAGCATTATTAACTATAATGTCCCTTGTATCAGGCTGCTGGATTGTCTCTTTACCCTTCCCTGTTCAATATTTTTATCAACATCCTGGATGAAGATATAGAAAGCACAGTTATCAAATTCACAAATAACACTAAGTTGAAAGGCAGAGCTAATATGTCAGATGACAGAATTTAGATTCACAATGATCTTGACAAGGCAGAACACCAAGATGAAACCCATAAAATAAAATTAACACGCATGCTATAATTAAAAGACAAACAAATGCTCTGCATGTGTACAAGACAGGAGAGGCCAGGCAAGACAGCATTTTTATTGAGGGGTGGGGAGGGGAGAACTAGAGGCTTTAGTTGATCTCTAGTTGAACATTAGTCAATATTTTGCTACATAGCTGCAGAAAAATTGTCTTAGGCTGAATAATACAGTAATATCTAAATCAGGATAGGCAATATCTATCCGGAAAAGAGTATTCATCCCTGGGTGCTATACTTAAAAGCAATGTTAGAAATTTTTAAATATTCAAGGAAGGATGGCAGAGAGGAAATACAGTCCTTATACCATATAAGGAATAGCTAAAGAAATTGCTTGCTGTAGAAAAGAGAGCTTACAAAAAACTAATACATATTTTCAGATATTTTAAAGGGCTATTACTGGTAAGAATATCTCATCATTTTTAAACATATTAACTGTATGATGTCAGAAAAGGTCATTGGCCTTCAATGCCTCAACTTTTTAAATCTCCAAAATAGACCTAAGATTATCAACTCTATAGGACTATTGTAAAAATTAACAATGATATCTGTAAGGTGGTGTAGTACATTACATGGAACATAGTTTACACTCAACAAAGCGTGGGTATTTTTACTCTCTGTTTCGCTAAAAGGCAAATTAGGGCTAATAGATGAATTAGGCAGAGCCATGCCACAAAAGAAAGAAGGACTCCTAAAATAGCTCCTTCCCTTGAATTCTCCATGAAGATGTTAAATGACTATTAGAAAATTTGGGAAGAGATCCCTCCATTGGGTGAAAGTTGCACTAGACAGTTTCTAAGTTCTCTTCACTGATTAGGTTCCTTTCCAATGTTAAGATTTTGTAGTTTTCTCTGATTTCTCACCATGCCTCCAATAGATATATTTGTGAAGTTAATAACACTCAAACAAACCAAGATTATTTGTGCTTTACTCTGTGCCCCACACTAAGAGTTGGCTACATTTATTATCCTCTTTTCACAAATGAGGAAATGGAGGCAGAGAGTAGCTAAGTAGTTTGACGAACTACATGCAACTCATTACTGGCAGAGTAACAGTTTGAATTCAGAACCAACTGGGTTAATTGTGACTCATCAGCCAGACCTTCTCTTTCTACCATTGTAGCAAGTGGGCCCCAAGAGGTCCTGTGATGCCCTAGGGTTTGTTTAGTTATCGCCAACCTGTTCTACAAACAGATTTAATTTTTAAAGTACAGTACATTTAAAATCACAAGGTACCACTGGTGACTGAATTGAAAAACATATTCTGCAATATTAGGAGATTTTTTTTTTTTTTTTTTTTTTTTTGAGACAGAGTCTCGCTCTGTCGCCCGGGCTGGAGTGCAGTGGCCGGATCTCAGCTCACTGCAAGCTCAGCTTCCCAGGTTTACGCCATTCTCCTGCCTCAGCCTCCCGAGTAGCTGGGACCACAGGCTCCCGCCACCTCTCCCGGCTAGTTTTTTGTATTTTTTAGTAGGGACGGGGTTTCATCGTGTTAGCCAGGATGGTCTCGATCTCCTGACCTCGTGATCCGCCCGTCTCGGCCTCCCAAAGTGCTGGGATTACAGGCTTGAGCCACCACGCCGGGCCGAGGAGATGTTATGTTCCATAAACATTTATTTTGTAAACTAATAAAACTCATTTCCTAAGTGCTGAAACTTTTCCTATTTCATCCATTTTGGATAGAACTCATCCAGTGATGAACAGCCCACTTCTTGCTCTTGTTTATTCTAACTTATAGAACACACATTAACTTGTGCATCTGCCTCAAGATCATCACATCATAAATACTAGTTATTGTCCTAAGGCATCGTTCATTAATGTCCTAAGGATGTATTGATAAATGCACTTGCATTCATGTAAGCAGTTTCTTTTTTTCTTTTTTTTTCTTTTTTTTTTTTGAGACGGAGTCTGGCTCTGTCGCCCAGGCTGGAGTGCAGTGGCCGGATCTCGGCTCACTGCAAGCTTCGCCTCCCGGGTTTAAGCCATTCTCCTGCCTCAGCCTCCTGAGTAGCTGGGACTACAGGAGCCCGCCACCTGGCCTGGCTAGTTTGTTTGTTTGTTTGTGTTTTTTTTTTTTGTATTTTTTAGTAGAGACGGGGTTTCACTGTGTTTGCCAGGATGGTCTCCATCTCCTGACCGCATGATCCGCCCGTCTCGGCCTCCCAAAGTGCTGGGATTACAGGCTTGAGCCACCACGCCGGGCCGAAAATAATTTTTTTATTTTGAGACAGAGTCTCACTCTGTTGCCCAGGCTGGAGTGCAGTGGCCGGATCTCGGCTCACTGCAAGCTTCGCCTCCCGGGTTTAAGCCATTCTCCTGCCTCAGCCTCCTGAGTAGCTGGGACTACAGGAGCCCGCCACCTGGCCTGGCTAGTTTGTTTGTTTGTGTGGGTTTTTTTTTTTGTATTTTTTAGTAGAGACGGGGTTTCACTGTGTTTGCCAGGATGGTCTCCATCTCCTGACCGCATGATCCGCCCGTCTCGGCCTCCCAAAGTGCTGGGATTACAGGCTTGAGCCACCGCGCCCGGCCATGTAAACAGTTTCTAAGTGAGGGTCTGCCAGATTCTTCAAAGAGTAAATTCTATGAGTCATAGGGTCTTATCTTTGTGATAGGGTCCTGACTGCTCACAAAATTTTCTTCCTTGTTCCAGATTATTTCAGAGGGATGTAGCTGCAAGATAAAAGACTTTCAGTTATGTAAGATGATGCTGCTTACTCAAAGCAAATTCCAGTGCCTATCAGATTATAAAGTGACAAAATGCAGGAACTGGTGCATGGTGAGAGGCCAGAAAAAAATTAACTGAACAATGTGGTTTATGAAGGCACAGGAAATTTTGTCTATTGAAAGGGGTGGATTGTTGAGAAGAAGTAGAGGGAATTTGTAGGAACAAGTAAGAAAGTTTAAAAGTAAATTAGGTTCAAGTAAAATTCTATGACACCTTAAACCCTAAATCATTTTTTCTGTTTATTTGAGTAAGTTTTGTTTCTTTGTTGTTGTAATTGGTTTAAGTTTCTAGTTCTTATGTCTCTGTGTATTTAAGCTTTCAATGCAGGTGCATTTAAGCTCTCAAATGTTTATAGAATTTCCTAGCATCCTCTTTCCTGAAATTTAAATAGCTTCATATTCAGTTTCACAAGTATGTTGTTTTTTCTTTCTGTGGGAAGCTACAAGCTAAGACTTATTTGGAAATTTATGTTTAAAACTTGGGATAATCATCTACAAATATTTCTCTAGGAAAGAGCTTTCACCTAAGTAAATAGATTTAATGTGCCAAATCTCTAATTTGATTGACACCTGATGGCTATTTATTCCATTTGTTAATCTTTCTGCTTATCTTAGCAAATATATGAATTGAAGCCTAACTACTGAACTATAACTAAAGAATAAAAATAATAAAGTTTCATAGGGTAAGGTACACTTTATAATTAATGTATTGATATACAAGAACCCTCAAAATAATTTTTTTATTTTGAGACAGAGTCTCACTCTGTTGCCCAGGCTGGAGTGCAGTGGTGCAATCTCAGCTCACTGCAACCTTTGCCCCCCTGGTTCAAGCGATTCTCCAACCTCAGCCTCCCGGGTAGCCGGGATTACAGGCGCCTGCCACCATGCCCAGCTAATTTTTGTATTTTTAGTAGAGACGGTGTTTCACCATCTTGAGCAGGCTGGTCTTGAACTCTTCACCTCATGATCCACCCACCGCAGCCTCACAAAGTGCTGGGATTACAGGTGTGAGCCACCACACCTGGCCTTCAAAATAATTATTAATTCAATAAACACTTATTGAGGACTACTACACTTTGCTAAGTGCTAAGCAGACAAGGGAGTTTAGTGAAGAAATAGCATATCTCATACAACATATTAAGCATTTGGGTGATAGGAACCCAAAAGGGAAAGCACTTACCCAAATTAACAGAGTCAGGGAAGACCTAAAGATAGGAATTAATCACAAGAATGGAGTGGAATTAGGATAGGAGAAAGGACAAACCAGCCAAGGAAGACAATGACAGAAGACCAAGAGGTAAGAAAGTATGAATATGTGGAAAAAACTCAAGTGTGGTTTATGTGTACTGTTTCCAAATGGTCTTCTCACTTTCTCCTCCATATCCCTTCTATAGCATTCCACTTCTCATTATTTCCCTGAGACATTTTTTATCAGTATCACCAATGACCTCCATAAAAGTCCAATTTTAATAGTTTTCTATTGCTGCTGCAATAAATTACCACAAGTGCAGTGGTTTACAACACAAACTTATTATCTTACAGTGCTGCAGGTTAGAAGTCTGGCATGGGTCTCACTGGGTTAAAATCAAAATGTTTTCAGGTTCTCGAGACTTTTATACCAGAAGAAACACTGCAAGTTTGCACTAAAAGAGACAGTACAAAATGAAAGAAGGCTGTCAGACTGATACCACTTCCTGTCAAATTCTGCAGGCAAAAAATATACTGAAAACTACTCAGCTGAAAACATGTGCTACCTTCATGAAAGCAGAAAGACAATGCCAAGCATGGAGCATGAAACCCAGAGGGTAGAGCTGAGAGCCACTGGATGTCTGTAACTGATACCTCATGTCTGTCCCTTCAGTGTGTTCTGAAAGCAAATAACTTGCTTCTTCTTGAGTTTCATGTCTACAGATAGAAAGGAATTGTGCCCCAGATAGATTATACTTGGAGACTTACTCATAGCTGATTTAGATGATTTAGATGATGAAATTTCACCACAGGAACCCTTACTATGTGGCACTCCACCAAAGTAATTTTACCTTCACAGCAACTGCATACAGAGGATATTATCATTATCCCCATTTTATAGACAAGGAAACTGAGGCTTAGAGAATTTAAATAGTTTGCCCAAGATCAAGCAGGTAGTTGAGGATAGAGATGGGATTTGAAGTGAGCCCAGCTCTGGAGCACACTCAAGGCTCTGCTCTCTCCCTATACCTCTGCCTTTCTTCTCCCCACCCAACCCTACCCACATTAAATGTGGGTAACTCAATAGAACTCATTAAGTTTCTTCTTCATCCCCTATCATAATACTAATGCACTAAAACAAGAAAATGTATACTGTACATGCTGTACAATAACTACATTGAAACATACTTTTCTGCTTTAAAAGATAAATTTTATGTCATCTGTATTTTTCCAAAATAGCCTGGGAGACATGACTTTTGTTTTGAAATATATGTACATAATGTTCCCTCATTCTGCTCATAGGCAAACTGTGGACCTTATGGTATGCACAGTAAAATACATGCTGTATAGTAAAGGACATATTAACCGCAGATAAAAGGAAGATTCTGCCTCCCTTTGAGTTCTAAAACAGAAAGCAGTGTTTTTTTTGTTTGTTTGTTTTTGTTTGTTTTTTGAGACAGAGTCTCACTCTGTCGCCCAGGCTGGAGGGCAGTGGCGTGATCTTGGCTCAATGCAACCTCCGCCTCCCGGGTTGAAGCGATTCTCCTGCCTCAGCTTCCCAAGTAGCTGGGATTACAGGTGCCTGCCATCACACCTGGCTAATTTTTGTATTTTAGTAGAGACGGGATTTTGCTATGTTCGCCAGGCTGGTCTCGAACTCCTGACGTCAGGTGATCCACCCACCCTGGCCTCCCAAAGTGCTGAGATTACAGGTGTGAGCCACGGTGTCCAGCCAGAAAGCAGTTTTTTTAGAACAGAGATTTCCCACCTTATTTCATTGATGCCTTTATGTATTCAATAAGGAAGGCACAGGTATCATTTCTCTCATGAGAATGAAAGGCATTGTGTGTAGGTACAGTTTTAGAATCTCATTCTACTCTTCGTTTTAGTTAGATCAGGGTCCTGTACAAAATACCATTACCGGCTAGCTTAAACAACAGATATTTAGTTATCACAGTTCTGGAGGCTAGAAAGTTCAAGATGAAGGTACTGGCAGATCTGGTTCCTGGTGAGGGCTCTCTTCCTGGCTTGCAGATAGCTGCCTTCTTGCTGGGTGCTCACATGCCCTTTCATCAGTGCAGGCTTATGTGGAGATCTCTGTGTCTTCCTCTTTTTGTAAGGGTACTAACCCCATCATAAGGGTCCCATCATCATGACCTCAAATAAACCTAGTTACCTTCCAAAGGCCTCACCTCCATATCAGGAGTTAGGACTTTAACTTATGAATTTTGGGAGTACATATTCAGTCCATAACAACCTCCTACAATGTGACTTGCATTACATTATTATGAAATCAGGAGAAAATATATTGAGTAATTATCTTCTGGTTGTGTTAAAAATCTTAATCCCCTGGTAAGCAAAATATGTGAAAGACAAGTTTCAAGAACACAATTAGAAAGAATAAAGTTTATTAGATGTACAAAGGAGAGATGATGCCAGGTTTCACAGAAAACAAGATTCATAAGCTGTGACTTGGATTTGTGGCTCTGCCTGAGATAGTCCAGCAATGCCACAGTCAACTGAAAAAAAGAAAAGATTCATTTGAACCCAAATTGTATTCACACAACATCGTTAAGTAAACTGATAGAAAATCGGTAATTACTATATTTTTAGAGTTTCAAGAAGACTTAAGGCACAGCCATGATTAAGAGCTTATTGTGACAAGAATATGAAAAAGAGAAATGAAAAATCCAACTCCTCAGGCCAGCTCAAACTGTAGTTTTCCTCCCAAATAGCCAGAATGAAAAGAAAGGATTAAAGGGGGAAGGGAAGAATCTAACATTTACTTGAACCCATTTGGAGCATACACTTCAGTGGGTATTGTATGATATTTTATTTAATCCTCATAACAACATTGTGTGATGCAAGCTTTAGAAGTCATACATTATAAATGACAAAACATAGACTCTGAAAGCATAATTTGTCCTAGATCACATAGTGAAGTATGAGGCAGTTCTTCTGTAACTTACCTGTGTGCGCTTTCCAGTGCAATACAAGTAGGAAGTAATGTAGTCTATGATTTGGGGTACACAGAAAACCACCCCAAAAATTATTGCCCACAAGAAAAGGCATGGTTTCTCAAAAATCACTCCTTATTAGTCTTTAAAGCTTTCTAGTTACCTTTTTCTAATTTGTTTGTATATTTAAAATCCAAATAGTTGAGTATTAGGCCCATGATGCACCATTAAATGAAAAAAAAAAAAGTTGTCAAAAATATAGAATGGACCTAAAGGAATTGTACTAACAAAGGAAAATGTAAATGCTCCAAAAATGTGAGTATGATTAGGTAAATTGTAGAGAGATTTAGCTGTTAGAATAAAGACTTCTACTACCAAAAGACTAGGTTAAGCTATAATATTAAGTACAAAGACCAAGACACAAAGTAGTACGTAGAGTGTGATTACAACTATGTGAAAATGCATAGAAAATTAAAGGCTGTACATGAAGTATAAAAATGATGCACTTAATGTAACAAAATTATGAGTAATTATTCCCTTGCTATTGTCCATATTTTCAACATACTTCAATTAACTTTTGCAATTTCTTAATCAGAAATCAGTGAGCTTTTAGAAGCAACATGCTTAAATCAAGCCATGCAATAGCTTCCTCCTTGACGACCAGAAACAGTTATCGTTTTTTGTTTTTCTTTTTCATTTTATTTCCCACAGTGCACAGTTTCTTACACCCAGCTGATGGTCAATTTTTTTAATAGAATATATGTTTTTAAAGGACAGACAAAAGCAAAATACGATCCCTTCCCCCCCCCCCACCGCATAGAAAATATTTCCTATATAGGCTTACTAATTAGAGATTTGTGTTAATGAGTTCCTCTTTTAAAATGCAAATGCATCAAATGGCTAAATGAGCATAAAGCAAGAACAGAGAACACACAAGAGGAAACACAAGTGGCTAATAAACATTCAATGAAAAGTTCAACCTCATTAATAATCAAAGAAGCCAAAATTAAAATATCAGTTTTCTTTATGAAACTTGCAAAAATTTTCATGGTAATTCTTAACACCAAATGGGGTATAAACAGGAATATAAATACATGCCTATTCAAAAATTACTGCTAGAACTGAAAAATTGGACTCACTTTCTGAAAGCAATTTAGCAAAATGCTCCTGACCTTTGACACAAGAGTCTCATTTTTAGGAATACAGTTTAAGAAAAAAAAAATATAGGCCTATGTAAAAGACTTACCTTCGTGGATGTTCAGTTTAGCATCATCATCCCAAAACAATTTAAATAATCTAAGCCGGGTGTGGTAGTTCACCCTTGTTAATTCCAGCACTTTGGGAGGTGGAAGGGGCTGGATCATGAGATCAGGAGTTTGAGACCAGCCTGACCAACATTGTGAAATCCCCGTCTCTACTGAAAATACAAAAATTAGCCAGGTATGGTGGCACGTGCCTGTAATCCCAGCTACTCAGGCGGCTGAGGCAGGAGAATCGCTTGAACCCGGGAGGTGCAGGTTGCTGCGAGCTGAGATGGCACCACTGCACTCTAGCCTGAGCAACAGAACAAGACTCCATCTCAAAAATAAATAAATAAATAAATAAATAATCTAAATAGCTACAATAAAGGAGAACTAAATTTTTATATATCAATTCAGTAATATACTAGTCTTTACAATAGAATTTTCAAAAAATAATTGAATATAGGAAAATTCTCTTGATATAATATTAATTGGCACAAGTAGATGCAAATTGTGCTATACATCATGACCTCACTTTTACAAGAACTTAAGCATAGGTAAAGTATTGGAAGAAAATAGGAGTAATGCCTTTCTTCTGGCTGACGGTATTTAACATGATTTTTGTTGTTTTCTTGATTTCCTTATATACCCAACTGTTCTAAGAGAATGCTTGCTGTATATAACAGGCATTTTAAACATGTGTTCTACCTATTCTAGTTGCAATTTCTGGGACTGATACCAAATGAAGAAAATGTTTCTACACAAAGATATTTATACACAGCTTTATTTAAAATAGTAAAATTGGGGGAATATCTTTAACTACCTAGTTAAAGGTAGTGTGACACAGCTATAAAACAGACCATATTGTCTTTTAAGATTCTGTTTAATTCCTTTTACTTCATGCAAATTAATCATCTTATTTTTGTGTGATAGCATGAAAGATACGAGGACAGCTAGGAAGGAACACACACACACACACACACACACACACACACACACACAGAGACACTCCATCTTCTCCCTAAACAACTAAATTCAGGATTGGAGTAGGAGATCAAGTTTTCTGTTCTTTGAGTACCAGCAGCAAAACGAACAAGATTACTTCTCTCTCTGTGAGTCTGTGCTACATTTTCTAACCATCTGAAACATAAACACATACAGATAATAGAGAGTGAGAGTTTTAATAATATGAGAAAAATTTTGACACCACAGTTAAATTTTGAAAAGCAAAGCAAAATTGTGAAATACACAGTGGAACCTCAGCTTTTTATATGCACATGAAAGTGGCCTATTCAACAGTGAATTCAGCAGGACAGAAGGATGATGTGGTTTTCTTTTCCTCCATTCTCTGCCTTCAAACTGCTCTATGAAATTTCCTTTTCCCATTCTTTAATGATATCTTGGACAAATCCTATAGCTTCCCAGTCACTTTTCAGTGTTAAAAATTTCCCTTCCAGTCTATTGGAGTTTAAAGTCTCACATTCAGTTCTGTGCTCATCTTGGCCTTTCCCCCAGCTGGAGAGAATTCGGAATGGGGACCAGCAGACCCTCCATCATCATGCTTCCTGTCTCATTTGCTCTTTTTCTTCTAGTGCTTCCAGGAATAGGTAGGAAGAAGAACTACAGAGATAGACCAAAGGTGTACTACTAACTGGAGCCAGTCTAGCCTCTCCTAGCTACAACAGGTTCTCAATAGGCCCTAAGGGAACCCCCTCACTAAATAGTTTACTGACATGAGAATTCATGTCAGCTTAGCTGCTTCTTAACCCCATGCCACTCCACTTCCAACTCTAGCATGCACCCGAAACTCTGCTGGTGTCCCCTTTCCAAAGGCCAGTTCTCTCAACTGAGATGTGGAACAGACTACTGAAGCCCAGATACCTTCCTTGATGTTCCCTTGGCTCTCTAGAAAAGGGCATATCTGGCTGGGCAAGGTGGCTCACATCTGTAATCCCAGCAATTTAGGAGGCCGAGGAGGGCAGATCAGCTGAGGTTAGGAGTTTGAGACCAGCCTGGCCAATATGATGAAAGCCTGTCTCTATTAAAAATACAAAAATTAGGCGGGTGTAGTGGAAAGTGCCTGTAATCCCAGCTACTCAGGAGGCCGATGCAGTGGAATCGCTTATACCCCAGAGGCAAAGGTTGCAGAGAGACAAGATTGCACCACTGCGCTCCAGAGCAAGGCCCTGTCTCAAAAAAAAAAAAAAGAAAAAAAAGAAAAGAAAAGAAAAAGAAAAAGAGAAAAAGGCATATCTTTGTTGTGGAAAACAGCTTTATCTCTCTCTCACCCACCATTGACTTCTCTCCCCTCTCCCCACTCCATAAAGGCACAGAGCGCAGGTCATTAAGTCTGGAGCATAAGCATCCAACTGAAGAATAAGATTCCTACCTCCCATTTTGTAGTGACAGCCCAATGTTTAGAAGGTATTCTGTTGGAAGCCTGCTATACATGATGTTCTCCTGCTCCAGATGACAGCTCACATTTCTAAAAGCTTATATGGGTCCCTTGAGTATAGTACTCATATAGAGTAGGGAAAGGGTGAGCATGAAGGAAGACAGGCCAGTTCTGCCACCTATTAATAACCTCATGAAGATACAACTGATGCTTCCTGAGGCTGTCTTTAGAGTATGGATGTGCACGCTACCTGTATGTTTTGTCATTTTGTTTGTTGTTAGTTTGGATATTTATGTGCTTGGTTGATTGGTTTCGGGATTTTAGAAACAACTTCAAGATAACAATGCAAGATAACAATGATAAAAACATTCTGTCAGCATTCTGTGACACAGCAAAAAGACTGGAAGAAAACATCCTAATAGACTACAGTGTTATTAGTGCTTCTTACTAGGTGGCAATACTATAGTTTGTTATTACCTCCTTAGCTTCTGGATTTTTCTATTTTTTGTAAAGAGAAATGCATTAACAATCAAGAATTTTAAAATGATATTCAAATGTAATGAATGCATGCTTTTTATATGAAAGTGATTGAATAGGCATGCTCATCTATGGTTATAAAAAGATTAGTAATAGAATAAAGTGTCTAGGCACTGGCAGATTCTTTACTGCTCAGACAAATCAAGAAATTATTCTTTTTTTAAATAATGGGTATAACCTACATTGCTACACACTCACACAAATACACATACACACTTAGAGGAGAGAATCATACTTATTCCACATAAATGTTGAGTTATGTTAAAGAACTAGGAATTCTGAGATCAATAATAAAGTTCTAAAAAAACAAGAAAGATTCCCAATTTAGACAAGACAAGGTAAATCAAATAACAGGCAAACTGGAAATGAATATCGAAACCTATTATTAGATATGTATCATATAGTCTATTTAGGTTGTAAACATTATCATTTTCCATATTATTGAAGCCGCCCCACTCACTTTTAATATATTCCTGTATTGCCTTCATAAAATTCTAAATTTAAAAATTCCTCTAAGCATTGAAATTAGTGTGCATGCCTATGCACACACATGAATACACACACACACACAGACTCACATATATAGGGTTCTAGTTATTCAATTAATCACAGTGTCTGGGGAACAGTACTTAATTAAGCCCACTTAAAACCAGTGCAAAATTTCATATATATATGAAAAAATGTATGAATGGGACATCACACACACACACACACACACACACACACAAACACACAGAGGCTCACATATATAGGGTTTTCATTATTCAATTTATCACAATGTCCGAGGAAAGGCACTTAATTAAGCTCACTTAAAACCATGGCAGGCCGGGCACAGTGGCTCATGCCTGTAATCCCAGCACTTTGGGAGGCTGATGTGAGTGGATCATGAGGTCAGGAGTCTGAGACCAGCCTGGTCAACATAGTGAAACCCCGTCTCTACTAAAAATACAAAAAATTATCTGGGCGTGGTGGCAGGCGACTATAATATCAGCTACTTGGGAGCCTGAGGCAGGAGAATCACTTGAACCTGGGAGGCAGAGGTTGCAGTGAGTCGAGATCACACCACTGCACTCCAGCCCAGGCGACAGAGACTCCATCAAAAAAAAAAAAAAAAGGGCAAAATTATATATATATATATATATATGAAAAAAATGTATGAATGAGACTTGTCTTCACACACACACTCCCCTACAAGCTCACATATATAGGGTTCTCATTATTCAGTTATCTTAGTGTCCAAGGGAAAGGCACTTAACCAAACTCACTTGAAAATCAGGGCACAATTATATATTATATGAAAAGAAAATGTATGAATGGGACTTTACTTTGAAAACTAGAAATTTAAAAAAATTTTAGCTTTATCTTCTATTTAATGAAATGGAGGTTGCATTTGCAACCATGTACCAATTCTTAGAATTTGCAAAAATAAATGAGCCCATCACTACTTTTTATTTACTGTGTTAAATTTTTCACACAAAAAATGTATAGTATGTTTTCCCCCTCAAGCTAGACTTTCACAGCAGAATTATACAAAAGGGTTGTTTTCTTGCAAAATTACGTAAGTATGCATCCATTTTCCCAAAGGAGGTCTCTTAATCCTTTGAAATTCAAATCATTGTCTTTTGAAAAACCTGTCTAGTCATCATGATTGCCACTTTTCCCTTCAACTGTTAACTCATCTAACATCCTCGTTTATCAACAGCTTTGCACGTGATTACAGCAGTTTTCAAGTACTATCACTTTCCACAGACTTCAGAGGTGGTTGTGAAATTTGCAATTACATGTTGAAATTTGTTAGAATTTTATTTGCAGAAATTGGATATTTATACCTTTCTGTAATCACCTATAAAGACAATGACTGAAAAACAGTAGCATTTGGTGGATTAGGAGAAACATATTCAGGTTATGAACACTTGTATTTTCCTGACAACACTTTTATTTTTCTGACAATGATCTCCAAAAGGAGATTGGATAGTTACTGTTAGGACAGTGAAAAACCCTGTGTGTGTGTGTGTGTGTGTGTGTGTGTGTATGATTGTGCATTAAATCTCTGGACCATGAGAGACTTACCTAGGAAACTTTTAGAGTTAAAAATGAGTAAAACAAGGTAAGCATCCTCTCCCATTTTCAGTCCCAAAATATCGACATAGACTGAGGAACTTAAACCAGATCTTATTGTAAATTATAGCCAGAAAATCACCTCTTCCGAGAATTCAACTGCACTGATGGATATTTTAACTAGAGTAGAAAAAGGGAATCGAAATTTAAGTTAGGAATATGAGACCTTTCAGGGAAACAAAAATGAATTTTTAGAGGTCTGAAGTGTGTATATTTGGTGGATTTATGCTTTGAACAGCTAAAATAAAAGCATAAATATCCTGATTAGAGAAAGTTGTAAATGTACAGAAAACAATAGTTGACCACTTTGAAATGTTGACATTATCAGTCAGAGCTGCAACACACACATTCACACTACCTTTTTTCTTATATGGTGCTTAATTTTAATATTAATTAATGCAGTAGTATTAATTAAATGCTACTTTGTGCTAGACTATTTTAAACCATGCGATACAACCTAAAAGACAGATTTAAAGTTCTCCTGTGTAGAAAATGTCATTGCACTATTTCTAGCATTATTTTATAACTTAGTAAATCTAATCTCTTCTAAACATTTTCAGACTCCTTAAGTTACTTCTGACTTCTAGAATTTACCAGAAAATTCATTAATGAGTTCATTAATTTTTCACCTATCTATAAACCTTATCACTGCCATTTTTATTAGCTAACATATAATTAACTAGGTTTGACTTTTTAATTTTAGGGACAAGTCATTTACCTATATTATCAACAGTTTTATAATAATCACTTTTTTACTCTATCAGATTTATATCCCTCATCTAGCCCAGTAATTAGGATTCCATACTTAATATCTCATGGTCATAGTGACATTTATATCTGTCTTTTTTACTCTCAGTCTTTACATACTGAGTAGCTTGTAATCTTAACTCTCTATTTTCAAGAAATCAATAGCAATAATGTGCACAAAATTGCAGTATTAAATATATTAGAGGTATATCTATTAACGGAAAATTTTGATCTTCATTTTCTGACATTTATACCACATATGTCCATTGACTACCAACTTTCTTCATGTACTAAAATATTTAAAAATTTAATGTTACTGATTGTTGACAAATAGAAACAAGGATTAAACAATGCCATCTCTCTTGAAACAAATCTGAATTCATGGAATAGTGCTAATGTTAATTCTGCCAGCAGATTCATTCACCCCTTGTGAGATATGGTTCCTCTAAAAAGTTAAAGGCCAAAAATATATAACAACAAACAGCATAACCTCTTTTAAAAAGTTCTAGAATCTCCATAAAGTGTTTTCCTATAAATACACAAGTTTTAAAAAGAAAGAAGAAAATGGAGTCACCAGAGCTTTGCTTAAGCTAAGAGTTCAGTTAGCTAATTAATTCAGTTAATTTAGGCTTGACATAATACATTACTCAAAATATTTTTCTCCTTGAGCTTTAAAAATTCTACAAATAAGAGTTTAAAGAGGCCAGGCGTGGTGGCTCGTGCCTGTAGTCCCAGCACTTTGGGAGGCCGAGGCGGGCAGATCACATGGTCAGGAGATGGAGACCATCCTGGCTAACATGGTGAAACCCTGTCTCTACTAAAAATACAAAACATTAGCCGCGTGTGGTGGCGGGCACCTGTAGTGCCAGCTACTCCTGAGGCTGAGGCACGAGAATGGCGTGAACCAGGTGGGCGGAGCTTGCAGTGAACCAAGATCACACCACTGGACTCCAGCCTGGGTGACAGAGCGAGACTCCGTGAGACTCGCACAAAAAAAAAAGAAAAAAAAAAAAGAGTTTAAAGAGCAATTGTCTATGTCATTTTTATTTTTTCTTTTGTTTGCAGTATTACAATCAGTATTTGCAAACAGTGTCTTTATAGGAAAAGTCCAGTATAACCATGGAATACTATGCAGCCATAAAAAAGAATGAGTTCGGCGGAGCAAGATGGCCGAATAGGAACAGCTCCAGTCTCCAACTCCCAGC
>NW_012116600.1:2011303-2070341 GCF_000951035.1 Colobus angolensis palliatus
AATTAAATAAAAAAAAAAAAAAAAAGAATGAGTTCATGGATGAAGCTGGAAACCATCATTCTCAGCAAACACAAGAACAGAAAACCAAACACCACATGTTCTCACTCATAAGTGGGAGGTGAACAATGAGAACCCATGGACACAGGGAGGGGAACATCACATACCAGGGCCTGTCAAGGGGTTGGGGGCCAGGGGTTGGAGAGCATTAGGACAAATACCTAATGCGTGTGGGGCTTAAAACTTAGATGACATATTGATGGGTGCAGCATACCACCATGGCACATGTATACCTATGTAACAAACTTACATGTTCTGTACATGTATCCCAGAACTTAAAGTATAATAAATAAATAAATACTCCAGTATATTTTTAACGACAATCTTTCAAAACAAAAATCTTTAAATGAAGGTTGGGCATGGTGACTCACACCTGTAATCCCAGCACTTTGGGAGGCCAAGGCAGGAGGATCACTTGAGACCAGGAGTTTGAGACCAACCAGGGCAACATAGTAAGACCCAGTCTCTACAAAAAATAGAAAAGTTTGCCAGGTGTGGTGGCATGAGCCCGTAGTTCCAGCTACTCAAGAAGCTGAGGAAGGAAGATCACTTGAGTATGGGAGGTGGGAGCTGAGATGACGCCATTGCACTCCAGCCTGGGTGACAAAAACAAAACAAAACAAAAAATCTTTAAATGAAATGTACTTAAATTGGGCAAAACTCATGTGAAGGCAAGAGAAATTGGTTTCTGAAGAGCTAGACGCTACATGAAAATTAGGGAGTAAAATTTGTGGTCACTGAAAAATAAGTGGTAAACACTTGAAAATAGTTTGGGAAAGTGCTCTTTGAGATTTTGCTGTAGCATTAATTTAATATGCTATGTGTTCACTTAGTGCCAACACAAACACTGTTATTATGCCTTCTGTTCAATATTTGTTGGTCTTCCAATACCTATGGCATTGCTATATTTAAAGATTACAAGATGTAGCAAAAAATAAAAGCTAAACGTGATCTGGCATATAATATCAACAACACAAAGCATATACAAAGAAGCATTTTTCTGCTAAAGATACTGAAGTCCATGGTTATAAGGAAAAAATTAAAAGTTAGCCAATGATCTTATCTAAGAAATTCTTTAAATAGCTCATATAATGAATGTGAACAAAAATAGATCTGCTTTGAAAAAGAGAACATTCTGGACATTTTCAAGGTTTCAAGTTTAGGTAAGCAGCAATATATTTGAGAGTTTAACCAGAAATCCCAAAAACTTTGAGGTCTGCCATATAAAATTGGAAATTCACATTAGTTTATGTTTACATGGTCCTTGCTGTCAGAAAGGTTTTCCAGCAACAGTACCTTTTCTCCCTAAAGGATCCTCTAAAATTTTTTAGCAGCCTTGAAAGTGGAAATTTTTAAAATTAAATAAGGTACACTAGAAAGTGAATGTGGAAACTAGAATTGTGAATGGCTCATACCTGAATATATTTTGTCACTCAAAAAATATTAATTCAGTACCAACAAAAGGCAAAGTATAAGAATATGTAGGACACTTTTATAAGAGCTTACAATTCTTTGATAAAAGATTTATACAGGCCAGGCATGGTGGCGCACACCTGTAGTCCCAGCTACTTAGGAAGATAGCTTAAGCTCAGGCATTCAAGTCCAGCCTAGGTGACATAGCAAGACCCTGTCTCTAAAGACAAAAGCAAAATCAAACCAAAAAGTTGAACAAAGATTTATACACACATACACATATTTATATGTATACCTATCTATATAGATAGAAATTATATAAATATATATAAACACAAGGCAAAATGAAGTGTGTTATGGACTGAAGGTTTCTGTACTCCAAAAATTCATATGTTGAAGCCCTTATTCCCAGTATGGCTCCATATGGAGATAGGGTCATTAAGTATTTAAGATTAAATGAGGTCATGAGGATCTGGCCCTTATCCTATAGGATTAGTGCCCTTATAAGAAGAGATACCAGAGAGGGCACTCTCGTGTGCTTGCTTGCTCTCTCTTTCCCGGGCCCTTTCTCCCTCCCTCCCTTTCTGTCTCCACATGTACTCAGAGGAAAGGCATGTGAGGACACAGTGAGAAGGTGGCCATCTGTAAGCTAGGAAGACAGCCCTCATCAGAAACTGAGCCCTGAAAAAATCGCTGGGACTTTGGGCCTCCAGAACTGCAAGAAAATAAATTCTGTTGTTTAAGCCATGCAGTCTGTGGTATTTTGTTATGGCAGCCTGAACAGACTAAGAGAAAATGAATGCCAAAGAATAGCAGAGACAATTTGTGCTGAGTGACAACATGAGGGAAGAATGAGACCATGATGGGTATGAGGAGGGGAAGATATTCGAAGGAAGAGGGAACCTATCTGTGCATTGATTTGGATACAGAAGACAGGTTAGTAGGAAAGTACATGCAATTTATAAAGGTGGAAATTGAATATATTTGGGAGACGACAAGTACCCATTAGTCCAAGGTAGACGTTGAGAGTTCAAGAACAGAAAGAAAGAAATGCAGCAGATGAAACAAGCATTTCTTTTTCTATCTCATCAGACTCAACCAAAAGAATTTAGTCAGCTTAGGAGATGTTCCCTGGGCAACAAAGAAAATATCCATTTAAAAAGTGTTGTGCTCAAGGGATGTCACTGTGTCTTAGGGCTGGAAAGAGTATAATGAATCTCAGACCAACTGAGTGGGTCTATTGTCCCCAGAGGACCAGGGTGAATCAGATACTATAGAGCAGAAATCTCTCCTCACCATTAGATAGGCTACATTGTCCCAAAATTGGCAAACAACACAGTTTTCTCTTGGAGAGATGTGCTTATTTAGCTAAACCACCAGCCAAGGACACTAGCAGGGCCACAGGAAGCATGCACAGGAATTGGAGAAGCCACCTCACCCTTCCTCATGAAATAGAACCCATTATATGCCTGGAGCCTGTGAGACAGCAGAGAGGTGACCATCAACTTTAATCCAGCAGAAGTCGAAGGTCTTCCTTAAAACTGAAGATCCTGCTGCTTCCCACTGCTGTGGGAAGACTGGAGAGCTCCCAAGAGACAGATTTGTGCAGTTGCTTGAAGAGGCAGCGTAAAAGGAGAGTCCAAGGAAGGTAGAACCCTCACCTCCATGGCCACTTCCTTCTGAGAATGCCCTAACTTCGCATATAGAATCTTCATCTACAGTATTAGTCCAATTAAGGGAAAAGATGGTCAGAGAAAGGGAGAAAGAGAAAGAAGTATTCCACTGCATTTATTTTGGGGATCCATCAGAGACAAAGGGTGTTGGTTCCTCTGGTCATTACTGGCTATAACCCTAAAGTTCATGGAAGAAAACTTTGCAAGAAGGAGACACTAAGAGTAATTTTTAAATTGCAACCAAGATGTATTTTAAAGGCTATCCTTTGAGGGGAGCAGGGAATAGAAGGACGCCAACATCTCTGTTACAGTAAGTTAAACAGGCAGTATGAAAGCAGCATTATAGCTTCTAAGCAATTAATAAGTAAACACTGCATGAAACTAAAATGCTTCATTAGTAAATGCTCACAATCCCACAAAGGCATGATTAATCTTTGTTCATTTCTCCAGTCGAAGCAACATGTCTTTTTCTTAAATTCCCCTTTGTATTGGTTCTTCTAAACACAGTAACTAACTAGAACAGTGTCAGCTCTAATTGCATGATAGTTTGGAGCCTTCAAATCTCCCAGAGGTTAAGTAATGTAGCATAGAGCCGGTGTTATTCAAAGGGAATGTTTTAATACACTGGGAGAAACGAGGATGCAGAGGCTGTGTGAACTCTAGCAGACACGCTGCCCTGAAGAAGCACTGTATTGTCTCTAATACCTCAAGTTCAGCAGTTTTAATTCCCACCTCTGTGTGATGTTTGACAGTTCATTCATTTAGAGAGCTTTGGGAGGCACAGGTGACTGAACTCAGATAGTTATTTTAAGGATATGTCGCTTCTGTTTATTTTTTAATGCTAAGGAGAACACACTGAGTGAGTCGGAGGAAGACCTTTTGCACACAAAAGAAACTGTTCTTTCAAAAAGGAGAATGTTTTGACATTTAAAGACTCAGCATTTCTTTGGAGATAGACTTCTTCAAGGCTAAAACATTGATTGGTACTAAGTTAAACAGAGTCTAACCACACTGCACCCTCTCTGAAGGTTGGATTTTAAAACACTCAAAGCAGTAAAGCAGGGATCTAGGTGAAAAAGCTTATTTAAGGTTTCTATACTATTTGTTGCAGTGCCCTGACTATGCCTGTTCGTCTAGGCTGCAAAAGGTATTTATGAACTTCAGACTTGATTTGAATTAGAAACATTACCAAAAATTGAAGTTAATAGGGCTAACAGAGACAGACTATGTTCTTTACACCGAAAGAAAATATTGAGGAAATATATTCTTTGCAACACTACCTACAGTGCTTACCCAAGCAATCATAGTGTGGTTGTTGCTCAGTTGTTGGGGATTATGGATATGTAAAGATGGACTGAAGAGGTAAACAGAAAGATGAGGAGATTTGCGAGACTGTGAGAGGAAGGTCAGAAACCTAGAAGAACTGAGAAGGTCAAGGCAGGATGTATAGCAAACAAGGTCCAAGAGCAAATTGTGGTACGTTCAATAGCTACATTCCAAAGAAAATATATATCTTATCAAAGTGTTCATAGAATTTTTTAAAAACATTTAAATAGCATTTAAAAACTGATGAACTTACTAATGTAGAAAGAACATTAGCAAGAATAAATTAGCAATGCCTAAAATATTATTTCTTGTGCTCCAAACATTTTATATTTCAATGGAAAATGACTCATTCTGTCACATTTAAATAGCCAAATGCAACATAAAAAAAATCTATTTAGAAATTATGTTGATCTTCCTAGCATATGAAAATGAACCAGGCTTCATTGAAATAGCAAAATGTCAACTGCTGTTCACCAAATCAATCCTGAAAGCCTATACAAATCATTGCTAAGATATAAAAGGCTATTTTTTAAAATAAGTGGCTCACCATAATTTTTCTTCTTCTCTCATTTTTATACTCCATTTTCTCCCTATCACTATTTTCCTCGAGTTTTTAACCTAAAATCCACATTATATTCATCACATCCAAATAAGAAGTTCATTCTGTCAAATCTTTTTTCATAATCCACATTTCTTTGTTCTCTCTTCCAGCTTCTCTTTCCACAACCTGGCTCAACTCTTTTGAATTCCCAGAATTTCCTACTTTTCCATTAGTTCTCCCTTGGAGGTTGAGAAAGTTATCAAGGGAAGATGTGGGAGAAATGCTTCTGATTCTCTGGGGAGCAGGAAGTGTGTGTATGTCCTGCACCCTCCCCCTCCAACTCCATTTCTTGAGAATCACAGCTCGTATGTTTCACACATGCAGCACTATTAATCATCTTTCTCAAGTGTCATTTTGATTATCATGCCCGTTTTTAGAAGCTTGCAGTCATTTTCAGTTGTCATCTTAGTAAAAATGAAATGGATAATCTTTTAGATTTTTAAAGAGTAATTTCTTAAATGCACAACAATGCTTGGTTATTTCAGGAATTTTAAGCAAGCCTTATTAGCACTTCTTTCATCTGAAGACATTTTTATTTTCCCTGGTAAATTAGATGCAACATCACTGAAAGCTTAGACATTTAACTCAATTAAAATATAAATGTTAAATGCTTCCTTTATTTTAACCGAAGATGTTATAATGGAAATGTTAACTTTCCTTGATATGGAAGACATTCACAGAAAACTGGAGATTTCCTTTGAATACATAATTATGTTTTTAAAATACTCAAATTAGTGCTGCATTGAATTACGAGCTGCCATTTCTAATAGTCACTTTGTTCTGACATTTCTACGTTAGCATATTATATTTCTGGAAAAAAAAATAGTGTCTGGGGACAGCATCTTGTTACTGTCCATGTAAAGTATTAGGAAAAAGTTCTGCCTAAGATTTTGTTTGTTTGATTTTCAATGCAATATGTCCAATGACCCTCAGAAGAAAAAAATACTTTTTAAATATTCACTAATCATTTTAAAATACATTTTGCATTGTAAGTGTAAATTTTTGCTAATAATTTTTTTAAATTTCGAAGCCAACATTCAATCAAATATGAAAAAGTGTTATACTTGTATGATGAATTTGCTTCCTTGGTAAGAGAATAGGAAAAAAGAAAAATGAGACCAGGTTCTTGAAAATGTCCTTGGACTAAATGTCTTCATCAAGGTGATCTTTCTATGATGCAAATTACACTTGTTTTTATTTGTGACTTGCTCTAGTAACCGACTGCCAAATGACAAACCACTCCAAATTTAGAAGATGAAAACAAAAATCATGTGTTTTGCTTGGAAATATGAAATGTGAGCAGGGTCAGCCCTACCTCACATGCTGCCAGCTGGGATGGCAAGAAGGCTGGGGTTGGCATCATCCAGTGGCTCACTCACTCACATATCCAGTAGTTGATGATGGCTGTTGTTGAGATGGGACTTAGCTGTAACTATTGGACAGAACACTTATATGTGGTCCTTGCTATGGCTAATTAGCTTCTTCACAGCATGACAGCTGACTTCGGAGAATGCATGTCCCAAGAGGACAATGTGAATGTGCATGGCATTTTTATGACCTTGCCTCTGAAGCCACATAGACATCATTCAGCCGCACTATATTGGTTACATCAGTTTCAAAGGTCTTGCCAGCTCAGAGCAAGGGGACATGGACTCTACCAACTGATGACATAATTGTCAACTTCACAGTATAGAAATTGCAGGTGAGATGAGATATGTTGTAGAAGCCATCTTTATTCTTTTTTTTTTTGAAATGGAATCTCACTCTCCCTCACCCAGGCTGGAGTAGTGCAGTGGCATGATCTTGGCTCACTGCAACCTCCACCTTCCAGGTTCAAGTGATTCTCATGCCTCAGCCTTCCAAGTAGCTGAGGTTACAGGCATGCACCACCATGCTTGGCTAATTCTTGTATTTTCAGTAAAGTTGGGGTTTCTCCATGTTGGCCAAGTTGGCCTCGAACTCCTGGCCTCAAGTGATCTGTCCACTTTGGCCTCCCGAAGTGCCCAAAGTGCTGGGATTACAGGTGTGAGCCACTGCACCCAGCCAGGAGGCCATCTTTAGAAAAAGCAATTCATCATATGGCTGCACACATGTGGGTAATTTCAGAAGAAGTAGCTCCCCTACAATATATGTTCCATTATATATTTATACTTAGACTACCCTTGACAAGTATTTTTTCTCCACAACACGGGAAATTGTTATGAACTTGATTTTGGGTATGATGACAGGAGAAACTTGTAGGCTGAATATTACTCAAAAGAGCCTCTCTCCTGATGAAAAGCACATTTATCAAAGTATTAGTATTTCACTCTGTCAAGAGCCTGGAGTTGACAGTCAGGCTGCTTTATCATCACTCTTTGTGGAATATATAATTAACTATTACACTTTGATTCATTCAAAAGAAATTCATTATGTGTCTACAATAAGTAACAAGGTGCTGGCCTAACCCTGCACCTTTAAATTGGTCAACTGACTCCTCTGACACCACACTCAACAATTTTGAACATATTTGCTTTTTTACCCATCTTAACTATGAACATTGCCCCACTTAACATCCTATGACCTTAGCCTAAGCTCCAGACCTCTTGCTTCAGCTCTTGACTAGAGTTTCACACTCACTGCCTTCAAACCTGATGATAGAAAGGACACGCTTTTGGATCATTTTCTTGGATATGATTATCACTTTTCTTTGGGCTGCATCCATCTCCTTCCCCGACTCCAGTCAACAGGCTCTGCCACTGCTAGTACTGCCAGCCCAGCCTCTGCAACCCTTTCTGAATGCCAGCCTATGAAGCTTCCATTTCTGGGGCTAGCAAAGCTAAAAGAGTCATGCCTCCAACCATGGAGAATACAAATTTGAATTATGCAGATGCTCACCTCTACTTAGTTTAACATCTAGTTGAAGGTGTAATATACGTAAACAACTAAATATAATGCAGAGCAGAATAAATGAGTATTATAACAGAAGTACAAACTCCTTAGCAGTATTAGATGAATTCAGATAAACACCTGACCAAACATGCTTAATTTCCCTAAAAAAAAATCTGATGTTGACAAATTATATATCATAAATATAGCTCAGTCAACATGTACCTAATTCAATTGGTTATCCCAAAGGAAGATAGAACTACCTGTTCCTGAGTACCATAGAAAAATAGTGTCCTAAGGTGAAATATGTCTTAACAATAAATGACAGCTCCCACTATCCCCAACCTAGATTTCACTATGTCCAAGGTGGCATGGTGCAGTGTCACTTAATTTCTAGGCAAGAAGACAGGCCCCAAACATTTCAACATACTAAAGTTTGTCACTGAAAGCTCTGTTGGAGCAGAAGAAAAACACGTTGTGAGTGCCCACAACGTTCAGACGTGCTGAATACCTATGGGAACAGTTCGGACCTCATTTATACTTGAATATACACACAGTTCCAGCAGTATGTACACCCAAGTATAAATGATCTCATTTAATCATGAGATCACGAATGAGATCATTTATACTTGAATATTTGGTTATACACAGTTGGTTATACACAGTTCCAGCAGGATTCAGTGGTTACTGCCTGTGCTGTTGTGTCATACAAAGTTTTCACTTTGTTTATTTTGGATATTATTTAAATTTCCTCTTTGTGTTTCCTACAAAAATTCTAAACACTGCCTTTGATCTTTTCTTTTTATTCAGCTAGTTTGACTCCCTGAAATTCCAAGATATGTTTTGGCACAAGACAAAAAGAGCTGAATAGATTAAATATTTTTCTAATTCTTTTTTAAACTTTGAAGAAAGACAAGTTAAAAGTTATTGTCGATACCATGTGACTTAATCAAAGGTGCTGAATGTGTTTTTTATATGCACTTCAGAAGAATATTTGCTACTTATATCCTTTGAATAATATAGTTGAACCTCTTAGCTCGTTTTTCTTTTAACAAAATTGTTAAAGATCTTTTTAATGTTTTATTTTTAATTATTGGAGAAAGCCTTGAGCATTCCAAGAACGTAAGATTTAAAAATAATAATAAAGTAAGCTTCTGTTGTAGAAGCTAACCCTTTGAATGTGGATGACTAATGTGTGGGGAATGAATAATCATTGTTCATAATTGTGGGTGGCAGTGTCTGCACAGCCTGTGGACTCGTTTGTTAACCAAAGTATAACTTTATATCTTTGTCTTATATAACCCAATATAAATTATTTGAGATATTGGAAATGTAGGTAAAATTTTAATAAACCAAATAGTATTCCAGGAAAGAATTCTGAATAAATAAAGCCAGTGTTTCATTGATCTTACTGCTGTCAATATAGTTAATAGTTATTGACTCTGCCTTCTATCTCTGTAATGGTCTTTCTCTCCTGACAAAGTATGTGAGTGTGGACTCTTTGCACTCTGGTCTGAGAATGGAAAGGAGATGTCCTCTTCCTGCCATCCTTCTCCCCCAGACGTCTCTGCAGACAATATAGATGCCTTCTATTGGCAGACTGGGGTCCTGCCTGAGCTGGACTGGGATTCTGGAGCCCTGGTTTCATGTCACTGTGAGAGCAATTCATGGAGCCTGATACGGTTTGGCTGTGTCTCCACCCAAATCACATCTGGAATTGTAACTCCCATAATCCCCATGTGTCATAGGAGGGATCAAGTGGGAGGTAATTGAATCATGGGGGCAGGGTTTTCCTGTGTTGTTCTTGTGATAGTAAGTCTCATGAAATTTGATGGTTTTATAAAAGGTAGTTCCCCTGCACACGTTCTCTTGCCTGCTGCCTTGTAAGACATGCCTTTCATCCTCCTTCATCTTCTGCCATGATTGGGAGGCTTCTCCAGCCATGTGGAACTCTGAGTGCATTAAACATCTTTCCTTCATAAATTACTCAGTCTCAGATATGTCTTTATTAGCAGTATGAAAATAGACTAATATAGAGCCTCAGTAGATCCATCCTGATATGAAGGCCATTCATCTCTCAGACTGGAATCAAAACTTTAAACTTCTGCTTGATATCACTTCCTAGCATTGCAATTGCCTTCTGGGACTTCAGCCAGCATGGTGGGTTCTGACACCCCACCCTCTTATACCCTCTTTTCTCTCTCCTGGGCGTTTGATCTGATTTCCCCTATGCCCAACAAAAGCCTAAGGTTGTACTGTACATGTGCCAACTTCCAGGCTCACATCACTCTCCTGACTCCATCTCTGACCAGTGAGTTCTCCCACTACTGTGCCAACCACCACAGATGACTTCTCTGCAGATTCAGCTTTGGATTCCATCAAGGAATCAATGATGCTCCTTTGATTACCATAAAATGGCACACAGTAGGACTCACTCAGAGGCCAGCCCCCACTTCTCAGTCCTTATTTCTTCACTTTCTCTCCTAAGAGGGTCCCAGCATATTGTCAGTTCAAACTAATTTGGTACCCACCCACCCATGGCTGAATCTATGCATGACCATTCTAAAAATAGTGTGGCAACTGCATTCCAGGGCTCAAAGACACTGCAGACCCCACCTCCCATCTCCATCAAAATGCTTTTGCTTTGAGCTGTTATTCCCTGTTTCTGCCTATTGTTTGTAACTGGATTTTGTCTGCTTAGTCCCTTTGTATTATCTCTTCTGCCAGTCTATCTGATTTTCAATTTTAATTCTACATTTGGACTTTCTCACTAATTGCCTTCAATTCCATCCACCCACTGCAGCGTGAGGACAGGTCGAGGACAAGCCTGACATCCCATCGTGACCCTCAGGAAGTGGTCACAGCCCAGCACCCAAGAGGAAACATGGCTGGAAGAAAAGATTGGCAACTACCCAAAACAAAATATTTTGTTTCATTTGAAGTTGACCCACTCATTCAAAACACTAATCCTTCTCCACCACCGATATACCTCTCAATCCCATCAAGGGAACCCATTTAAATTGCTGGAAGATCAACCCAAAACATATCATCATATTAAAGGAAAAATAAAAGGACATTGGTGGAAGTGATCATAGTATCTCCGTATTTCCCTACTGGTTTCAAAACTTTTTTTTTACATTACTAATTCACATCCACAGGATTGGAAGTATCCATTAGAATTAACTTTAACTATGAATGCCAGACATTCCAAGATAAAGTTTATTTCTCTTTTGTCTAGAAGTGAGAGGTCCGAGGATATGGCCAGGGACTCAGATGCCTGTATTCTTTCTCTTCCATTCTCAGCATAAGATGCTCCTGCAGCGATTATCAAATCTGCATTCTGGACCTAGCTTCAAGGAATGCCAGGAAATGCAGTCTTTAAGTGCCTATGTGTCTATCTAAAAATTAAGAAGGAAAAAGATACAGATAGATATTAGGGAACAATTTGTTTCTGCTACATTGGGCATGTGATTTCTAGTAATGTGTCCACTGAAATAAAATTATGAAAAAAGTGTTGGTCCCTGTTCCTCCATTGTCATTGTAACATTACGCAAATACATTTCTATGTATTTACATATTTCTATGTAATGTGCATTTCTGTAGATATATAATGATATCTGGAAAAAATCTAATGAATTTTGAACTACTTGAATCTTTTCTAAAATGTCTGATATCTGAGCCCATTTTATGATTATAAAACAGATTTTATCTATTTTTGCTTCATTGTATAATATAAATGAAATAATATAGAAATAAAGTATTTGGTTCACTTTATAAGAGGTACAGCATGAATAACCAATTGAAAGTAGTTTCCAGGGATCCTTTGCCAAAAAAAAGAAACAAACAAGTAAAAATGATCCTAAGTAAAGAAAGGGAATACTTGAAAGTCTTTTTTGTTTTTTTTGTTTTTTTTGAGTTGAAGTCTCGCTCTGTCACCTAGGCTGGAGTGCAATGGAATGATCTCAGCTCACTGGCTCACTGCAACCTCCACCTTCCAGTTTAAGCGATTCTCATGCCTCAGCCTCCCAAGTAGCTGGGATTACAGGTGCCTGCCACCACACCCAACTAATTTTTGTATTTTGGTAGAGATGGAGTTTCACCATGTTGACCAGGCTGATCTCAAACTCCTGACTTCAAGTGATCCACCCACCTCAGCCTCCCAAAGTGCTGGAATTACAGGAGTGAGCCAGCATGCCCAGCTGAAAGTCATCTTCATTAATACCTTTTATCTCTATTCATTTCATGAGTTTAAAATTCCATCATCAGCACTTTATTAATTCCAAAAAAATAAAGCCTCTGAGGTACATATGGAAGAAATTATTAAGATATCTTACAGTTGATAAAACTAAGACTGAGAGGTAAATTATTTACATATATTACATAACTAATTGAGGATAACTGTGGGTCTAGAACCAAGGTTCTGTGACTTTTGAATCCAGTGGTATTAATTTCCTTGCTCTCAATTCCTATGTGTAACTGCATTTATTCATTCATGCATGCATACATTCAACAATTACTTTTAAATTTTGTTCTGATCAGAGTCCCCAGAATACACCCCTTTTAGGGGGTGTAAATACTACCAAAGGAAATACCCTTTTAAAATAAAACATTCTTCAGTCCCAGGCTCTCCCCCGAAGTGGTTGCTTACTAGATACTGATATAGATATCTATATTGACATAAAGTAGGCTGGCACAACTTTAATATATACAGCAGGGTACATTCAGATGCCAGTACTATATTTGAAATCCAGTGTGTGTTTAGTTTTAAACCTGGTATTTTTAAAAACTGATGGTTTTCTTTTACTGGGCAGCCTAGCTTCTGGAAGACCTTCACTGTGATCATAGAGTGCAGAGTCTCAGCTGTGGTTACCCAGGTGACCTGGCACCTAAGTGCCCAACCTCTCAACAATAAAAGTCAGGATTACACCCAGCTAGGCCCATGAACCAACCACAAACTCAACTGGTTATTTTTTTTCCTAACCAGACAAGGTTAGACCAGTATATTTGTGGACCTGTATTTTCTCAGAACATTCTCATCTTCCCCTCTCCTTCATCAGCAGATGCCAAACAATGTCAACTATATCCAGCAGCTGACACTGAAGTGTCAACTGTAACCGGCAACTAACTCCCTTTTGGGCCAGAGTTGGTTATTACCTTTATTCTACAGCTCTGTGTCTTAATGTGAAGAAGCATTCAGTGGGAAGAAAAAGAACATCCTTCTAAGCTGCACATCTAGAATGAGAACATATCCCCATTCAGAATAAACTAGTATCCAATTTCTGCCTAGCAAAGATAAAATGGAGAGCAATATATATGTATGTTTCTTACCCTCCTGAAGTTGACAATCTAAGAATATAAAACTAAAGACAGACAAACAAGTAACTATGAAGGAAAGAAGAAAGGAGGGAAGGAAGGAAGGAAGGAAGGAAGGAAGGAAGGAAGGAAGGAAGGAAGGAAAGGAAGGAGGGAGGGAAGGAGGGAAGGAGGGAGGGAGGGAGGACCAGGCTCTCAGAGGGATGGCTAGATGCACACAAGTTGCCCACAGCCAACTCAGCTGAAGATAATAATTTATTCTGATTTGCTAAGCTGGACTTTGAAAATTCAGTGTGAGTGAGTAACCATCCTCTAACATGTCTATTATTACGAAAGGAAAACTAACAGTTATGCCCAAGAAATCTATGATATCAACCACCGGCATCTGCATTCAATGCTGACCTACTTACACTATTGGCCTTATTTACACTCTTAAAAGAGAAATTTCAAAACAGATGTGCCTTGATAATTTATTCCTTTTCAATGAAATAGATTTCAGGAACTGAATTTCAACTACAGTGTTATTGGAAAGGAGTCCTAATCCAGACCCCAATTGAGAGTTCTTGGATCTCATGCAAGAAAGAATTCACGGTGAGTTCATAGAGCAAAGTGAAAGCAAGATTATTAAGTAAATAGAAGGGTGGCTACTCCATAGCCCTGGGGGCTACTGCTTAGCTATTTTTATGGTTATTTCTTATCATCTGCTAAATACGGGTTGGATTATTCATAAGTTTTCTAGGAAAGGGGCAGGTATTTCCTGGAACTGAGGGTTCCTTCCCCTTTTTAGACCATACAGGGTAACTTCGCGATGTGACTATGGCATTTGTAAACTGTCATGGCACTGGTGGGAGTGTCTTTTAGCATGCTAATGTATTATAATTACCATATAATGAGCAGCGAGGATGACCAGAGGTCACTTTCCACACCATCTTGGTTTTGGTGGCTCTTGGCTGGCTTCTTTTCTGCATCCTGTTTTATCAACAGGGTCTTTACCACCTGTATCTTGTGATATCAGTCCTGTTGACCTAGCTCATCCTGTGATTGAGAATGCCTAACCTCCTGGGAATGCAACCCATCAGGTCTCATCCTCATTTTAGCCAGCTCCTATTCAAGATGGAGTCACTCTGGTTCATTTGAACTCTGACAACACCACTAAGAATCATTTTAGGGATGCTCAGTCTTCAAATTTTTCTGAGGTGGTTTTGGATGTAGTTGGAAATTAATCCTATGAGAGGGTAATAGAAAGCCAAGGCTCAAAGTTTGGAATCATCTATGGGCCAATTGGCATCACTGTATGAACTGCATTCATAGTTTCTACCAGTTCCTGATTATAAAGGGAACCATTCATTGATTCACTCATTCATTAAATTAATATTTGAGGATCTAAGCATGTGAGAGAATAGACGGCTGAGTAAAAACCTATCACTTCTTAAAATTTTTAAATCAGAGGCATTTGATTTCATGAAAAATTAATTACATGCCTATTGTGCATCAAGTCCTATGCCATTGAGCTGATGGGCAAACCACTGATTTTAATATAATCAGATAAAGCTTATGATAGAGATATGCAAATGATGCTACTGAAAGGTAAAGTAAGAAGCAGGCAACTGCTCTATGAGGACACAGAAGATTTCTGTTGCTGTTATTGTCATATATTTCTGTGTGTGTTTAATCTTGTACTGTGTTATTACATTCTAAGCACTGTACTAAGTATTTTTTGGGAATTCTGGTTTAATATTTACAGCATCCTAGGAAGTGAGCATTAATTTTCTCTACTTCAGCCTTATATGTGTAGAGGGAGGATGGGGGTAGGGAAAATGGCGGGACATTAAAGTTGGCCAGGTAAGAAGAGCCAGACAATAAAAGGTTTTACAGCATAAGTAACTTGAAAGCAGGAACTACCAGAGAATTTTTATGCAAAATAGCAACATAGTCTCCTTTCACGTTATGAAGAGCATTTATTCAGCCTTTGCATTAGATTTGTGGGGATATGCCCTCAGGAGCTTTCTTGAAAGAAATTCTGCTAGGTCATAAACATTAGACATTTTAACAGTGTTTTCCACAGCTGTTACAGAATAAGTTACATAAAGAATCAGAGGGAGCCCTGATTAAGATGACCTTGCCAAGGCAAGGTAGCATGCGCAACCATCATATCAATAGCTCTAGAAGCACTGTTTGAAGCCTTGGCTCATTCATTCAATGGCATTGCTTTTCTCCTCTTGGTACTTTATAGGGATGTGAAAATTAGTGATTACCTGTGAAATACATTATCAATTTCTTCCTGATAAATGTGATAAAGTTGCTCATTCTCTGTACCCAGAGAATGAAACAGAGTTGTACCCAGGTTAAGCATTAAGTATTATAAAAGAAGAACACACACACAATCTTCTGTGAACACACACAACCTCCTGCCAACACACACAACTGGGAAGTTCTGCTCGATCCACAGACATGTGAATTCTGTGTTTTGTATTGTTATAATCAGAATATACTAATATCAGCTTCCCTGGACACACTGAGTAATAAGCCATGGCTATAGTGGAGTGGTTATCATTCTAGCTACAGACTAGAATCTCTGAGCAGCTTTTTAAAAATATTCACTTTTAGATCTCACCTCAGACTAATTAAGAATTTTTCTAGGCCAAGCCCAGGTATTGGTATTTTTTAAAAGGTCTCCAGTTGATCTGTTATGTAACTGGGGTTGAGAACTGCAAACTCTTAGGGGATGCATAAGGCTGCATGAGTGGCTAACTGCGGTGTGGCGAATTTCAGTTCTTTCCAGGGTAAAGGCCCTCTTTAGGCCTTTGGGATTTTGAACGTAATCAAAATAAATTATTTGTTTGATTGTCTTAGCATACCTGTGAGGACATCTGTAAAGGTGAAGTCCAAACTGATGAAGAAACTGTCAAGAAATGCTGTTGAATCTCAGGCACTATCATTGGCCCATTTTAACAATTTTAAGGAATCAGGTTTTGAAATTTGATCCACAAAGAATTATGTATTTACTCATATATTTTACCCACAAATAGTATATGTTACCTCCAAAAAGCAATGCTGGCTGAATTATTCATAAAATGACATGCTTCTCAAGGAAGCTATTAAGAGAGAGAAACCAGGGCCTTTTTCCTAAACAGTGATCTTTAATAAATCAAAATAAACACTTTGTTAATACGGCTAAATATAATAACAATACTGACAACTTTAAAAGTCAAATTATTTTAGAAAACACAACTAAGTATCATATAATGCCTTTCTTATTGATCTGAGCAGTTCCAGTCAACCCTTACTAAAACTCTATTTTCATTAGAAGATTTTAGGGTTATGCTTTTATTGTTTTCAACTCATCTTGAATCTTTCAAGCTGGAGATTAACTCGCTAGGGACTACTTCTGACTGTGACGCTTTTAGGACAACATAGTTCAACCACCTAGAGATTATTGACATGTCACAAGTAAGATTCTTTTCTGGGGCTGCTTTCTGGGAATGAAAGCAGTCTGTAGCGGGCTCTTCCTTCCCCTGACAGGTGAATAAGCTCAAAGGATATGTGAACCCTTTCTCCATAATAAAAGAAGACAAACGTTGTAGTAGATGAGTCATAACATTGTTTGCCTTTGCAAAATTACAAGATGGGCTTTTCCTAATCATAAGAAACCAATTTTCCAATGTCAGTCTTAAAAGGAGTGGAAGCTTCTCATTTTCAAAGGTCACCATGGCTAAGTGGTCATTTTAGAAACCATCTCTAAGACAGGCTCAGATAAATCTTTTTCAGATATAGTTTATAATCATAAAAAGATGATATTAAACCCTACACTGAAAAAAGAGACCATGTATTCCAGAACACACAATTATGAAACAACATGTACAAAACTTTTAAAGAATTTTTTCAAAAAATGTTTAAGTACATTTATTATTTCACTTTATTTTCTGAGGATGAACTGAATTAAAATATAAAGCCTAGAAACTCAGAGTTTTGTAAAGGAGATGATCACCTCCCTGAAGAGGATCCAATATTTTCTAGTGGAGGCTATTACATAACTGTATGTTTAAAATTGCATTAGCTTTCTGTCCTTTAATTCTACTCCTTGAGTATATTTGGCATGACTATTGTTTACTCTCTTTCAACTTTACCCTATCCAAAATCATTTGTAAACATTACACTTATATGCTAAATATCAATACGCAGTTTTCTTCCTTTACTTAAAAACATACATATATCAATATCTCTGATTATTGCAATCCTGTCTGCAGTACAGATATATTGCATGTTGTCTATAATTTCTGTTACGTGTCTGCATCTTATCACCACACAGGACTGTAAGTCCTTGGATGGCAGAGATGTGTACCTTCCTGGTCTGATCAATATCCTCAAGAAAAGAAATAAATAAGCCTTCCCTTATTAAAAGTCTGCCACATTTCTTAATATTATGGAAATCCTTCCTACAATTAAAACAGCATGTGAGTGTGTGTGTGTGTGTATTCTTTCAGAAACAGAAATTTCAGTGACTCAGTAATATTCAAATAACAATATAAATACTGGTTTCATTAGATCTTCAATTGTCTTCAATGGTGCACTGTTGCAATTTGAGAATACAAAATTGAAAAAACGCTGCCGTGTCAGTTATTCCTGCTTTAACAACATCACCACTAAAAACTAGTAGACTTTTGTCATTTAATTCACTGCATAAAACCTCATGGATTAGGTGGAAAGTTACAACTTGATGAGTATTTGATGGCGGTGGAAGTGTGAGTAGAAAAAGATTATTTGCACTTCTTACAGATATTTTGAGTACTCTTTGATACCCTTTGTATTAGCAGCTAATCAAAATATTCTCCTGAGAGGGTGCTAAAACGTTTTCCTAGCAATTTAATCTGGGTGAAATAATAAAGTGTTAATACATGTTTAATAAGAACACTAGACGTCAGTTTCTTCAAATTGGATCCTGTTCAGGGAGGTGTTCATCTACTTTAGAAAACTATGAGCTTTTGTATTATGATTCAATTGATCCACAAAGACAAAAATAAAATAATAAATGTACTTGAAATTTTTTGAAAAAAATCTTCAAAATTTCTTACATGTTATTTCATAATTGTATGTTCTGGAATACATGATGGATATGGTTTTGCTCTGTGTCTCTACCCAAATCTCATCTCAAACTGTCATCCCTACATTTCAGGAGAGGGACCAGGTGGGAGGTGATTGGATCATAGGGGTGGTTTCCCCATGCTGTTCCTGTGACAGTGAGTTAGTTCCCATGAGAGCTGATGTTAGTGTGGCACTTCTTCATTCTCACTCACACTCTCTCCTGCCACCTTGTGAAGAAGGTCCTTGCTTCCCCTTCGCCTTCTGCCATAACTGTAAGTTTTCTGAGGCCTCCCCAGCCATGTGGAACTGTGAGTCAATTAAACCTCCTCTGTTTATAAATTAACCAATCTCAGGTAGTATCTTTATAGCAGTGTAAGAATGGACTAATACAATGGTCTATGTTTTCAACTTAGGGTTTAATATGGTCTTTTTATGACTATATATCTGAAAAAGATTTACCTAAGCCTGTCTTAGAGATGGTTTCTAAAATGACCACTTAGCCATGGTGACCTTTGAAAGTGAGAAACTTCTACTCCTTGTAAGACTGACATTGGAAAATTGGTTTCTTATGATTAGGAAAAGCCCATCTTGTAATTTTGCAAAGGCAAACAGTGTTATGCCTCATCTACTACAATGTTTATCTTCTTTTGTTATGCAGAAGGGGTTCACATATCCTTTGAGCTTATTCACCTGTCAGGGGATGGAAGAGCCCACTACAGACTGCTTTCATTTCCAGAAAGCAGCCCCAGAAAAGAATCTTATCTGTGAGATGCAGATAATCTCTAGGTGGCTGAACCATGTAATCCTTACTAAAATTTCAATGCCATTTTTCACATAAATAGGAAAAAACAATTTAAAAATTCATATGGAACCACACACAAACAAAAAAAAACCAAGACAATCTTGAGGGAAAAAAAGCTAAAGACATTACACTACCTGACTAAAAACAGAATTACCACGTGATCCAGTACCACTGCCGGGTATATATCCTAAGAACTTGACATCAATATGTTAAAGAGATATCTGCACTCCCATATTCTGCATATTTACAATAGTCAAGTTACAAAATTAACCTAAGTGTTTATCAATGCATGAATGGATGAATGGATAAAGAAAATGTATTACACACACACACAAATATATAGACATGCATATACAATGGAATACTAGTCAGCCTTTAAAAAAGAGAAATTCTGTCATTGGCAACAACATGGATGAACCCAGAGGACATTATATCAAGTCAAGTAAGTCAGGGACAGAAAGACAACAATTGCATGTTTTCACTTATATGTGGAATCTAAAATAATCAAACTCATGTAAGCAGAGAGTAGAATGGCTGGTCACCAGAGGCTGGGGGTTGGGCAGAATGGAAAGATGTTGATCAAAGAGTAGAAAGTTACACTTACACAGAAGGAATAAATAATAAGTATCTAAGGTAACTGAAATGTTAGTTCAATCACTTTACACTGTATACATACATGATAACATCACTGTGTACCACAGAATTATATATGATTATAAATTGTCAATAAAAAGAAAAGAAAAAGGAACAAGACTTATGTCTTGTACAAGCCTTTTCAACCCCTTGTGATGAGCCTGTGTAACTTCCTGTTCCCTCCCTAACCATCTGAAACAGAACAAAACACACTCCCAAGGCTGTGCAGCTCCCCGAAGCAGGTGATGCTTGTGATGTGCATCTCAGATGTGGTCACAGAGGAAAATGAGCAAGGGAGTACCTCTGAGCAGGCAAGGTCAGAAGTCATGAAGATAGATAAGGAGGAAGGAAGATCCCCCCAGGGAACACAATCAGTTGCTTCCAGACAGTCTAACAAACGAAGTTACTTACTACACTGCCAGGTAAGTGATAGATGCTTTTCTGATTCTTGCTTTTGGTGAAGAGTTGGTAGCATTAGATGTCAAGTAAACTCAGGAACCTCACTTTTGGGTACTTTCAGTTGGGAAAACATTCAATACTAAATACATTAGTAAAAAATAAATAAATAACGGGCCAGTTGCTGTGGATCATGCCTATAACCCCAGTACTTTTGGAGGCCAAGGTAGGAGGGTAACTTGAGCCCAGGAGTCAAGACCAGCCTGGACAACATAGCAAGATCTCATCTCTACAAATAATCTTTTAAAAAATTAGCCTGGAATAATGGTGCATTCCTATAGTCCTAGCTACTCAGGAGGCTGAGATGGGAGGATCACTTGAGCCCAGGAGGTCAAGGCTGCAGTGAGCCATGATCACGCCATTGCCCTCCAGCATGGGTGACAGAGCAAGACCCTATCTCAAAAAATAAAAAATAAAATAAAATAATAAAATAACCAATGTTTTGGTGTTCTAGTGTACAGACCATTACCTCCTTGATTAAATTTTTTTTTTTTTTTTTTTTATACAGGGTCTCTCTCTGTCACCCAGGCTGGAGTGCAGTGGTGCAATCTCAGCTCACCGCAAGCTCCGTCTCCCAGGTTCATGCCATTCTTCTTCCTCAGCCTCCTGAGTAGCTGGGACTACAGGCACCTGCCACCATGCCCAGCTAATTTTTTGCATTTTTAGTAGAGATGGGGTTTCACCGTGTTAGTTAGGATGGTCTCGATCTCCTGACCTCATGATCCACTTGCCTCGGCCTCCCAAAGTGCTGGGATTACAGGCATGAGCCACCATGCTCAGCCTAGATTCCTTTTATTTCTTTTTCTTACCTAATTGCTCTGGTAAGGACCTTCAGTATTTTATTTAATAGAACTAGTGGAAATGGACAGCCTTGTTTTGTTCCTTATCTTAGAGTAAAAGCTTTCAACTTTTCATGGTTGACTATAATGTAAGCTTTGAACTTGTTATATATGGCCTTTATTGTATTGGGGTATATTTCTTCTATATTTAACTTGTGGAGAGTGTTGAGGATGTAGAATTGTGTCAAATGCCTTTTTCTGCATCTAATGAGATGATCCTATGGTATTTATCTTTCACTCTTTTAATGTGGTGTATCACATTTATAGATTTGTATATATTGAATTATACTTGCATCCCTGGGGTAAACCCCATTTGATCAAAGTGAATAATTCTTTTAATGTGCTGTTGACTTCAGTTTGGTCGCATTTTGTTGTGAACTTTTCTATCTATGTTCATCAGGAGTACCGACTTGTAATATTCTTTTCTTGTAATGTCCTTGCCTGCCTTTGGTATCAAGGTAATGCTGGCCTCATAAAAAGAGTTCAAAAGTATACTGGTCCTTTTCAATGTTTTCAAAGAGTTTGAGAAAGACTGATATTAGTTCTTCTTTAAATGTTTGGTAGAATTTTGCCATAAAGGCATCTGGTCCTGCATTTGATTTTTGCTTTTTTGATGGGAGACTTTTTAAATTATTGATTCAATCTCCTCACTCATTATTGGTCTGTTCTTACTTTCTATTTCTTCGTGATTCAGTGTTAGTAGGTTCTATGTGTCTAAGAATTTATCCATTTCTCTGGCTATCCAATTTGTTGACATACAATTGTTCATAGTAATTATGTTAGGCCATTCTTGCATTTGTATAAAGAAATACCTTTGAGTCATACGTTTTATGAAGAAGAAGAAGAGGAAGAGGAAGAAGAAGAGGAAGAAGAAGAAGAAGAAGGAGGAGGAGGAGGAGGAGGAGGAGGAAATAATACCTGAAATAGGGTAATTTGTTAAGGAAAAAGGGTTCAATTAGTTCAGGTTCTGTAGGCTGTACAGGAAACATTGCGGTATCTGCTTATGGAGAGGCCCTAGGAAGCTTTCAATTATGATGAAGGTGAAAGGGGAGTCGGCACATCACATGGTGAAAGCAGGAGCAAGCAAGCGAGAGTGGGGAGGTGCCACACACTTTTAAACAATCAGATCTTGCAAGAACTCACTCCCTATCATGAGGCCAGTACCAAGGCAATGGTATTAAACCATTCATGAGAAATGAACCCCCATGATCTAATCACCTCTCTCACCAGGCCTACCTCTAACGTTGGGGATTACAATTCAACATGAGACTTGGGTAGAAACACAGATCCGAACCATATTCAAGGAAATTCCTTGAAATTAAACCAATTAATAACTTAAAATGGTCTCTGAGTATTCAAGTGAAAGGAAGAGTTACATGTGTCTCACTTTAAATCAAAAGCTAGAAATGATTAAGTTTAGTGAGAAAAAAAAGATAAACTCAGGCTAAAACTAGCTGGTCTACGAGTAGAGATGAAAAGAAACACAATTCTGCCAAGGAAGGCTGTGTTTCCAAGCCCTTTAGAAAGGAGTTCTGTGCCAGAAACTGTGTAGCAGCAAAAATTAGATTTAGATATTGCCTTCCATTGGCTTTAAGGCACATACCTTCAAGAGAAATGAAGGAAAGAGTTATTTTATGAGACCAGTAACTGCAAGAGTAAATGTCTAGACTTAAAAATATATTTCTTAAAAATATATTACATGGCTGTGTAAGAAAGTTTAAGGATTGAGGTCTGAAAGCGCAAAGCCATGTCAGCCATACAACCTATATTCCAGCCTCACCAACACAGCCTTAGCTTCCTTCTGCTGTCCTAGTGTGCCATTTTGTTTGTTTGTTTGTTTTGCTTGTTTTTTTGTTTGTTTGTTTTTTGAGACAAAGTCTCACTCTGTCACCCAGGCTAGAGGGCAGTGGCACAATCATGGTTATCACAGCATCAACTTCCTGGGCTCAAGTGATCTTCCTGCCTTAACCTCCTGAGTAGCTAGGACTACAGGTCTGTGCCACCACATCCAACTAATTTTTTTTTTTTTTTGTAAAGATGAGATCTCATTATGTGGCTCAGTCTAGTCTCAAACTCCTGGCCTCAGGTGATCCTCCCACCTGAGCCTCCCAAAGAGCTGGGATTGCAGGCGTGAGCTCCCCTACCCAGCCTGTCAGTAATTATTAATAGAGAGCTTCTATATACTGTCAAAAGTGCCCTGGTTCAGAAAATAAAGTATATGGTCACCCTAGCTATACTCCCTTGTATAATAAATTTCTACATTGAGTTTAATTTCATGAAAAATACCGTATTTAACAACACATGCCCATTGTTTTCTATATTAGTAAGAATGTTCTCATTTGTCAAATAAATAATAATAATGCCCACAAGCTACCCATCTCAACATAGCTGAGAGAAACGTTAAATGCAAATGCATAGTCCTAATGCTATAACCTGTCTGACAGATGCCAGAGAGAATCTATTTCTATCAGATCAGCCCTTCCTCTTTATCTTTAAATGTTTTATCTTGAATTACTGCTTAAACTGCCTAAAGTCTTCTCTAAAGTAAGAAATACATTATGTCATAATATGAATAAATACTTACACAATTAAGTAAAAGATCAGAATGCAAGATTGTATATAGATTCATTATATCTGTGTTGGAGGAATTTTATGCATATAAAGAAAAGTTAAAAGGAAAACATCAAAACTTTAATAACGATTGTGTTCAGAAGATAAGTAATATGGTTTGGCTATGTCCCCTTCCCAGTGTCAACTTGAATTGTATCTCCCAGAATTCCCATGTGTTGTAGGAGGGACCCAGAGGGAGGTAATTGAATCATGGGGACAAGTCTTTCCCATGTTATTCTCTTGATAGTTAATATGTCTCATGAGATCTAACGGGCTTATCAGGGGTTTCTGCTTTTGCTTCTTCCTGATTTTCTCTTGCTGTGGCCATGTAAGAAGAGCCTTTTTCCTCCTGCCATGATTCTGAGGCCTCCCCAGCCATGTGGAACTGTAACGCCATTTAAACCTTTTTTTGTTCCCAGTTTTGGGTCTTTATCAGCAGCATGAAAATGAACTAATACAGTAAATTGGTACTGGGAATGGGGCACTGCTGAAAAGATACCCCAAAACGTGAAAGCGACTTAGGAACTGGGCACAGGTTGGAACAGTTTGGAGGTTCAGAAGAAGAAAGGAAAATATGGGAAAGTTTGGAACTTCCTAGAGACTTGTTGAATGACTTTGCCCAAAATGCTGATAGCGATATGAACAATAAAATTCAGGTTGAGGTGGTGTCAGATGGAGATGAGGGACTTTTTGGAAACTGTAGTAAAGGTGACTCTTGTTATGTTTTAGCAAAGGGACTGGTGACATTTTGTCCACACCCTAGAGATCTGTGGAACTTTGAACTTGAGAAAGATGATTTAGGGTATCTCAAGGAAGAAATTTCTAAACAGCAAAGCATTCAAGAGGTGTCTTGAGTATTGTTAAAGACATTAAGTTTTATAAGAAAGCAGAGCACAAAAGTTTGGAAAATTTGCAGCCTGACTATGCAATAAAAAAAAAAAAAAAAATCCCATTTGCTGGACAGAAATTCAAGCCAGCTGCAGAAATTTGCATAATAGCAAGGAGACTAATGTTAATCCCCAAAATGATGGGGAAAATGTCTCTAGGCCATGTCAGAGACATTCATGGCAGTCCCTCCCATCACAGGCCCAGAGGCCCAGGAGAAAAAGTGGTTTCATGAGCCTGGCCCAGGGTCCCTATGCTATGTGCAGCCTAGGGACTTGGTGCCCTGTGTCCCAGTCATTCCAGCCATGGCTGAAAGGGGCCAAAGGAGAGCTCAGGCTGTGGCTTCAGAGGGTGTAAGCCCCAAGCCTCAGCAGCTTCCACGTGGTGTTGAGCCTGGGAGTGCACAGAAGTCAAGAATTGAGATTTGAAAACCTCCGCCTAGATTTCAGAGGATTTATGGATACACCTGGATGTGCAGGCAAAAGTTTGGGGCGGGGGTGAGGCCCTCATGGAGAACCTCTGCTAGGGTAGTGCAGAAGGGAAATGTGGGGTGGGAGCCCCCACACAGAGTCCCTACTGGGGCATTACATAGTGGAGCTGTGAGAAGAGGGCCACTGTCCTCCAGAACCCAGAATAGTATAGATACACTCACGGTTTGTACTGTGCACCTGAAAAAGCTGCAGACACTTAATGCCAGCTGGTGAAAGCAGCCTGGAGGAAGTCTGTATCTTGCAAAGGCACAGGGGCAGAGCTGCTGAAGACCATGGGAACCCACCTCTTGCATCAGCGTGACCTGGATGTGAGACCTGGAGTCAAAGGAGATCATTTTGGAGCTTTAAAATTTGACTGCCCTGCTGGATTTTGAATTTGCATGGGCCCTGTAACCCCTTTGTTTTGGCTAATTTCTCCCACTTGAAGTGGCTGTATTTACCCAATACCTGTACCCGATTGTATCTATGAAGTAACTAGCTTGCTTTTAATTTTACAGGCTCATAGGCAGAAGGGACTTGCCTTGTCTCAGATGAGACTTTGGACTGTGGACTTTTGGGTTAACGCTGAATGAGTTAAGACTTTGGAGGACTGTTGGGAAGGCATGATTGGTTTTTGAAATGTGAGGACATGAGATTTGGAGGGGTCAGGAGTGGAATGATATGGTTTGGCTGTGTCCACACCAAATCTTAACTTGAATTGTATCTCCCAGAATTCCCACCTGTTATGGGAGGGGCCCAAGGGGATATAATTGAATTATGGGGGCTGGTAGTTCCCATGCTATTCTCGTGATAGTTAATAAGTCTCATGAGATCTGATGGGATTATCAGGGGTTTCTGCTTTTGCTTCTTCCTCATTTTCTCTTGCCACAGCCATGTAGGAAGAGTCTTTCACCTCCTGCCATGATTCTGAGGCCTCCCCAGCAATGTGGAGCTGTAAGTCCAATTAAACTTTTTTTTTTTGTTCCCAGTTTCAGGTATATCTTTATCAGCAGCACGAAAATGAACTAATACAACAAGATTATGAATAATGTTTTTCTACTTTTCTCTATTTTCTAAATTTTCATTTCTACTTTGTTATTAATATTAATAAAAATAAATGTGTCATGTATAATTTTTGCTACTGTTAAATATTAGCAATAATCATAATAAATTATAATTCAATCATGATCTTCTTGCTTAACTTTTGTCATTTTTCTTAGAGCATTCTATTCGGGGAAGCACATATATAGGGTCATTATTGAAAGTATAAATACCAAATCTTACTGCTAAATTTATCATAGAAATTGCCTCTGAGAATAAGCCTTGCACCATATATTCAATAGAATCATTGAAATACAGAAATATTTGTGTATAACAACTTATAATTTTAAAAGATGAACAGAAAGAGCATTTTCTAAAAACAAAGAATATAGGTTATACAATCTGAGGTTAATAACACATCTTAATAATTAGTACCAGAGCAAAATTATTTTTTGCAAAGATTAGTGGTGATTTGTAGGGATTTAAAGATGAGCAATTTAAGATACTTAGGAATAAAACAATGAAATAAACTCCACAAATAAAGTATTAAAATGAAATCTACCTACCATACATAAAGTAGAAAGATAAGCCACAAGTTGGGAAGAAAATATTTATAACCCAAATAAACCACAAAGGAGTAACACCAGGATACATATTTTTTAAATTCACAAACAATCAAAAAAAGACCAAAAGCCCAACTAGGAAAGGGCAGGAATGAACAGAGAGTGTGAAAAAACAATTCCCTCAGTAGAAAACTAAAGTAGACCTTTCAGTCTTAGTAAACACGTATATAAAGATGGTCAATATCACTTATAATTAGGGAAATGCACATTAACTAACAATGAGATACCATTTATGATAATACTAACTTATCTGACAATTTTTTATATCTGAAAATACTTTATGATTGAGTCTTTTTTAATTCAGCTCTTCATTATCAATTGTTGGTGAGGGCATGGAACAACACGTGGGAGGGCAAACTGGTACTACTACTTACTTGGAAAGCAATTTTGGCAATACCTAGTGAAATGGAAGATGTGCTCACACAACAACCAGAAAAATGGCCCCAAAAATGACTTAAAACCCTTGGTAAAATATAAGAAACATGATTTGAAAAGCATAGATGCATTCACAAGAAAAGAAGGCAAATGCTCTGGGACCAGAAAAGAAAAGGGAAAACTACAATTGTGCTATATGAGTTGTCAGTGTGGCTGTCTGGGGAGTTCTTCCAGTCCTTGTAATTGTGGACACATGGATCTTCGTGACCACAAGGGAATAGAACAAAAGGTCTTCGGTTTGAGAGAAGCTGAAATTTAGAACTGGGAGTACCATCTCTCCCTCCCACAAGACACCAAAAACACTCATAAAAACATGCACGCACACATGCACACATTGACAAATGTGGTGCTTGGATGCTAGAAGCCTACACTTTCAGTGAAAGGGTGGAATAAAAATAGATCCACCCATTAGCAATGGGAAATACATAAATCGTTTGTTTTGTATGGGCTCTGTGTAGAAAATTATCTCCTCTGAGAATTTTTAACACCAGGTCTGTGCATACATAAATTTGAAATTTGAATGTACATTACCACACGGCCTGGGAGTCTCTGATTTAAGAAATTAACTCTAAAGTGGTATAGGCTGGATGCATAGCAAAAACAAAAGCAAACTTTGCTGAAAGTAACACCCTGAATCTGTCCCAACTCCTTTTACAAAAGAACTCTTTATAAAGTTATGTATATAAAGGGAACTATAAGAGACAAACACTAACCGAGGACTAGAGGTAGCAGAGGCTGTTATTACTCCTAGCAAGAAACAGGGACGGAAGAAGGTGAATACTGGAATCTAGGCAAAAATTAGGTAGAGAAGGTGATTCACTGTGAGTAGAGCAGTTGACCTTGACCTTCACTTGATAAACACGAGCACATGTGTGCTTAACAAGGACATGTTCTGCATCACTGTTTGTAAATGCCAAAAAAAAAAAAATGTATACTTTTTAAATGCCCATTTACTGGACAAAAAATTAACAAATTGTGGTGTGGTCATTCACTGGAATACTGAATAGCCCTTATAATAAATGAAAAGTACTACATTTATCAATCTGTATATATTTCAAAAAATATAACAAGTGAAATAAGTAGCTTGCAAAAGATTCTTACCATAAAATAACTTTAATAATAACTTAAATATAAATTTTTAGTTTGTAAAGCAATATTTTGCTGCTTATATTTGCATACTAACTACCCACCAGCACTGCACTAGTTCATCCTCATTACATTAGACGTAGCTGCAAGTCTATTGTGAAATTTTTTTCAGATGCATATCATCCACACCCACCATCCTCTGAACTTGAAATTTTTATCTCATTCACTTTCCCTCTCCTCTCCTCATTCCATCAGACTTACAAGGAGAAAACTATCCTCCCATCCTGCATGACAGAAAATGTCCATTATTCCTGACTTACACAAACAACATTCAAGCCCACCAGATCTAGCTTTCAGTATACTAATGGAAGTTTTCAATATTTAGAAATATTTAGAAAACCCATACTCCCTCTACAAAGCCTAACTGTGGGGTTTTTTACTTTTTGCTTTTTACTTGTACTAAACCCAGGTTCCAGAGAACTTGAAATCGTTTACAAGGAAGGGGTCTCAGAAATTCATCAGAATTCCATTCCCTCCTCATCCAGGAGGATATATTTATTGCAGAGAAGGAATAAGGAGTGTTCCTTGAATGTTTCTTTTCTTAGCTATGGTGGGCCATCACATAGTCCTCTGTGTCATGGTCAAAACAAATCCATCTGTTTCTATACTTCCAAAGTTCTGGGCAATGGTGGGCTGATATGACTTTTGTCCCATGATGAAAGACACCCTCAATGTCCATAAAATTAGTGACTAGCTGGTAAAACATTTGTAAATCTTGTCACACTGGAAACAGGCTAGGATTTTAGAGCCAGAAAATATTATAAAATTTACCTAGTCTTATATTATCATTTACTGATGAGTAAATTGAAGACTAGTGAGGTTAGAAAGTTCCCAGTATAACTCAGCTAGTGAGTGAGGCAGGTAAGAACCAGAGACAGGTCAAGAATCAAGCTGCTTAATTCCTACTCCAGTGCAATTTCCTCTGAAGGAGAAAAACTGTCTCAAACCTGGTACGAAAGCCAACCTTTTCTTCCTTTGGGGAAGAAATTAACATTTCTGGCAAAATGCTTAAGCAAATTTCTTGTGAAGTTTAATTAAAATCTTGTTATGGGACACCATTTCCTTCCCACACAGCTGTCAGTCAAGAGTGACCTTTAACCAAACTTTTTCTTTCATTTATATCTAATCCAGTGACTTCATGTTACTGTACATGAGAATTACCCAGGAAGGTTTTCTAATTCTCAACGTCCAGATCAAAACCCCATACTAATTAAATCCGAATGCATAGGGACAGAAGCCAGGTATCAATATCCAGTATCTTTTAAAGCTCCTCTCCTAGATGGGTCCAATGTGTAATAAAGTTTGGAAACCACTGATAGAACCCAAAAATGATTAACCATCTCTCTCTCTCTCTCTCCCTCTCTCTCTCTCAATTGCTCTCTTTTCTCTTTTTCTCACAAATGACTTATGAAGGATGAATCTTGGAACTGGCCTACAGGAGGCTTTTTCCCTTGCATGAATTTACTATTTTTCTAAAGTTTATCCCCCTTTGCACTGTCTTCCAAAGTTAAATGATATACTTGGATGCTTTAAAAAAGAATACATTTTAAAAAATACACGCAAAAAAAATCTTAAAATCTTTACATTTATATTAGGAAAATCTAAGATAATTTAGTTATTCAAGGTAAATAAAATCACGATTAGTAATTTACTGCCAGAAGAACAGTCTTTGATTAACACCAAATAACTATTTAACTAAACACTTTATGTTTCTCCCGTAATCGTGGAAGTACTTGCTTGTCTTCATTATACAATTATTGGTTGCTAATGCTTTCACAAGCTCTAATCACTATTTTTGGCCTCTTCCCATCTATAGCTGTAGCTCTAATTGAGTTTACTAAGGAAGTACATTATGCAGTTGTCCATCATAGACTGAGGCCAATTTCCCAACTTCCTAAATAGCTAGTCACAGAACTATAATATCTGGCAGAGAATACTAGAAATCTGAAATACCTCCATTATTGAACATCTGATTTTTCTGTCAGATTAACTGTTTTTCTAAACTGTTTTTCCTATGAATTCATTAACCTGCAAGACTAAATATATGGTTAAAGTATCTGAGAGCAGCCACAACCAATATTATTAATACAGGAGAGATATTTATTGAACTTCCAATATGTACCAGGCCCTAATTAAGCACTTTATATACCTTACCTTATTTAATCTTTACAAAAATTTTAAGAGGTATCTTATTTTATAGTGATGTAGATTGAAACTCTGGGAGATTAAACGATGCGTCCAAGGCAGCCTGTTTGGGAGACGGCAGACAGGATTCATACTGTCAAACAATGAAAAAAATAAAAAGGCTGCCTGCCAGATTTGTTGTTGTTGGTAAATTCCAAATCTACTCACTTGCCAGAGAAGAGAACAATAGGCCAATGAAAAAAAGTTACTGAGCACTTGACTGAAGGAAAAAGGTTGGAGATTTTAATTATTAGAAAGGAGGAGTTCATGGTGTTTATGCTAGTCAAGTATTAAAAATTACTCTGTATAGAATCAAATAAATACATATTATTTGTAAACAGTCTGTTAAAACAAACCCCAATTCCCACAAAGGGCTTGTATTCAGAATTTACATGTTTTTTTAACAACTCTTAAAATTCAGTAATAACAAAGAGCCCGGTTTTTAGAAATTAGGCAAAAGATTTAAACCAACATTTTACTAAAGCAAATATACAAATGGAAAATAAACACATGATAATATGCTCAACATCATTAGTCTTTAGGAAAATGCAAATTAAAAGCATAATAAGATATCACTACAAATCAATCTGAGTAACTAAAATTCAAAAAACTACGAGTACCAAGTGCTATCAAGGATGCGGAGTAAATAGAACTCTTATACATTGCTGGGGCCAGGAGGGGATACAAAGTGATACAGATGTTTTGGGAAATCGTTTGATAGTTTCTTAAAAAATTAAACATACACCTATAATATGACACAGAAATCTCACTTATTTTATACTAGAAATAAAAATGTATTTCATACAAAAACCAATACATAAATATTTATGGCAGCTTTATTCATAACCTCTAAAAACAGGAAAGGAAAGGGAAGGGGAATATTTATGGCAGCTTTATTCATAACCTCCAAAAACAGGAAAGGAAGGGGAAGGGGAAAAATATATCCTTCAACAGGCGAATGGATGATAAAGCGTGTTATGTGAAAGAAGCCAGTTTCAAAGGCTGTATACCATAAGATTTCATATATATGACATCCAAGAAAAAACAACAGTACGGAAACAGAAAACAGACTACTGGTCACCAAGGATTAGGGATAAGGACAGTATTTGACTGCAAAATGTCAGCAAGAAGAAATTTTGGGGGAGTGATGGATTTGTTCTGTGTCCTGATTATGATGGTAATTACACAAATCTATAGAAGAGTTAAAACTCATATACACATACACACAAAGATAAGTTTATGACATGTTAGTATTTTTTTAATAAAATAAAGTATTCAGTCAGCTGGGAAAAAATGTTTCATTGCTCATTTGTCAGGAAAGACGCTTCATTTAGGTTTACTAGGGTTCTGGCATACCGGAATTACACTAAGTTCACGGACATTTATTAGCTTCAGTTGATCGGAATCAACTGTGATGAAGCACAACATTCAGCTTTTATATCTCCTAGGAAAGGGTCGCTGTGACTTAAAAAAAGTTATTTTTCCAGTCCTTCTTTAGGTTTCTACCCCCTAAGGCAACAAAAGGAACACACAAAAGATAAGCAAATCATCAGATTTTAGAGTTGCACCACCATATTGGTCTTAAGTGTCAGATTCCCAAAATTCTATTGTGTTTTATTTAAGTTCTTCGAATTTTCTTTCGATGTAGAATTATCTGACATATGAACCAGCAGGACGATGGATGCCCAAAAGAACTCAAGGCCCTATTAACAAACAATAAACTGGAAAATGGCAACAACTCTAGGTACAACATAACAAATGTTTATAAAGCACCCCTTAACCAGTTGTTTTTTATTTGGACAAGCCCAAAAGTGCAATATCCAAAGGGTTGGTTTCCCTACCTTGGACATCAAATTGATTTGTTCTTGGATTATACATTAGGATACAAATGCAATAGGAGTAGCCAGCACATAAATGCTACCTTATTTAGTGAGGAAATATCTAAAGTGATTCTATTATCTAGTACCTTTGTAACAAACAAGTTGAAGCCTTCAGGTTGAGTTTATATAACACATAGTCTAAAAAATTTAATTTGCTGTTAGTATCGTTGTCAGGATAGTTTCAAATACAGCATTTAGGAATCTCAAGCCAAAGGGGAAACCTGTGCTCTAAGCAATGGAAACCAATATCTCCAACCTCTCCAAGGAGACTGTCATTTCAACAGACAGTTAGATGAGAGAAGAATAAATCACCTTGGATACTACCAGTATAGAAATATTAAACGCGAAGTGTCATATAAACCCTTCCCATGTGGTACCCTCCTTCCTCTCTCCAAGGCCCACAAAGTGACATGATATTACTGTGGTGTAAGTATACTAAGTCACATGCACACAACTTGGAATTTTGATGAGTTCTGTCAGTATACTTCTTGGGTATCTTAAGTTACAACAGTAAATCCAAGCAGTGTGAAAAAAATTTTCCTTGATCAATTTGTTGAGTGAAAAAGTGTTGTTATTTACTGTGATGATATCCCATCAGCAGTACTTTACAATATATGGGTTATAAAAAAGCTATCGTCTTCTATATGAGCTATTCATGGCATATTTATAAGGATTAAAGTAACACTTGGAATATATTTTGAAGTTTTTGACTTATAATTGGTTTTGGTTTTTTACAAAAGTAGTGGCTGAATATTATCAACAAGGAAGGTATAATTTTTACAGAAAGGGTTATAAATTGTGGAATAATCACAAACAAAAATTGATTTCTATGGATGAATTTTATCATAATTGCAAACAGGCAATATTTTTAGCAGAATGCCTTAATAGACAGAAACTTCCTCGGTATTCCAGAAGGATGACAAACTCAAGTTAATTAAATTTCCTGATACAACTGTGGCCTTGCTGAATCTAATGAAAAGTTGTCTATATAAAGAGTTTTTCCTGGAATTAGGATGGGCAGAAAAATAAAATAATTAATTCATTATTACAAATAACAAATTAAAATGCAAGCAAGTAGTTCTATTTGTAGAATATTGATCTGAATATCAGATTATCTGCTTTAGATTAACCTGAGTAAAGTAGAAATGAATTAAACAGTAAGGGAAGAATCTTTGAAACATCTAATACATTCTCTTGGGAGGGCAGGGGTAAAACATGAACAAATTTAAAAGACGATAATGATGAAAACTAAAGACTGGCAATCAACAACACTACCTAGTATACAACTCAAAAAATCTGGAACCAAAGCACACTTGGAAAGGATTCAAACATGAGGCTATACCTATGGAATTTCTGAGGGAGAAATTGTCAAGGAAATTAGAGTAGCATAGGGCAACAGAGAATGGGAAGCAACAGAGAATGGGAAGCAAACAAAATGTGCCAAGCACAGAACTGATAGAAGCTACTTGGGTGCTGAGTACAGTTAGTCCAGGATGAATCTCAAGACATAGATCTTTTGCTATCATATCCCATATATGTAGACCAATTACTCATCCAAGCTGGAACTCATGAAGAGAAAGAAGGCATTAAAAACAATTAAAATTACCTGATTTTTTTGAAATATTATTGATCAACAAAATATTTGCATTAATATTGTTAGACTATTTAAATAGTACTATCCAACGACTACTTTTAAAAAAAATTCTCTAAAAAACTGAAAATAACCATGTTCATGTATATTAAACAAAATTTTAAAAACTCATATTAGCAGGGCATGGTGACAGAGGCCTGTAGTCCCAACTATTCAGGAGGATTGTTTGAGCCCAGGAGTTTAGGCTACATGCAGTGAGTTATGCACTCCAGCCACTACACTCCAGCCTGGGCAACAGAATTAGACCCATCTCTAGAATAAACAAATGACTACATAACCATTTTTTAAAATTCATATTAACTATCTGAACACCAACAAATAACAAAAGCAGAAAAATTATCATCATTTTCATCGTTTTTAAAATAATATTTTTCCCTAATACCATGTCCTGGTGTTTTTCTAAGACTTCATTTTTCTGTATAATTTTATTCTTTTTCATTGTTTCATAAAACTGCCTGCGTTTCCTTCAGTATTTTGGAAAATTACTGACATCTGCAATGGACACTTCTCTGTAGACCACAGGTTTTATATAAAGAATTCTCTGGATAGGTGCCAAGATGCTTGATAAACTCAGTGTAATTTCTGCTAAACAGAGAATATTATCAATGATAATTTCTGTACTAGTGATTATTTCAATGCAAATATTTTCACAGGCACTGTCTTTTGCCTCACAAAATGCTTTTCAAAGGGCTTTTCTCCAATAAATATTTTTACAAGACAAATCTTATCAAATAAGTCATCTCTCTTTATGAATCTTTTTAATGCTTTGCCAAACTTGAATGCTGCAAAATTATAGTCCTTCTCAGTTTCGTTCCATACTGGCATAAAATATAAATTTATCTAATTAAAAATAGAAGCTCCATCAAAAGATTCTTCTCACAAGTCAAGATATTTCAATATGCAGTTACAGAATTTCAAATTTAAATCTTATACCACATTTGAGATCATAAATTAATACGTTCAGTTGTGTCACTGGAAAAAGTTCAATGTCATAAGGTTTTGCAATAATTATACTTTGTTACAAGTTTCAAATCCTGAGATTTTGGAAGCTATGTTTATTACTACATTGATTAAATGTTTCAACTTAATTTGATGAAAATGCAGTAAAAACTTAGGACTTGTTTAGATTAAATTTCTTTACCATTACAGTTAGACTTAAGATGATTTACAAAGAAATTCTTCAGATTTAAACATTCCTAAAATTCATTTGATAATAGACAGTAAGAAATATATGCCATCATGTTACAGTACTTTTTAAAAATCAAACTTAGCTATTTCACAAAAAATGTGCTGTTACCTAATAATATATTAAAATATTTGTAAATTCTTATAACTACAGCTTCTACTTTGAATGGTAGAATTTCAGCTCCCATTGTGTAGAATATTGCATCACAACCAATCCCAGAGTACAAGTTTTAATTTAATGAGAACATTGCTTTTACCACAACCCTTTGCTCCACCAAAATATACATGAATATTACCATGAAAAACAAATGATTTTATCAACAGTGTTGACTGTTTTAACTGGATTTATGATAACAGTCATAGTCAATGCCAGTTGTTTCAGCTTTGGCTGTGCATCAAGAAACCATCTGTTGTACGCACTTCTTCTCTCTCTTAGCACCATGTGAAGAAGGATGTGTTTGCTTCACCTTCCGCCATGATTGTAAGTTTCCTAAGGCCTCCCCAGCTATCCTGAATGGCGAGTCAACTAAACTTCCTTCCTTTATAAATTACCCAGTCTTGGTATGTCCTTATAGCATCATGAGAACAGATTAATATAATAGTCAATTTAGTTTTGACAAAGGTGCCATTTTCAGTGTTTTTAAAGTGTTCATGACTTTTCTAGGCTCAGTTTGTGTTACAAATTGAATGCAGAACCTGCCATGCTTACCTACTTTAAAAATACAGAACCCAAAATATTATGACCCCTTGAAAAGCTAATAGAATATGTTCTGTTCTCCTGTTTAAGAATTATTCAATAAAGTCAAAGATTATTTGCACTTAGAAAGTAAATTCACTATATCACATTTTAGTTCTAAGTGCGTAGAACAGATGGTTTCTTGATGCACAGCCACTTAACCACTCACAAAAAAACCTCCCTAATCGCTTTCTAAAGCACACTCATCTACCCATGGAATGTTGAGTGCTCAAAGTCTGTAAGACTCTCACATAAGCATGTGCATATCTGTGCCCATCCATTATATCACATGTTTATCCAAAGTCTGCTGTTTACTTCCACAGCATTATTGCAATTATATCATTTAATTAAATATTATCAGTGAGTCCGTGAAATGGTGAATAACCGCCAAAAATTCTTTTTTCTAAAAAAGTAATGAAAATGCTAAAAAAAAGATCAGAATCAAGTTTTTATAACTCTGAAAATTAAAATTTTACAGCAATTCAGGGTACACACCACCATGGCCAGCTTATTTATTTATTTATTTATTTAAAGATGGAGTTTCACCATGTTGCCCAAGCTGTTCTTGAACTCCTGAACTCAAGTGATCCACCCACTTCAGTCTCCCAAAGTGCTGGGATTACAGGCGTGAGCCACTACACCTGGCCTCAAATGATCTATCTTCAAGCTCACTGATTCTTCTGTTTGATGGCATTTGCTGTTGAAGCTCTTTGTGAAATATTTTCGGTTTAATAATTGTGTTCCTTTTTTTTTTTTTTTCTTAGACAGGGTCCAGCTCTTGTCACCAGGCTACAGTGCAGTGGTGCAATCACAGCTCGCTGCAGCCTTGATCTCCTGGGCTCAAGCAATCCTCCCACCTCAGCCTCCTAAATAGCTGGAAACACAGGTGTGTGCTACCACACCTGGCTAATTTTCATTTTAATTTTTTGTAGAGACTTGGTTTCACCATGTTGCCCAGGCTGGTCTCGAACTCCTGGACTCAAGTGATCCAACCACCTCAGCCTCCCAAAGTGCTGGGATTACAGGTGTGAGCCACCATACCTGGCCCAATCATTGTGTTCTTTAGCTCTAGAATTTATGTTTGGTTCTTTTTATAGTTCCGATCTCTTTATTGAAATTCTCATTTTGTTCATATTGTTTTCCTGATTTTATGTAGTTGTCTATCTGTATTCTCTTGTAGCATATTGAGCTTTTTTAAGATGATTGGTTTGAATTCTTTATCAGGAAGTTTATAAATATTTATTTCTTTAAGATTGGTTATTTTGTTCATTTGACATCACATTTCCTGTTCCGTAGGCATGCTTCAGTGCTGCCTGTTTGAAGAAGTTGGCATTTATTTTAATATTTGAAGACTGGTTTCAGCAGGGAAAGTACTTTCCCAGTCAGTCCCTCCAGAAATTCTGGGCTGGCCATCTGGTATGGTCAGTGAATAGGTTTGCTGCTAGATCCTTCAGGCAGGCTGGCCTGGTACTTGGGTCAACAAGTCAGAAGGCCACATGCCTGGGTCCATGGAATTGAGGTCTGGAGCCCTGGTCTATTGGGGTAGACCAAGCTCTAGAGCTTAACACCACAATGAGCTATCACTTCTCATCTGTTAGAATGGCTATTATCAAAAAACAAAATTAGAAATAACAAGAGGTGGAGAGGATGTAGAGAAAAGGGAAACATTGCACACTGTTGATGGGAATGTAAATTAGTATGTATGCCCATTATGAAAACAGTATAGAGGTTCCTCAAAAAACTAAAAATAGAACTACCCTGTGATCCAGCTATCCCATTACTGGGCATATATCCAAAGAAAATAAAAATCAGTATGTCAAAGAGATACTGCACTCCCACGTTCAATGCAACATTATTCACAACAGCCAATATATCAACCTAAGTATCAATCAACAAATGGATAGATTTTTTAATGTGTATATATCCACAGTGAAGGAAGTCCTTTCATTTGTGACAACATGGATTAACCTGGAGGACATTATGCCAAGTGAAATAAGCCAGGCACAGAAAGACAAATGATCTCACCTCTATGTGAAATCTAAAAGTCAAATTTATAGAAGCAGAGATTAGAGTGGTGGTTATTAGGGGCTGCAGGGGTGACTGAGGATAGAGATTGGGGAGATGTTGGCCAAAGGATTCTGAATTTCAGTTAGGAGGAATTTTTTCAAAGAGATCTATTGTACAATACTACAATGACTATAGTTATTTAAAATCTATTGCATACTCGAAAATTGATAAGAGGAGATTTTAAGTATTCTCACCACACGCACACAAAATATGAGGTAATGCATATGTTAATTATTTTGAAGTAGTCATTCCACATTGTATACATATTTCAAGACCCTATGTTGTATACCATAAAAACATACAACCTGTATTGTCTAACTAAAGATAAATTTTATTTAAAACATTTGAGAAAATGATAAACTAATCAAAAAGCTTGCAAAAAAAAGCTAGGAAGGAGATATCCATAGGGGCCTTTGAAAAGACTCCTGGGAACTAGAAGTTCATGTGCATGTGTAGGTCATCCCAATTGCCTGAACTTCTGCTGTAATTACTGCCAAACCACATCATTTTAAAATTATATGGAAGCACATATGACAATTATGTTACTTTCATCTCTCCAACATTATATTAACATCTAATTTTTGTGTAGCACTGACTGTGCTCCAGGAGCTGTTGTAAGTGCTTTAGATGTGTTGACTTATTCTCATAGGTTAAACATTATTGTTACTCCCATTTTACATAGGAGAAAACTGAAGCTTAGAGTTTTTAAACTCCCAAGGACAAAAAGCTATGAAGTTTTGGAACTGGGATTCAAATGCCCGTCTTTCAGCTCAAAAGGCCATTCTTCTGAACACCAAGCTACATCTCCTCTAGCTTGGCCTCTAGCTTGTAGAAAGGGCAAAGGCTGTGGAGTCAAAGACTTGTGGACATGCCACTTTCTAACTTGGGGAAATCATTTCATCCCTCTGAGGGGTCAGGCTGATGCTACCACCTATTTCATTAAGATACTACAAAAATTAAATCCGAGTGTGAATAGAAATACACTTTGTGTATTGAAAAGTGCTAATAAAAAAAAATTCACTCATTAAATACCCAGATCATGGGGAAGGTAAGAAGAACCGCATGGCAGAGCAGAATTAGTAAGACCTGCCTTTGATTCTGACTTGAACAGCTGCTATCTCTGAGAGCTTGGGCATATCATTTCACCTGTATGGGTCTTAGTTTGGGCATATATAAACAAATGCACCTCTGGGTTCTGAGGATTAACAAGAAAAAATAAACAAAACACCTGACAAATATAGTGAACTCAATAAATACCATGTCCCTTCCTACTCTCTTTCAATGTCACAGAGCAATGCCCTATTTCCACTCACTTAGCTTTTCTAGCTAAACTTGTCAGCTTCTGACATATTACATGCTCTATTTTGTTTATTTTCTGTCACAGGTAAACCCCTTGAGAGCCAGAGCTTGTCTTTTTCTTTACTGCTGTATTCCTAACACCTAGAACGCTATCTAGAAAATAGTGTTCAGTAAATATTTATCGAACGACCTATTATTATTATTTATTATTATCATTATTATAATCAGTATCATGGGCTATATAACTGCAATCACTTAGCACAATATGAGGCAAATATTCATTAAGTAGCATTAAAGTGCATAGTATGCTCTCAATTCAGTTTTCTTGAAAATTAATTTTCAGACCACCTGTATCAGACTCATTTTTGGTACCCATTACATCAGAATTGCCAAATCAAAAGAGAGGTATTCCAAGAATTTAACCTTTAAATATATTTCACCTTTTCTTCCTTTTGTTTTCTTATAATCCAGAGTCTTGTTTACCAACCATTTAAACCTTCTACTCCTTAAAATAGTATAAAATTTTGTTATATTTGGATGAGGAGAAGATAAGGTTAAGGAGAAGATAAATTTTAAATTCAAAGGTTGACTCTGAAATTAATTTTATTTTCTTAACTATGCGCACATGGATTAAAGCCAGGAAAAAAATATTTATATCCCAGTTGCCACATATTTGAAGTCCAAATATTTTCTCTGGCCCAGAACATTTGTCATAATTTTTATGAAATGATTTTTCTAATTTTTGTTCTCCCTTCACTGTTTATAAGACAACCTTGGATAATACAGATTCATTAGAGTTTAACATTTGTGGTCAGCTAACAGGCTGTCATTCAAAATATATCTAGGAAATCAACCATATGTTACAAAGAAAGATAAACTTTCAGGCCACGCACGATGACTCATGCCTGTAATCCTAGCATTTTGGGAGGCCGGGGTGGGTGCATCGCTTGAGCTCAGGAGTTCGAGACCAGCCTGGGCAACATGGTGAAAGCCCATCTTTACAAAAAACACAAAACTCAGCTGGGTGTGGTGGCATGCACACGCACATCCAAATAGCTGTAGTTCCAGCTATTTGGAAGGCTGAGGTGGGAGGATCGCTTGAGCCCAGGAGACACTGCAGTGAGCGGAGATCTCACTACACTCCAGCCTGGGTGACAGAGTGAGACCCTTTCTCAAACAAAAGAAAGAAAGATAAACTTTTGCAATCAGAAAATAGAAAATACAGCATTCAAGCAACTGCCTCATTCTCATCCTAAATGATTTCACTGCACTGTGGACCTACACTAGGTTAAATACGGTTACAGTTTCAAAACTGCAGCAGCAGTCAAGGCCACCCAGCTACTCCAGAGTTCAGCCTCAGCAGGAAGGGTAGTCAAAGCCACTCGCACACTAGGTCTTTGGCACTAAGTACAGTGTCAGTGTAACCTCCAGTTCTTATATGTTCTGGAGGTCAGAATTTGGAAATGCTTATCTTTACGGAGATTATATAATTTACTCAACTAAATCTTAAGCACAAATAGTTTTATACTCTGATCTACCTTTTGTCTACCTGCTCTTAAAGCTGGGCAGAGGGATGAGTGAAGAGATCATGAGAACAAGAAGCCCCAAATATTGATAACACCTGGAAAAGGAACCAGAGTAAGGGGAGTAGGGGGTGGTCAAGGGAAGCCCCTGCCTGACGGCTTAGCCAGTGTTTCTTCACTTTCGCTCACTGACCATAACCTTGAGGCAACACAGAAGTGAAAATCTGCAAACGATGCTGTTATATTGGAAGTTATTTCTCTAACATCAATACTTCAGGTATATCAAAAGGAATCAGCAAATGCCTTTCACAAATGGTAAAGAAAGGAGGCATCCAGAGCCAGGTGATGAAACAGATGCTTAGTCATGCCTGTGAGACAGCTGGGTGAAACATGAAGACGTCACTACTAGATGGTAAATTTTTTATTAGGACACATATATTAGAAGCCAGAATCTCTTTAAGAAAATGGGATATAGGACAATCAATATTCTACTCTGGAAAAAAAGAAAAAAAAAAAAACCTGTTCCTATGAAAGAATCATTAACTGTAATAGAACAACAACTCTGTGATAAAGATCAAGATTTCATATCCACAGTAATGCACACACTTTCACGGTGTTCTCTGCAGCCTAAATTGTCTTTGTTCCAGTTGCTATTACTTAAATAAAGCGGTCATGGTCTCCCTCTCTCAGAAGCCACTTAGAAGCCTGCAATACTATCTTCAGCAGCCTGCCTCACCACTCCCAGAGGCAGCAAATGCCTAAACTAGGAGGATTATAGCAGCCTTTAATCTCTCTAATGACACACTTAGACCCTAATTGTCCAGGCAAATCATGCTACAACTGTGGGAGCAAAGGCTCCTTTTGGTCTCTTTCCTCCCAGTGTTTTCCCCAAACCAAACTGAAAGAGGAGAGCATAGCAGTTATGCAAGGTGGACTTGCCCTGAAACAGAATAAAGCCTTTCTGGGGCCATGACTGCCTTAAGGATACTTGATCACAGAATGGGAACAATTTTCTAAGTCTTGCAATTTAATCAAGCCTCGATAACCCCTATGTAACAGTCACCTGGCCACTGGTAACTATGACTCAAAATCTAGTCTTTTAAACATGCAGAACAAACATTTTTATCTAAATATGTTCTTTAAAAATATAGAGCCATAGATTTCATAAGAGACAGGACCAGCATAAAGACAAAAAAAGAAAAACATCAAGTACCATGTTTTTCAAGAAAAAAAAAAAAATAAGGTCTGTTCCATTACATGTACAGACAAAGTGAAATTAGTCAGAAAAAGAAATATCCCTGTGGGCGAAGGTGCTTGTAAGAGAATCTATAGTAACGAATTTCTTATCCCCATTTCACAGATGAGTAAAATGAGATTACACAATTTGTTCAAGGTCACATAGCCTGTAGGTAAGGATTCAAATCCAAGGACTTGATTTCAAATTTCAGGACTATCTCTCCTGAAAATGGTAGGATCTGAACTAACTTTTGAACAAGTAAAGAATTTATAAAAGTTAAGAGATTAACAGGGAAAAGAAAGTAAACAGCAAAGTCACAGAAGTAGACGGGAATGTCTTGGAAGGATAATTATTAATATGATTTCTCTTTTCCTGACAGCAAAACTTCTCTGGATGTGGAAATCCCATAGTATTTCTCTAAATCTAAGCACAAAGCTATAATATAACCAACAGTCAGATAACAGGAACCAGTAAAATAGTTTTGTGTTTTATTTCATGAAAAATAGCTTTTTCAACCCAACAATGATCTTCAGAAGGAAATTCTAGACAAAAATTATTGCATTTTAAAAATATAGAGCTTAAAACATCAAATTATGTGCCATTTCAAAGAACTGTTGTTCACAAATCTACATGTATTTAGTATGCAATCACAAAACTGTGTGAACAAATTGATTTTATAAATAGAAGCTGATTAAATAGTGTAATTAGCTTGGAGTGGATAAGTACTTAATGAAGTATCTTATTCTGAGCATACTCTTTGAGGAGAAAAAACTAATTGTCATAAGAATTGAACCAAATCTTGTTCATGTTAGGTCTTAGATCAATTCAATTCAATAAATATTTATAGAAGACCTACTATGCTAAGCATTTTTTAGTCTTCGGAAGCATCAGTCCCTCCAACAGTCCCTTCAACACTAATGCTTATGATTTTTACTTTATCGGCTGCCACCCCCTTCCTATCTTTGCAAAGTGTTTAGACTAGGGTGTATACCTGGCTTAAGCCAATCCTTAGCTTGCCTTGTAACCTATAACAAATAATGGCGTGGCTCAAAAATAGAAGCTTTATGAATCCCCTGTTGGTCTATTTGAACTAAGAGACTGCGGAAAGTTGCTCAATAGTGATGAAAGCGGAAAGACCTAGATCATGTACCGTCCATCCTAGAACAGTGTAGGCATTTGTGTCACCAGATTTAGAGGAACTGCTCTGACAGAGAGAATATGAGATAGAAATGAGATAGGCCATGCATCCCCTGAGGGAGAAACAGATGAAAATGCTGTGTTTCTAATATCTTCTCAGTTCTAGTTCCCAGGAGTCTTATACATACTCTATGCCTGTATTTAGATATCACTGGTTGTCTTTACCATAACCTCTGCTGGGTGCTTTTCAGTGTTTCTCTGTTCCCTTTCTTAGGCAAAATATCCTTGATACCTGCTGGGATTCAGCCTCTGAACTGCATCGCAAGAGTTCAAAGATGACTTGGAGAGTCCCTACTTTTAAAAATCTTGCAACCAGTTGGATAATAAATACAGATACATTTCAAATATAACACAAAACAGACCATATGTAAGAGTACAAATACAATAAAAGAACAAAGGAAAGAATGTCTGGTTCAAATTAGTTGTATTGAGAAGGCTTCTTGAGGAAGGTAAAATTTTCAATGGATCTTAAATAATGTTAGAGTTTCAAAAGTAAGGAAAGGTGGAGAATTATATTCTAGTGCAAGGAAACAGTGTTAGCAAACAAGTTCTGAAATGACTTTACTAGGCAGTGCATGTACAATAAGAGAATTTAAGATGAGATAAACATGGCACATGCCATAGAATTTGGAAATTATTGTGTAGCCCATGGAGACTTTTATTTAGAGAAATTATGTTATTAATATAAGGCTATAAAAAGCTTAAAATTTAGTATTTAGTATTCACTAGGAGTGGAGGAAGTCAAGATACCAGTTATTAGGCTAACTGATTATAGTAGGCCTGATTCTAGAAGTATTTAGAAGACCTAAAAGTTATTTTCTGGATTATATGTATAAGCAAGATTCAAGGAAATTTAGGACAACGTTCCACAAGTCTCAGTAAAAAGGTTGGAAAAGGAAGAGGATGTGCCAGGAGGAGAGGAAGGGCAAGGCAGTGCAATATTTAAAGTCTGTGAGAAAATGGAAACTTTGAGAATGGCAGCCAAGGACAACAGAGTTGAGAAGCACAGTGATATTAATTAGCCTTAAGGTTCCAAAGGAATTCAGTTGTAAAGTAATTGCAGTGGTTTGCATTTATAGCAGAGGAACGATTTTGGAAACCCACAAAAATTATCAATGTATCAGGGTGACTCAGTTTGGTTAGTGAGTAACCAGACCCATGAAAAGCAAATGATTGTACTGGCTATTTAGAATTCACTGGCTGGACGCGGTGGCTCATGCCTGTAATCCCAGCACTTTGGAAGGCAGAGGCGGGCAGATCACGAGGTCAGGAGATGGAGACCATCCTGGTTAACACGGTGAAACCTTATCTCTACTAAAAAATAAAAAAATTAGCCGGGCGAGGTGGCAGGCACCTGTAGTCCCAGCTACTCGGGAGACTGAGGCAGAACAACGTCGTGAACCCGGGAGGTGGAGCTTGCAGTGAGCTGAGATCTTGCCACTGCACTCCAGCCAGGGCGACAGAGTGAGACTGTATCAAAAATAAATATAAATATAGAACTCACCATAGCTATATTTATTGATCCTGGGAAAATCCCTGCACAACCTAACTCCTTTGAAGGGCATCAAAACCATACTATAATAAATATGAGACATTTATGTTTCTGAAAAGGCAATAATGCCTTTAAAGTGAAAAGTCTTATTCTTTTTCCCCTTAGTAGACCATGAGAAATTTTATAAAAGAATTGCATATACTCTACAGTCTAAAATTTAAAATATCAACCTAGATATCACATTATTTATGAAGCAATCACTGGAAATCACTTGACCTCTTTCTGCCTTTTCCAAATGGCTTGAACAATCACTTGGTACATGGTAGTGCTTAACTCACTTAGACATTATTCAACAAAGTATATGTATATGCTCTAGGCTATGAGGAGTCAGGCATTGATAAGGGAGTTAGCCATTAAAAGATACATTCCTTTATTGCTTCCTCATTCATTATTTTGTTCTCAGATAAAATAGTAATCTCCTACAAAACAATCCTATGTATGAACTGAAGCATTGTTTTCTTTCAGGGGTGGAGGATGAGAGGAAGACTTGATATTTTACATTATTTGGAAAACTATGTTCACTAATTGAAAAAATTTGAACTAATATATAATGTAGATTTTTAAGAATTTGATGATCCAAGAGTATTGAATAGCCTGGGTATTTAAAATAAAAATAATGAATCAAAACAGGGAAAGAAACCACAATCATAACAAAATTAAGGAATGGTAAAAGTCCCATACTATGAAAAATATCTGCCTACTAATCAAATAGCTTTAGCTGACTACAAATATCACAAAGTACTGTATTATCTTATATGAGAGTTATATGAACATTCTGCCTAACAGTATTACATTTAGAAAACTGGGATGAGAAAAAGAGACTGTGAGTATTGACCATGGGCAAAGTAGAAAGCACAGTGTCAGTGGGCATACAAGTAACTTGATACAATTGAGAAGATATCAGTTTTTGAATCAGAGCTAAGCTATAAACTTCCTTTCTTGTTAGCTGCATAAAATTCAAGAAATTACTTAATCTCTCAAGTTTCCATTTCTACTTACGTAAAGTCAAAACTAGGAGTACTAATATCTATCTCACAGTGTTATTTTAAAGATCATATGAAATAGATACTGCTGGAAATTCCTAGTATAGAGTGAGTACTCAAACATATTCGTTTCCAACATCTTACATCTACTGCATCATCACTTGGCCTTCTAGGGTCAGGCCTACATTAATCACCCTATAGAACTAGGTAATTTTAACTATGGAGAATCAACTCAAAAATTGTATATTTTCCACAAGCCCTCCTTAAAATCTATGATATGAAGTGGGCAGAGCAAGATCCATTCAGCATGGGTGGATGCTGAATGGAAGCATCCACCAATCATCCTCCCCACACAAACACCAAATTTAACAGCTATCTACACCAAAAAACACCTTCATGAGAACCAAAAATCAGGTGAGCAATCATAGTACCTGGTTTTAACTTTATATCGCTGTAAGAGGCACTTTAAGAGCATAAGAAAGACAATCTTGAATTGCCAATACCAGCAGCAGTCATGTGGTACAGAGAGAGAATCTGCATTTGGAGGAGGAAGTGCACAGCAATTGTGGGACTGCACTGGAAGTCTGTGCTACCAACGCTGGACAGAACACACCTGGTGTCCGTGGAGCGAGCATTGATACCGACCCTAGCCAGAGGGAAATCACCCAGCCCAGCAGTTGGAACTTGAGTTTTAGCAAGCCTCACCCCCATGGGCTAAAGGGCTCTGGAGATCTAAATAAACTTCAAAGGCTGTCTGGACCACAAGGACTGCAACTCCTATGCAATTCATAGTGCTGTGCTGGGTTTGGAGCCTGTGGACTTGGGGGGCAGAGGACCTAGTGAGACATCAGCCAGGGAGGCTAAGGGAGTGCATATACCATCCCTCCCCCAACTCCACGCAGTGCAGCTCACAGCTCCAAAAGAGATCCTTCCTTCCACTTAAGGAGAGGAGAGGAAAAAGGAAAAAGGACTTTGTCTTACAACTTGGATGCCCGGTCAGCCACAGTAGGATAGAGTCCTGAGGCCCCCATTTCAGGTCCTACTCCTGGGGGAATATTTCTAGACCCACCCTGGGCCAAAAGGGAACCTGCTGCTTTGAAGGGAAGGACCCAGGCCTGGCAGGATTCATCACCGGCTAACTAAAGAGTTCTTAGCCCTAAATAATCAGCAGCAGTAACCAGGTAGTATTACCAGGTAGTAATACATGCAACGGGCCTTTAATGAGACTCTGAGATGTACTGGCTTCAGGTGTGACTCAGCACATTTACCGTTGCGATGCCTACAAGGAGAGACCCCCTTGTGCCCAAGAAAAGCAGAGAGAAGAGTAGAGGGGACTTTGTCTTGAGCTTACATACCAGCTCAGCCACAGTGGAAAAGAGCACTGAGCGGGTTCTTGGGGTCCCCAACTACAGGTCTTGACTCTTGGATGGCATCTCGGGACCTACCCTCTGCCAGAAGGGAACCCACTGCCCTAAAGAGTGAATCCCAGGTTTGGAAGCACTCACTGCAAGCTGCTGAAAGAGCCTTTGGGCCTTAAGTGAACGCTGGTGGTACCCTGGCAGTACTCCCCATGGGCCTGCGGTGGTGGTAGACACAGGGAGCTCCTCTGCCTGGGGAAAGGGGAGGAAAGAGTAGGAAGGACTTTGTCTCCTGGTTTTGGCACCAGCTCAGCTGCAGTAGAATAGATCACAAGATATGTTTCTAAGGTTTCCGACTCCAGACGCTGGCTACTGGACAGCATCTCTGAACCCACCTAGAGCCCAAGGGAACATGCCACCCTTAACAGAAGGATACAAGCCTGGCTGGCCTCACCACCTACTGATTGTAGAGCCCTAGAGCCTTGAGCTAAACTAAAAATAGAGCTACCATATGATCCAGCAATCTCACTGCTAGAAATATACCAAAAAGGGCCAGGCACAGTGGCTCAAGCCTGTAATCCCAGCACTTTGGGAGGCCGAGACGGGCGGATCACGAGGTCAGGAGATCAAGACCATCCTGGATAACATGGTGAAACCCCGTCTCTACTAAAAAATACAAAAAAACTAGCTGGGCGAGGTGGTGGGCGCCTGTAGTCCCAGCTACTCAGGAGGCTGAGGCAGGAGAATGGCGTAAACCCAGGAGGCAGAGCTTGCAGTGAGCTGAGATCCAGTCACTGCACTCCAGCCTGGGCGACAGAGCGAGACTCCATCTCAAAAAAAAAAAAAAAAAAGAAGAAGAAGAAGAAGAAGAAATACACCCAAAAGAAAGGAAATCAGTATATTGAAGAGATATCTGCACTCTCATGTTTATTGCAGCACTATTCACAATAGCCAAGATTTGGAAGCAACCCAAGTGTCCATCAGCAGACAAATGGATAAAGAAAATGTGGTACATATACACATTTTTATGGCGATTTCAGCCATAAAAATGCATGAGATCCTGTCATTTGAAACAACATGAATGGAACTGAGCGATATTATGTTGAGTGAAGTAAGCCAGGCACAGAAAGACAAGCTTCATATGGTCTCACTTATTTGTGGAAGCTAAAAATTAAAACCATTGAACTCATGCAGATAGAAAGCAGAACAATGGTCACCACAGATTGGGAATGGTAACCATCATGGGGGGCAGTGGGGGCATAGTTAATGGGCACAAAAAATTGAATGAAGGAGATCTAGTATTTGATAGCACAACAAGGTGACTAGCGTCAATAATAATTAAATTGTACATTTTTAAATAGCTAAAAGAGTATAATTACATTGTTTGTAACATAAAGTATAAATGCTTAAGGCAATGGATACCTCATTTATCCTGATGTGATTATTACAAATCCTATGCCTGTATCAAAATAGCCTACATGCACTATAAATATATACATCTGCTATATACCCACAAAAATTAGAGATAAATTTTTTTAAATGAACTGTGATATGTAGCTCCTTTGGGGCTACTTTAGATAATCAATAATGAGTTGACATTTGCAGTAGTTCAAAAGTAAGGGAAAATGATAAATAATTGTTTTTTATTGTTTTTAATTATTTAAAATCCAAGAGGTATGGGGGGAAGGGAGAGGGATAGCATTAGAAGATATACCTAACATAAATGACAAGTTAATGGGTGCATCACACCAACATGGCACATGTATACACATGTAACAAACCAGCACATTGTGCACAAGTACCCTAGAACTTAAAGTATAATTTAAAAAAAAAATCCAAGAGGTAGCTTTATTTTAGAGATGACTAAAATTAAATTGCTTTACAATATTCTTTTTTTTGGGGGGGGGCGCGCCCCTGCCTGCTTTACTATATTCTATAGAAGATAAAGATGTGTACATTAAACTCCAACTACTTGGATAAATCCCATTTATATTTGTCCAAAATAAGAGAAATAGGTCGGGAGCAGTGGCTCACGCCTGTAATCCCAGCACTCTGGGAGGCTGAGGCGGGTGGATCACCTGAGTCAGGAGTTTCAGACCAGCCTGGCCAGCACGGTGAAACCCCATCTCTACTAAAAATACAAAATTTAGCCAGGCATGGTGGCATCTGCCTGTAATCCCAGCTGCTCAGGAAGCTGAGGTAAGAGAATCACTTGACCCCGGGAGGCAGAGGTTGCAGTGAGCCAAGATCACGCAACTGCACTCCAGCCTGGGAGACAGAGGGAGACTCTGTCTCAAAAAAAAAGAAAAGAAAAAAAAAGAAAAAGAACAAGAAAAATGGTCAGAAAATTCCATACATGCCTTTTTATACTTTACACTGAAAATAAACATTATTTAAAAGTGAGATACCACAACCTAACAACGTTAGGCTCTGAGAAGAGCACTTACCTATAAACTCCCCCAGGTCACCCTTAATATGTTTTTATGGTTGTGGTTAATTTCAAATATATATCTTTTTTTTTTTTTTTTTTTACCATACTCTCAAAAACTGAAAGTAATTGAAAGGATGTTTTTATGTATGAAACACCCTGGAGACACCTATTGGCTATGTAATTGGTCACCATATCTTGTCAACTATTGCAAACATTCTAAGTGGCAACCCAACCAGGTGTTTGCAAAGCACATGGTATTCACAATTAGAAATAAAATTGTCTTGCTTCAAATTCTTATTAATGTATTATCAAGCTTTATTCTGCAAAATTGTTACATTTTATGTCAACCAAACTGATAATATTTTTTAATAAGTTGGAATCACCATCCTCCCCCACAATCTGAAAGTTGTTTCTTAAAACTTTTTGATTTTGGAAGACTTGTAAAGTCTTACAACGAAATTGTCCCTTCCTCAATATAATATCAATGGTTTTTAAATGTTTTCATTCATCCTTTGAGAATTCTTCAAGCTCTATAATTGTGTAATGAGAAAATTATATAATTTGGGGATTTCAAGTGCATATGGACATTTGGCTTAGATCTGAGTAAGAATCAACCATAGTAAATCCAAAATGGCCTCACTGAGTCCTATTATTTCCAATTAGTTTCATTCTTCCAGGGCAACAAGCTGTATGCATGGACATCAGCAGCAGTTTACATATGCAAAAGAGACAAGAATGGGATAAGGGAGCACTTCAAATTACTACCAGAAAAAAATATTTCTCAAGTGTGTCCTGGTTAATAGAGAAATAATTTGCCCAAAATTATAAACAAGACATTGTTTATAATCATGGTGCCACTGCACTCTAGCCTGGGCGGCAGAGAGAGAGACCTCATCTCGAAAAACTAACTAAACAATTTTTTAAAATACACAATTCAATTCATTTCCTTCTCTCATAGTTAATAAAATAATTGCATAATAATTCCTCAATTAAAATATTTTAGGTTTTCAATTGAAAAAAGTTTTTGCTATGACATTAGGGTCAAAATAGACAATAGAAGATATTATATTGCTAACTGGCCTATTCCTTTTGGTCTAAAATAGATTTCTGATCTTCTTATACAGTATGCACATTGATAATGTTGAGCGTTACATATCTTAACTTTTCATTATGGAAAATTTCAAACATCAAAAACAGTAGAGAAAACTGTCTTAATAACTCATGTATATATCAGCCAACCGTTTCCAACAATTATTAACATTCTACTGTTCTAATTTATTCCTTTGTCTTTTATTGCTAAGATATTTTAAAGCAAATTCAAGAAAGCATATCATTTTATACATGAATACCTCAGTAGGTATCGCTATCAAAAAAGAATTTTCAGGGCTGGGCGTGGTGGCTCATACCTTTAATTTCACTTTGGGAGGCCAAAGCAGGAGGATCGCTTGAGCCCAGGAGTTTGAGACCAGCTTGGGCAACATAGGGAGACACTGTCTCCACAAAAAATTTAAAAATTAGCCAGACATGGTGACACATCCCTGTAGTCCCAGCTCCTCAGGCGGTTGAGGTGGAAGGATGGCATAAGCCTGGGAGGTTGAAGCTACAGTGAGCCGTGATGGCGCCCTGCAGTCCAGCCTGGTCACACACGCGCACACACACACACACACACACACACAATTTAAAATGTTTCACAAGATCATTGCCACATACCCCAAAATTTATAATAATTCCTTACTATCAACAAATAATCAGCCCATGTTCAGTTACCAGAAAAATTCCTTATTGAATTTTTTGGTACAAATCAGGAATCAGGATCCAATTGGTTGACAAATCTCTTAAGGTATTTTTTTAATCTATAAAATTCCTTCCTCCCTTTATTTATTTTTTTTAAAGCTCTTTGTTGAAGAAACTGGATCATTCATCCGTAGATTTTTTTTCCATTCTGCATATAGCTAATTGAATCCTAATAATGGTGTTTAATATGTTCATCTTTCTTCTCTGTTTCCTACAAATTGAAGTTAGAAATAAAAGCCATATTGATTGAGGTTTATTATACTAATTAATTTTTTTCTTTTGGCAAGAATACTTCATGGATAAAAGTGCTCATCGTTTTACTTCAGGAAGCCACATGCCTCAATTTCCACACTTACCATGAGATTCAGGGTGACCCACCATTATGAATTTCCCCATCACCCTTTTACATAATGACTCTAGCAACCATATGTGATTGTTGCCTCAATTCATTATTTTATTAGTGCTTACAAAATGGTAATATTTAGCATTCTCTCTACATTTGATAGCAATTTTTCTATAAATAAAAAATTATCTCGTAAATTATTAGGTACCTTGAAATTCTATCCATACAGAAAAGACAGAATAAATGTCTGAATCTTTTATGAGCTTTTAAATAAATGAGTTGATGTCCTAGCTACCTCCAAAGGTGTTCAGTAGGTTTTGTGTTTTAACTTTTACATTTATTTGCTTTTGTTTTGGATGTCATGAAGTGTTTCTCTGCATTCACTGCAGTCATTATTCTCTTGCCCTCCCTTCAGCCAGTATGAGTCCTTCAGGCTGGCTCTTGTGTAAGTTTAACATGATAGTCATATGCTTGGATAGCTTTCTCTTATCTGTTCTGTCAAGATGTCCCAGGCTCATCTTGTCCAATCCCTGCCCCAACATGCAATCAGCCATTTCTCTAAAAACGCTTGTTTCTTTTGGTAGGAAATGGCATTTAAAAGCCTTTACGTGAGTTCTAGAGTAGCCATTGTGACTGTGTGGTCATTGCTTCTAGAGTTTTTCAGTAGACAAATCTAGAAAACATATTTTCAGATAGAGAAAAATATGTAAATTTATCCATCTCTAATTTGAATTAATAATTACAGGATTTTTTCTTAACTTCCTTGATTTTAATTTTTCTCTTTTCTCTGAATATTACGGCTTCTGACATTTGCTTGTTCCCACTTATTTGTTTTATCTTTATCTAAAAAGTGTTGCAATCAAAGGTGTTTTATCTTTATCACCTATTTATTTATGTATCTACTAATAATAGTTTTTGTAAAGCAATGTCATCATTACTAACCACAATGTCATTAAATACCATTCAATATTTCTTTGTGCTTCCCTTCGTCTTGACAATAGATCTCACTAGTGATGTAAAGTCAAAATACTTCATTTTAAAAATCACTAGAAATTATTCTTCTTTGTATAGTTCTCTGTGATCTAGACTTAGGTTCATTAGTTTGTTTTGTATTTTACAGATTGCTTTGTTGTTTTTCTAATTAATATTATTTTTTAATTACTTAATATACTTATATAGTTCCTAAACCCAAACCATAAAACAAGGCACTTTAATAAAGGTCTAACTTCCATCATTATCTTGTCTTCTCTGTTCTTTCCCTATCCCTAAAGATCATCGTTTTCATTACTTTTTGGTTTATCCTCGCCTTATTTCTTTTTTAAAATATTAGCAGCCGGGCACAGTGGCTCATGCCTGGTAATCCCAGTACTTTCGGAGTCTGAAATGGGCAGATCACCTGAGGTCAGGAGTTGGAGACCAGCCTGAACAACATGATGAAACCCCATCTCTACTAAAAATGCAAAAATTAGCGAGGCATAGTGGCAGCCGCCTGTAATCCCAGCTACTCAGGAAGCTGAGGCATGAGAATCGCTTGAATCCAGGAGGCAAAGTTTGCAGTGAGCCGAGATGGCGCAATTCCACTCCAGCCTGGATGACAAGAGTGAAACTGCATCTCAAAAAAAAAAAAAGAAAAAAGAAAATATTAGCAATATACACACATGCATTGTTAACACACACAAGCTAACACTTCTTGCATAAGAATAAACTACAATACACATTTTTCTGCATCTTGTATCTTGGAGATTACTCTAAAGGTTTTTAGAAACCTACCCTATTTTATGGATGTGCCTTTCTACTATTCCAGGCAGCTATTTTTTAAAAATAATTTTTAAATCATTTCACAAGTAGTTTGTTTCTTTTTTCTTTATCTTTTCTTTTTTTCTTTTTCTTTTTTCTTTTTTTTTCTTTTCTTTTTTTTTTTTTTTTTGAGACTGTCTCACTCTGTAGCCCAGGCTGGAGTGCAATGGCGGCTGATGTCGGCTCACTGCAACCTCTGCCTCCCCAGTTCAAGCGATTCACTTGCCTCAGCCTCCCGAGCAGCTGGGACTACAGGTGCACATCACCACACCCAGCTAATTTTTGTTTTTTTAGTAGAGACAGGGTTTCACCATGTTGGCCAGGATGGTCTCCATCTCTTGACTTTGTGATCCGCCCGCCTTGGCCTCCCAAAGTGCTGGGATTACAGGCGTGAGCCACCAAGCCCAGCCAGTAGTTTATTTCTAAAGGGTTTTTTCATTTGCCTGTTTGTTGTTTTAGTTTATGATTCCAATTTCCCTCATAGGTTTTAAAGTTAACTCTACTTTTCTGGAAACATACATTTCTCAAGCACAAAAAATGGCTGACTCTCACGTGAAAATGTATATGTCCACAATGGAAAAAAAAATAAGCACATTTTTTTTAAATGAAGCAGAAATCTGTAGTTAATATTTCTCCTTTGACATTAATTTAAAAGTACCATTTACTATGTAAATTATAGCATACGAGAAAATAAGCAGTAAATTATTGGTTTAAGGTAGCACCAAACTTTCCTTATAAGCTTTGATGGTGTTAAGAACTATATATCACAAATTTGAAAAATAAAACTTTTGAGTCAAACAATTTACTTCTTTCAACACACATCTCCATTACCTCTGCCAATACAGAAATGGCATAAGTTTAAATTCATGTGTGCAAACTCCACGAAAATGTGTGTGTGTGCATTATAAACCTATATACACACACATACAAATATATATACACATCACAAGAATTTATCAAATAAACTTGTCACTGAGGCAGAATACATCAAGGATACGCAATCAAACAATTCAACAAACATATCTGGATACATTGGGCATCTCTTGTGGGTCAAGTACTCTGCTAGCCACTGGGAATACAAAGCTGAATTGGCTGCCCTGAATTTAACTTTTCTAAATTTATTTATTTAGTTTTAAAGAGTTGAAAAGAAACATAATTGGAAAATTCTAAAAGAGTGTGCTAAGGACAACAATAAATGTTTACAAACTACAGTAGAGGCAACACAGAGAAGTTCAAGTGATTAATTATTGAGAAAGCTTCACAACTAAGTGGCAGTTAGTCTGTGAAGGATAAATAACTCTGAGGGGGAAAGTGGGCAAAGGATTACCTAGCAATGAGAAAGGCAAACAATATTATATTACCCATTAGAAAACTCTACATATGGCCTTTCCAAGACTCAGTACCTCTTGGGGCTTTGAAAAATTACTCAAGCCTGGGTGCCAACCCATCCCTACAAATGCACAGTTGTATTAATTTGTCTGGGATGGAGTCTGAGCATGGAAACTTTTTAAACTCTCCAGGAATTCAATAGGAAATCAAAGTCAAGAATCACTGTGAGGATTGATGTGTGAACTACCCAAAAAGATTTGAACCCATAAGAATAGGACTTTATTGCTATAGGATGAAGAAGAGATGTCCTCTTTGCTTGTAAGAATCCTGTAAGTGGGGTCCAACACTATATCCTGGGTTTAGTGTTCTCAATATTTCCCTTTACTATTGTCAAATCAGGAAATCATTGCCTTTTTCAAGGCATATCAAAATCTGCATTATACAATTATGTCAGTTGTTCTGCTTGTTTTTGTAAACATATAGAAGCAGAAACACTTTTAGCACTAATAACAAATTAGGCTTCACCTTAAACCAAAATCTAACCCAAGTGAAAGAAGATTTCCATCTTTGGGGCATTAATGCTTAATTATGCATTTCATTAAGTAAAGTTTTTACTTTAAAAGCTTCATTAGTAACAATTAGTCTTCTCTCTTTTCTAATTTATATGCACCTGTTTCTAATTACAGTGGCACTATGTCAGCCTTAGAAAATGCATTTCGAAAACTCCTTAAAATAACTTGGATATTTCTGCTTACCCAGTGATATTTGTCTTCCTATTTAAGAGATAATTTCACTTTATTTTATTTCAAATGCATTATCTGTACTTCTCTGGTATAATACTTTTTGTACTCTTCTAATATTCAAAAGGTAAATATGAGCATTTCTATTTTCTTCTTGTTCAGATGAAGGCATATTTCTCACTGAAAGGGTTGATCATGTCTCCATAAAAAGGAAACAAGAAACCCTGAAAACTGATTTATAATTATTAGATTTTTTTCTAATTCTCTGACCCTTAGAACTTAAACCAAAGTCACATTAACTGATATTGGAAAGTTTTTTTAGAAATCATAACTATGCCCTCAGCAGAGGAATGGCCATAATGAATTTTCTACTCTAAATAGCATCTTAAAAAGCTGAAATCACCAAATTCTACATTATCTGTAAGGGCAAGTGGAAAGAAAAGTTTACTGTAACAATCTATATTTATAATATTAATATGGAATTTTAAATATATTTTATAAATTATGGCTGACCAGTTAAATAAATTTATGTTTTAGAAACTTTCAGACTTTAAACAGAAATTAATCTTAATGAATATTTTTTAAAATATGGTGCTTAAACATGATCATTTGACTGTTTTAGATTATGGTTATATAATAAGTAGCATTATAAGTTATAGATATCAGTGCTACTTTTGAAGAAATAATGAATCCCCTATAAGTGTAGCAAAGGAATGTCTCTTACCAGAATAAGGTATGGGGAAAAAAATCTGTCTTCAACATTTTCACTCTTCTCTTGGAGCATCTTCTTTTGCTTTGTAGCATCCTTCTTTATTCCTCCCAGACCAACACTCGAATTCCACATTTTTCCTATGTGAATTTCTGTCCCAAGTTTCCCTAGACCCAAGCACTCCCGGACCTCCTCTCTTACATAAAAACTTAGCTGTTGTTTTTTCCATCTCCTCTAATCTCAATTTTCTGAAGAAGACTTAACAAATTATTTTACATATATTCATGGCTAAAACTAAGTTCCATTCCAAGTACATTTATGAATTTCTGTAATTATCATCTACAGCTTCTATTTTAAAATAAGTAGGCTATCCTAATGCTGAGAATTAAAGTGATTTTGTTGGGGGGGAAAAAAGTACCAGGCAAGGTGCCAAAACACCTGGCTTCACAAGTATGGGTAACTTGCTTTATCTTCTTGATCCTCAGTTTTAGCCACTGTAAAATTTAAATAATAACCACCCCATTTGTTGTGAGAATTACATGAATGGAGATAAGTAAAAGTACTTTTAAGCTTTTAATGTATACAAGTGTATTCCACGTATATGTATATCAGTATATACAGATGCACAAATATATATAATAAGATAGTAGGTATTATTTACTTAATATGTTAAAGCACATGGGCCTTTTATCCCTACCTTCTGGAATTGTCAAACAAACAAATGACCAGTAAGGATATTAGATGAAAAAAGGAAAAGAAATGACCTTTCAACAGAAAAGGATTGCTATATACCTTGGAGACTACCGCTGAGATGCTCAGAGAAATGGCTTTTAGAAAAATGGCCACCATTTCATACCTTTAGCCTTCCATGTCCAATATAGCTGAATTTGACACAGTGGGAGAATACAGAATAAAAATGACCCTGCAGGTAATTTCATCCTATTATGTTTATATGAAAGGAAGACTGTGAACTCTATGCATTTTTTTTTTCAGTATCTTTCTTACAATTTTAGTGCACTGATCAGAACCAACCTGAAGCTATGTGCTGAGGGCTGTAATTTCATAGGAAGTATTGCAGTAAAAAATGTGATGGATGTGTATCCATAAGGAGATAACTTCGGGAAAGCATCAGAAGCAAAATAAGATTGTCTTAAGTAAACCCATTTAGGACTAACCTATCATATAGATTTCAACACCATAAAATTATGGATTGGTCAAGAGAAGCTGAAAAGCTTGTAAAATATGCTGAGGAAACAAGTTCAGGCTGGTGGGTAATCTTAAAGCTGCTGAGGCAGAAAAATCATTAATTGCATTTCCTGAGTGACAGTTTTGATCACCCTACCTTCTCACAGAAGAGGATTTTCTGGAAATTGAAAGGGTGTTAGGATATCAAGAAATCAGCCAAATGGAGGTGTGTTTGTCCAAAATATTATTTTCTGTCTCTATGGCAATTAGCAATAAGAGTATTAGTAGTAGTTATTGTTGTTGTTGTTTTCAGAAATCATACTGTGTCTGAACAATTGTTTAGGATGACCCTCATACACAGTATTTCTTGACATGACTCTTAAAGTGGATAAAAACGTATGCCAACAAGCCATAAATGTCACTGGCTACCTTTCCTTGTAATTCTTCAGAAGAATCTTACTGATGAGAACAAGCAGTAATGGGATGCCTCAGTGAGAAAAACAAAGAGCAATATAATGAATGGTGGGCTTCAGGGCAAGAACAACATCAGCAGGAGATAAAGAGAAGTTGGGATGTGTTCAGGCTGAAAAATTATTAGAGAACCAACAGACTAATCTCTGCTATTATGTTGTTGGCTGTATTAACACCACAGCTTTATCACTCCTGTTGTGATAACTACTCTGTTTTGTAGGAAGAAAGAATCTAAATACTCAGGCTCTGGTGCTGCTGAATATACGGAATGATAGCACTTTAATAGACTCATTTAGGGGATATCACTGGCCTTTCTGAAAAACAGCTACTTCTCACCTCCTACAAGCCATGAGATCACCTGGAAAAGCTGTAGAGCTAACTGAACATCAAGTCACTGGACAGAAGAAGAGGGCACTTCTACCTACTTATGAAAGAAAAGTGTATCTCTGTCTCACTTTCCTCAAGATCATCTTTTCTACCCACTGCCCCACAGATGTTTAACCTGGCTGTTCCAAAATCACTAGAGCAGTTTTTTAAGAGACTATTTAAAGTTAGTTAATGTATATCTCAATATCCCAATGCTGCTTAAAATTTGATAAACGTTAGGTTCGTTTCATACATTGAGTTGGCACTAAATTTTACTTCTGTATGCCGCATTTTTATAATTTGTTGATTGTATGACAAGTTCTTAGTCCATAACTTTTAAATATGAAAAGGGACTTTGCCACCTAACTATTTAAAATTTCTAAATCACACAAATTGCTATAAACTGTGGATTTCACACTTTTCCCCACATCCATGTTCCTTACTAGCTAGTCAATCTGGATAAGATAAACAAGGTTGAGAGAATTCAGTGTTGAAGAAAAAAGAAAGATGCAGAATATTTGCTTACGATACCAAGTAGCATACTTTTGTCTACATGATTAATTCCAAAAAGATTCATTGAGCATCTTCCGACATGCTGATCTGTGCTCAAAACTATGGGAGATACAAAGAAGAATAACAAGATAATATTCAGGTTTACTTGGTTGAAGAAGAAATCTAGATTTTATATATATATATATATATATAATGGTCAGGGTATAATCTCTACCTCCTACAAATAAATAAATGT
>NW_012116600.1:2070466-2077230 GCF_000951035.1 Colobus angolensis palliatus
ATTGTAAAAATTGCATTAAAGATTATAAATTAATAAAGTTTCCAAAAATGTTGATTAAATAGATATTAGTTTAGTAGCTTATTGTATGTATATTAGAATTAAAAAGCAATATGAAATTTTTGCAAGAATTATTTTATTATTCAGGTTGCTTTCTCCTTTGCGTTATTAGAGAAAGAAAGTAAATGTGAAAGACCCTCTAGTTTTATTTTATGGTTAAGTAATGAACCCTAAAAGAATTACCATTCTGATTCAAAATGGATGTGCATTATCACATTCTCAGACTTCCAAAAGCTGTCAAGTATCTGTTTAGGACTCAGTGTATAAAAATATCAGCATTGGGAAGCCTAAAGTCAGGACAGACCCATATATGGTGAAAAAGAAGCCACAGGGGAGTTGAATAGAGCTGAGAACCTAGGAGATTCTCTTAAGGCTCAGCTCCCTCAAAGGGCTAAAGCCCAAAATTACCCATGGTTTTATCTTTTTGTAAGCGGGTAGGAAATAGAGTGTGTGTTTTTGTGGGGTTTTTTTTTGTTATTTGTTTTGTTTTGTTTTTGAGACGGAATCTCGCTCTGTCGCCAGGCTGGAGTGCAGTGGCTCGGTCTCGGCTCACTGCAACCTCCTCCTCCCAAGTTGAAGTGCTTCTCCTGCCTCAGGCTCCCGAGTAGCTGGGAATACAGGCGCGCACCACCATGAGGAGCTAATTTTTGTATTTTTAGTAGAGACGGTGTTTCACCATGTTGGCCAGGATGGTCTTGAACTCCTGACCTCGCGATCCGTCCGCCTCGGCCTCCCAAAGTGCTGATATTACAGACGTTAGCCACCGCGCCCAGCCCAGTGTGTGTTTTTTAAATTGCTTTCTTCTCTGAACTACTGTTTATATTATTTGTTCCTGAGTTTATATTTGCATTTATCCTTTTGCAATATTTTCCCAATTATTCTATAAAACTCTCTTGAATCTTACAGAGCCTAGTGTATAATTATTGCATAACAGGGAAAATACATTTTTAAAGAGATTAGAGTGGTGGTGGTGTTGTTTTCTGCTGACTTCATTGTGTGTTATCTTTGTCTCTTTTAATCCATTGTTCAAAGATGAATTGGAATTTTTAGCATAAATACAGAGTCAACATATGCGGCTTTTGAATCACAAAGTAAAAAAGTAAAGCCCAATTTTCTCTTAGCCTTTGTCAAGAAAGGAGTTTTCCACATTTCAAAACTATTCCTTTACATATTAAGAGCCAAGGCTGGCTGAATCAAATTAAAGAGTTATGGTGTAGAAATAACGAAAAACATAGTGTAGGCTGGGCACATTGGCTCACACCTATAATTTTAGCACTTTGGGAGGCTGAGGTGGGTGGACCATTTGAGTCCAGGAGTTTGAGACCATCCTGGAAGCATGACAAAACCTCCTCTTTACAATAAAATAAAATAAAAATAAAAATAAATATTTGGGCGTGGTGGCCCGTGCTTGTAGTCCTAGCTCAGGAGGCTGAGGCGGAAGGATCACCTGAGCCTGGGGAGACTGCATTGAGCTATGATTGCACCACTGCACTGCAGCCTGGGTGACAGGGTGAAACCCTGTCTAACAAATGTGCAGGTATGGTAAAAGAAGTTTCTACCATTAAGAGAAAATAAGAAATCTAAAATAGTAAGAATAAGAAGGATTTAGAGAGGGCCGGGTGCGGTGGCTCACGCCTGTAATCCCAGCACTTTGGGAGGCCAAGGTGGGCAGATCACGAGGTCAGGAGATCAAGACCATCCTGGCTAACAGGGTGAAACCCCGTATCTACTGAAAAATACAAAAAATTAAGCGGGCGTGGTGGCCAGCGCCTGTAGTCCCAGCTACTACGGAGGCCGAGGCAGGAGAATGGCGTGAACGGGGAGGCGGAGCTTGCAGTCAGCGCCACTACACTCCAGCCTTTGTGACAGAGCGAGATTCCGTCTCAAAAAAAAAAAAAAAAAAAAGAAAAGAAAGAAGGATTCAGAGAGGACAAGATAATGCAAGGGTTATTCAGGCTCTAGAGCAAGAATTTATTTTCTCTAATTCCTAGGGTCTGATCCAAAAGGAACAAGTATACAAGTATAACAATTTTAATATAGCCACAGAGAGGTTTCAGAGAGAGTATGACAGCATCCAGCTTGTGTTATCTCACCCAACCCTGTCCAGCACAGCAAGGCAGCAGTAGGGTAGCAAAACCTGACGGATGTAAACTACTCTAGATATGATGGTTGTTAGGTGTCAACTTGGCTAAGCTATGGAGGCCAGTTGTTTGGTCAAACACCAGTGTAGATATTGCTGTGAAGTTATTTTGCAGGCATGATTAACATTTAAATCAGTAGACGGAGTAAAGCAGATTACCTTCAGTAATATGGATGGGCCTCACCCAATTAGTTGAAAACCTTATGAGAAGAGACTGGGGCCCACTATAAAGGAAGCAATTCTGCTTTCAGACTGCCTTTGGACTTGTGACCTACAACATCAGCTCTTCCTTGGGTCTCCAGATTGTTAGCTTCCCTTACAGATTTTACACTTGCCAATCCTTGTGTCATGTGAGTCAATTCCTTGAAAATAATATTTTTTAATATATACTTACATCCTATTGATTCTGCTTTTCTAAAGAAACCCTGACTAATACAGCAAATAAGTCTAAAATATCCCCTTGAGCCCATATGGCATGAAAATGCCATGCAGGAGACCCAGGAGTTCCTGGGTAGAGGACTAGGAGATACAGAGAGAAGAGTGGACCATCTGAGACTAGAAGTCAGGAGGAGGCTTCAGAATTCAGAATACAGAAACTTCATGACCAAAGTAAATGGCAACCTTGACGGATTTCAGCAGCATCTACCCAAATGACTTCAAAAATAGCAAGTAACACCAAAGAGGACGCCTGTTCACAACACCCAACGACCAGCACAGATTAAGCATACCACAAAAATAGGGAAGACACTAAAAACAGCTCATATGCCAGTCTCCCACTCCTAGCCCTTCACAGCGAGGTCACATCAGTTTCTCACTGAGCAACCCTTCATGGGAAGGGGGACCTGGAGAGAGAAGAATAGCCCTCATATAAAATTTGTACTTTCAATTTACTATTACATAAAATACACTGGGTGAATCCTAAATAGACAATAGATCATATTAAATTCAAATCTACCTTTATTTGTCAAGATTAAGTTCATTCCTCTCCCCCATCATAAAAGTTTGGAGTCTTTAGAAATAAGGATAACTTTCACTGACCATGTACATTGTGTGTAAATTTCAACTCTGCTACATAAACTTGCTTCTTATAGAATAAAATTTTACTCATTTGAAACCAGAATTAACAATCATATTTCCATAAATTAATACCCTGTTCCTCTATGAGGGTATTAATATTTGTATGGACATGCAAACATGTCACTGTTATTCCAAGGTAACTTTATTGATTTGCCATTACTAACATGCTAAGGAGTTTTTCTCTAACAACAAAGTCAATTACATGACATCCTTTAACTCACCCTTAATATTAATTTGTTGGCTTGTTACTTGTATCTGCTTTTCTTATTTTTAACTGTCTGAAGAAAGGGATGCATATATACAGCCAGTATTTCTAAGACTCCTATTGGTAGCAGACAGATCAAACCTATCAGGCCAACCCAGGAAAGATGTCCCAGGCACAGTCACAGTTTCACATTGGCCCTGGTCCCTGGAGGCTCCTTGAAAATTTTTTTTAATTCTCTCTTTAAAGGCTAGAAGCAGTTAAATATGTATGAATTTGGTGTGTATTTATTAAATATGTACGTAATATGTATCTATTAAACAAAGGAGGAGTTGGCTGCTCCTGAAATAAGTATAGGGTAATCTTCCTTGACTCGTAACAGTTGATCAGATTGTATTCAAGCTGTCCCAAGACAGGGACAGTCTGTGGGCAAGCCAGGGCAGGGCTCTGTGTATGTTACAAGGCAAGGGAGGTCACATGGAGAGAAAGGAAATAAATAATTCCATATATGAGGTATTTGAAGCAAATGTGTTTATGAACATTTGATCATTCAAACCCATACACATTCTTTGTTAGTTACAGGGCTATGCACCTCCATTTATTGATATACATCAAGAACCCCTTCAACATACAAAGAATGAAGACTATTCTGGGGGGTTCTAAACCTCAATACTTCCCAGTCGGGCCAGCATTCAACTCTAGATCTTCAAATCACTTTTTTTTTAATTGCTAAAATAATCCTGTGTGGTTCCTTTGTGTTTTTTAGCAGACTTTATTTTTAAAGTAATGTTAAGTTCACAGCAAAATAAAGCAGAATGTACAGAGATTTCCCATCTATTTCCTGCCCCAATACATGCATAGCCTCACCCACTATCAACAACTCATACCAGAGTGGTACATTTGTTACAATCAATAAACTTACATTGACACATCATTGTTATCCAGAGACCTTAGTTTACATTACGTCTCACTCTTGGAGCTGTACATTCTATCAGTTTTGATGTATGTATAATGACATGTATCCACCACTGTATTTTCATACAGAATAGTTTTGCTATCTTAAAAATCTTTTGCGCTCTGCCACCTATTCATCCCTCTCTCCCCACTAACTCCCAGCAACCACTGATATTTTTTTTACTGACTCTAGTTCTGCCTTTTCTAAAATGACATATAGTTGAAATCATACAATATGTAGCCTTTCAGATTGACTTGTTTCACTTAGTAATATGCATTTAAGTTTCTTCCATGTCTTTTTATGATTTGATAGCTCATTTCTTTTTAGCACTGACTGGATGTACTACAGTTTATTTATCCATCCATCTACTAAAGGACATCTTGGTTGCTTCCAAGTTTTAGCAATTATTAATAATTCTGCTATAGACATCACATGCAGGTTGATATTGTTTGAATTTGTGTCCCTACCAGAATCTCATGTTGAATTGTAAACCCCAGTGTTGGAGGAAAGGCCTGGTAGGAGGTTACTGGACAACTGGGGTGAACCTACCCCTTGGTAATCTTGTGATGGTGAGTGAGTTCTCATGAGATCTGGTTGTCTAATAAGTGTCTGGCAGTTTCCTTTGCATTCTCTGTTTCTCCTGGTGCCTTTGAAGAACATGCCTGCTTCCCCTTGCCTTCCATCTTGACTGTAAGTTTCCTGAGGCCTCCCCAGCCATGTTTCCTGTACAGCCTGCAGTACTGTGAGTCAATTAAACCTCTTTTCTTTATACATTTCACAGTCTCAGGTAGTTCCTTATAGCAATGTGAGAACAAACTAATACACAGGTTTTGGTGTAGAAATAAGTTTTTAAATCATTTGGGTAAATGCCAAAAAGGGCAATTGCTGGATCATATGATAAAAGTATGTTTAGATTAGTAACTGCCAAATAGTATTCAAAAGCTGCTGCACCATTTTGCATTTTCACCAACAACGAATGAGAGTTCTTATTGCTCACATCCTCACCAGCATTTGCTGTTGTCAGAGTTTTGGATTTTAGTCATTCTAATAGGTGTGTAGTGGTATCTCACTTTAATTTGCAATTCCTTAATGACATTTGATATTGAGCATCTTTTCATATGCTTATTTGTCATCTGTTTATCTTCTTTGATGTGCTATCTGTTTAGCCTTTATGTTTTAAGAACAAGCCTTTCTACTCATTTTTTGTTGTTGTTGAGACAGAGTGTTGCTCTGTCGCATAGGCTGGAGTGCGGTGGCGCAATCTCAGCTCACTGCAACCTCTGCCTCCCAGGTTCAAGCGATTCTCCTGGCCCAGCCTCCCAAGTAGCTGGGACTATATGCTTGTACCACCACGTCCGGATAATTTTTTGTATTTTTTTTAGTACAGACAGGGTTTCACCATGTTGGTCAGCCTGGTCTCGAACTCCCGACCTCAGGTGATCTGCCTACCTCAGCCTCCCAAAGTGCTGGGATTACAGATGTGAGCCACTGCTCCTAGCCTTTCTATTCATTTTTTTAAACTTAGTATATGGAGAGGCAAATTCACCTACCTTTACAGTAGGATTGAAATAGATTTTCTTGCTATATTTCAAATATTTCCATCTTGAGATGAAACTGAAGAATTAGGGTTACTCAGGGAAAAAAATCAAATCACTCATTTATAGTCTTTCCTTTAAACATGGAGGAAAAAATAGAACTAATATTCTTCTCAGGAAGGAACCTGAACAACAATGTACTTGAAAATAATAACGCACATTTTCCAGCTGATCCAGGACATTTGCAACCTGACTTTGACTGTTCCAGTTTCACCTCTAAAACAGTCATAGGACACAATGATTATCACCATCTCACTCTGCATGATTAATGTGGAAGATTGAGCTATTCTTTGAGTTGTCACTTTAGTTTTATGAGAGGAACCCTCACTTGTTTTGAATGCCCTTGTATTTAATCCTCATCAATTTTATGGCCAAGCAAAACAGATCAAATTTACTACACATGCTCTGATTCATGAAATTATTTAAACAACTATTAGCATTGAACCGAAAAGACTATTACTTTCTAATAACAAATTCATGTCCAAATAGGTAGTGAGTCAGGGATATTTATTTTCTGAAAATTTGTTTTATCAAAAGACAGTAATATACTATTGGGAAAAGTCATGGGTAGCTCATTAAACAATGTTTTCAGAAAAGAATGGTTTAGAATATGAAATTGGTTGTTGATGGTTCCCGGGAAGTTAATAATCAATTTATAGGCAAGGATACTAAGTGCACTAAAAGTATCATAACATAAAAAAGTAAAGATATACATAGGCAGGATATGGTCAAAATATT
>NW_012116600.1:2077726-2121741 GCF_000951035.1 Colobus angolensis palliatus
CCTGTAGTCCCAGCTACTCGGGAGGCTGAGGCAGGAGAATGGCGTAAACCCGGGAGGCGGAGCTTGCAGTGTGCCGAGATCAGGCCACTGCACTCCAGCCTGGGTGACACAGCGAGACTCCGTCTCAAAAAAAAAAAATTAGATTTTGCCACCTATTGCATTCTTATTTTTTGAGCAAAATATATATACTCATTCAGATAAAAAGCCTATGTTCTTTTTATCTTTTAACTTTAACGTTAATAACCAGTATATGTACCTTTTGTTTTAATAGAATTCCTGTGTGTTTTAAAATGTTTTTGAAAAGTAAATATTTATATGATAGTTTTATAAAGTATACCATCAAGATAAAATGAATAACTTTAAAAGCAGATAAGATCCTGAAAGAAAAACAAAATCAAGTATGAATGTAATCACTAGGAAATAACTAAAAAGCAGAATTACCCACTTATCATGAATTACTAAATAAATAAAAGTTTTGGAATGTTTTTGGAACTGCAAGTAAATAGAAAGGTCATTTGGTCCATCTACCATTTGTGGATAAGTCTATAATTAAAAGTCATCCTAGACAAATAGTTGTCAATCATTCTTCTAAAAAATGCTTGGAACATTCCCTGACATCAATTCTAGGGCCCAGTGATTTATTAATTACCTCTAGAATAGTTTTCTTCTCTTTCTGCTTTTTCCTCTGGTTCACCTTCTGAAGAAATTATAAATAATCTTTCATAAACTAGACCAGTGTTTATCAAACTGTAGTCCAACCCGCATTTTTACTTTAATGAAATAGAAAATACCAGAGAGTGCATTGTATTAGTCCATTTTTATGCTGCTAATCAAGATATACCCCAGACTGGGCAATTTACAAAAGAAAGAGGTTTAATGTATAAACAGTTCCACGTGGCTGGGGAAGCCTCACAATCATGGCAGAAGGCAAGGAAGACTAAGTCACATCTTAAATGGATGGCAGCAGGCAGAGAGAGAGCTTGTGCAGGGAAACTCCCATTTTTAAAGCCATCAGATATCATGAGACTGATTCACTATCACAAGAACAGCACAGGAAAGACTTGACCCCATGATTCAATTATTTCCCTCTGGGTCCCTCCTGAAACATGTGGAAATTCAAAATGAGATGTGTGTGGGAACACAACCAAACCATATCACGCATTGTGCAAGGGAAAAAACTTGATTCATGAAACTTGTTTCTGTTATTCATATATATGTATGTATGAACTAGATAATTATTTGTATACAAGTATGTGTGTGTCAGGATAAAATATATTTTTTACTAAGTATAAATGCTTAAAGTAAAACATTTGAAAAACATAGGTGTCTGTTAGAATATCGAGAATTTTTCTTTGGTCACTTTTTATTCCTTCTATAGTTGGAGAGTATTTTCTAATCACATATTTCCCCTCTGGGGGAATGCTATGGTTTGTCTCTGTGTCCCTACCCAAACCTCATCTTAAATAGTAATCCCCCCATGTCACAGGAGGTACCTGGTGGGAGGTGACTGGATAATGTGGGCGGATTTCCCCCTCGCTGTTCTCAAGTTAGTGAGTGAGTTTGGAAAGTGTCTGGCAGTTTCCCCTGCATTCTTTCTCTCTCCTGCTGCCCTGTGAAGAACGTGCCTGCTTCCCCTTCACCTTCCACCCTGATTCTAAGTTTCCTGAGGCCTCCCCAGCCATGTGGAACGTGAGTCAATTAAACCTCTTTCCTTTATAAGTTACCTAGTCCTGGGTAGTATCTTTACAGCAGTGTGAGAACAGACTAATACGGGGACTTACAAAATTGTTATTGTTCACGCAATTTACTCCTTGTTGGTTGTTCAATTTTGCTTTGGAAAAATTCATAAAATATTTTCTTAGAGACTATTTTTTTACTAAATTATATAAACCTAGATATGTACCTCTTAGAAAATGAGACTAATTTAAAACCTTTGACATACAATTTTTGGCATAACTGCTGTTTAGCCTTTACATCAGTAAGAATAGCTCACGATGTCTGTGTGTATCAGTGAACTTTTAAATTGTTATTAGAATTGATGATATAAGCAGGAATTGTTTTTTCTGTATGTGGTACAATTGAAACCTCAATTATGACACAATAAATATCATTACTTTGACATGTAATACAAAAGGCATTTAAGAAAGAATTTTTCCATATTAATTTGACACAATTTTTCATTACTAGAGGCAGCAATATCAGAACTAGGAATTAGTTTCCAGCACTGATAATATGAATCTTCCCTAAAATAAAAATTAAAGAGATAAACAGGCATGTGATAATGTTCTAAAATTCAGAACTTTCCCTAGAGAATTTTTCTTTTTAAATCAACTTTATTCATTTATAATACACATAAAGTAAAATTCCAAACATTTTAAGTGTACAGTCTGATGAATTTTGACAATGTATACACTTATGTAACCAGCACACTTTCCAGTCAATCCTTCTTCAACTATACCGTATGCATCAGTAGCACTTTTGTGCCTGGCTTCTTGTGTAGTTTACTTCTTTTCATTGCTGAACAATATTCTATTATAGGGATATATCACAAATTTTTTATCTATTCACCTATTGATAAAAATGTTGGTTGTTTCTAATTTGGGACTATTATGAATAACGCAACTATGAATATTCATGTACAAATCTTTTTGTGAATATATATTTTCATTTATCTTGGATAAATACTGAGGATTAGAATTGCTGGGTCACATGTTAAGGGTATGTTTACTTCGTAAATGACTGTCAAATTATTTTCCAAAGCAGTTGTGCTATTTTATGCTAACCAATGTATAAAAGTTTATTTGCTATCTATCTTTGTCAACACGCAGTATTTTATCTTTTAATTTTAGCTATTGTATTAGCCAGGGTTCTCCAAAGAAACAGACCAATAGGAGATTAGATAGATAGATAGGTAGGTAGGTAGATAGATAGATAGATAGATATAATTTTAAAACTATGTTGTACGTATATTGTGTGTGTAAGTTATAAGTTATAATAAGGAATTGGTTCATGCAATTATGGAGGATGAGAAGTCCTGAGATCATGGACAGATTTTCCCGGCTGGGCATTTTGTGGGTTCAGTATTAAATAAAACTTGGAAAGTTTCAAATATCTGCATAATTTTCTTCATATTTGAAAGCTTTACAACTTTCAAGTGAATGCACTGAAACATTTCAGAGTAGTTTCATTCTTTTAGGCATTAAGGATTATAAACATGACCATTTAAATTTTTCCCACAACTTTTTAATTGATATATTTTGGGGGTACATTGAGTATTTAATTTTGTGAACAGGATTTTCCATACACTGGAATTTTTCCATAAATGGGCACCTGTATGCTAAGAACTGTTCAAAGTGCCTGATGATTTTTAAATTATTTAATCATTTAATCATTATAACCATAGGATGTAGTTACCAATACTACCCCTATTTTACAACTGTCTGTGGCACAGAGAGAAATGAGTAACTTGTTCATGTTTGAACAGCTTGTAAGTAAAAGAGCTGGGAAAAGAATCCAAACAGAATATTGGTTCTTCTTGGGTTCTATTGTAATTCTAATCCAATTCTGGATTTTCAAAAATCATCTTTGATTAATATACCTGAGGCTTAATGTGTAATATATTTGGTCTTTGTCCTAAGTTCTACAGAGGTCTTTGTTCCAATCTGCATTCTTGACCACTGTGCTATATTACCTCTCTATAGAGTGATATGTTTTCTCTTCCTATGGGGTTTTAATTTCTAAAATTAAAAAATGGCTAATATGAGACATTGCACCTAGCTGGGTGCATGATAGGCCTTGGGAAGGGGCCCATAAGATCCTCACATATTTTTTTATTATACCCTTATAGGAAAACATTCACTTTTCCCAAAGCAAAATAGATACACTATCATTTAGACACTATAATTTCTAGATATTGTAGAAATAGAAGAAAAATCAAAAAGCTAGTTTTCCTACTCTGTACTCACTACTCACACACTCAATACACACTTCTGGCTCCAGATGTATGGGATCTCTTTCTCATACACACTGTGTGAGAAAACAATCAATCCTGCAGTAGACTCTCCAGCAGACAGCATCTGGCTGTCCTTTAATTCCATTCTGACACTACCTACCTGGAGATGATGTCAAATCCTGCAGGTTGCGAGCTCAATCCCACAAGTTTATGTCCCACTTCAGATATCAGTTGAAAGCCCCAGGTTGTTACCTATGCTTCTGAATGACCACTGGGTTCTCACAACCCCCTCCTCAGGGCTTGATTAATTTGCAAGAGTGGCTCATAACACTTTATTTACATTTACTAGTTTATTATAAAGAATATTACAGGCCAGGTGTGGTAGTTTACGTCTGTTATCCCAGCACTTTGGGAGGCGGAGGCGGGTGGATCACCTGAGGTCAGGCGTTCGAGACCAGCCTGATCAACATGGTGAAACCCTTTCTGTACTAAAAATACAAAAATTAGCTGGGGGTAGTGGTGCACGCCTGTAGTCCCAGCCACTCAGGAGGCTACTCAATCGCTTGAACCCGGGAGGCTGAGGTTGCAGTGAACCGAGATCGTGCGGTTGCTCTCCAGCCTGGGCGACGGAGAGAGATTCGTCTTAAAGAAAAAAAAAAAAAAAGAGGTAGCCGCCCGCCACCAGTCACTTCAGCTGTGAAGTGCTCTAGGAGCCCTCTGGGTGTAGCCCCGCCTGCCGGGCAGAGCCCCGCGGGTTGCCGCCCACGCTGCCGTGAAGAAGCAGTTCAACCTCATGAAGCAGGTGGCCAACCTGACTATGGGCGGCCTTTCAACCTAGCTCCTGCACCTAGCAGAGCCTTTCAACCCAGCTCCTGCACGCAGCGGAGGTGCAGATGTGAGCAAAGCCTCTGCAGCAGCATTTGACAGATGATGCCCCAATCCATCAGGTCCAAGTCCAACCAGGCTCCTAAGAAACACAGCAGAGGAGAAGGAATTGGCATCTGCTCCTCTGAAACCTGAAGACTGGGTCTGCTGAGAACATCAGAGAAAGACTGTCCATGCCATCCACACTATAGCAAAACTTCAGGACCATGAACTTTGGGTTCATAATCTCACAACTGAAAAGGGTCCCTCCACACTCTTGGAACTGTACACCCATTGGAACCCTTAAGGCAAAGCCAACCAGGGAAGTTTCTCCCCAGAAGAAAATGGTATCCTTAATGTGAACAGCTTTTCCTAAGATCACAGATCGAGACTTCTCTACTATCCCGAGACTCTTGTTTTTGAATATTTTTCCTTGCTTATGCCTCTGTGAACAACAGAAATGGAAAAAGGGTCTGTAGTGTGCACTTCTGGGGCACACTTTTATTTGTGAAGGATTTTGCAGCCAGCTTTATATATGGATAATCTTATACTCTGATAGATAAAAGATGAAGGCCCAACGTAGGTGAGAAACTTTAATGGTACATGCATGGCCTCATAATCGGTCAGAAACAGAGTATTGGCTCATGTCTCTTAACCCACATCATGGGTTAAAGAGAACATTGCTAAGAGGTTTTCACTCTTCTAGAAGGGCATCGTTTGTTAGGTCCTTTTTCCATGATTTGGAGTAAAAGAAGCAATGATTAGAAATATATTCCTCATGATAGGCTCTACAGCAGATTCCACTGTAAAGCCTACAGTTACATAACAGACTTAAAATTCTCTTGTGAAAGTTATGGTAGAATTGGCTGAACACAGAAGTACCCGTGCAGCTGCTGGCACATGTAGCATGTGAAGAAATACATCAGATGAAGAGTAGAGGGCTTCCATGGTTGAGGATTAACAAAGTGATTTCTTAGTTTAGTGAGTAGAGTCTTTATCTAGCTCACTCTTTGATCTATTTGATTTCAGATGGTTTGTTTATGCGGATCCTGGGTAAGGAGAATACTCCACACTTGGTGTTATCTTTCTAATAGGCATTATAATAGTCTCCCTGGTGTACTGTATTCTCTCAAAGGTTTTAAGTACTTCCATGCAGCCATCTCCAGAATATCAAATGGTCTCTCTTCAACTGAATGACAAGAGATGAAAGAAAGGTGTGACCATGAGGACACCATGACCTATGAATGACCTGCTGAGACCAGAAATACAAAATCATGGTAACTGAGAGTAGCACAAAGGCTCTAAGTTTTGGTCACACTCTTACCTAAATGAGAAACTGACCAAAAGGGAAATTTTTTAAAACAAAATTATGGGAGGCCATTGTTTTGGACTGAGTTCATGAGCTGGTCCCCAACAGACCAAAACAAAACCAAAATGGAGTCCCTCATGCTAAGACTTTAAGGAAACACATAGATCCTAGAACAGACCATGGACCAAGTTTTGTTTTTCTTCCTCAAATCTCCATAACAAACATTCCTAACAGCATAGGTATCCACCCTGTGAGGTTCCCATTAAATCTTTTAACCAAATTCATTTCATCTCACCTAGAGACCATCAAGCTTCAGGACATGCTACAAGGGTTCCAGCCAGTTCCAGGTGGAGACACTACCCCTGGCCATCAAGGAGCTACCCTTCCTCCATGAGACAGAGCAGGGCAAAAGTTCCATGATCTCCAGTAGGTTGGGACTACACCCCAAGCCCGCATGAAGCAGTTACAGAAGAAAGACCATCAGTCTCTCCACCTGCCATAAAGATTTATTGGAATCCAATCTTTCAGGGAGGAAATGAGGCAGGAGAACAAGACTTACAGGCAGGGAGCCTAAGGACTTCCCAGAACTAAATCAAATGGAAACACTTCAGCTATGACAGGAAATATCCTCTCCATTTACATAGGGTGTACCAGAGTAAATGACTTTGTAACTTTGCCCTCTTCATTTATGTAGGATGTACACCAAGTAACCAGTGGAAACCTCTAGAGTGTATTTAAACCCCAGAAAACTCTGTAACTTGGCCCTTGAGCCACTTGCTTGGGCCCACTTCTACACTGTGGCATGTGCTTTCATTTTCAATAAATCTCTGCTTTTGTTGCTTTGCTCTTTCAAAAAAAAAAGAACATTACAAAGGAAACAGGTGAACAGCAGATGGAAGAGATGCACCGGGCAAGGCATGTGGGAAGAGGTGTGCAGCTTCCATGCCTTCTCTGGACATGCTACCTTGTAGGAACCTCCACATGTTCAATTATCCAGAATCTCCTCAAATCTCATCCAAGCATTTTTATAGAGCTTTATCTTTGGCCCTATCCCTCCTTTCCCCACCCTGTCACCTCATTAGTATAAACTCAGGTGTGACCAAAAGGTCTTGAAACAAAAGACACTTTTATTACTCAGGAAATTCCAAGAGTTTTAGGAAATTTGTACAAGAACCAAATATTATAACAAAAGATGCTGCTGTCACTCTTATCACTCAAAAAACAACAAGGGTTTAGAAGGTCTATATCAGGAAACCAGGACAAAAACCATACACAGTTCACATTAAACCACAGGTACGTTAATCAAAGATTATTTTTTGAAAATCCAGAATTAGCATCAGACAAACAATAATTCAAAAAATTTGGAGGGGCTTCCAGATGGCTAACTGAAGGCATCTGGTACTCACCTCCTCCACAAAGAAGAGCTGAAATAGCAAGCAGATAATCACACTTCAAATAGATCATCTAAGAGAGAATACTGGAATTCAACAGAAAAGTGATGGGAAACATCTAAGCAAGGAAGGAGAGGAAAGCGAGGCAGCCTTCTGGGCCAGGATCAGCTGGGAGCCTGGAGGGGCTCCTGAATGCAGAGAAAGGGTAAGTGAAATACCCCCTGCAGTTCACATCTCCACTGTGAACTCCTGTAATCCTAGCCATAGGAGACCCCTTCAGCCCTCACAGGCCCTGAGACTGTATAGCGAGCTGCCTGGAGACAGAGCAACTGCATTGCTGCAGAGAGGAGGCTCACACTGGGTCCCACCCTATGCCCAGTCCTAAGCAACTACAGCAAGGCACCATATTGAGAACCCAGTCTCCACCAGACTGCTTCCTGCCCAGAAGCCCAACAGCCCCTGCCTGTTCACATCTTTGGAGCCCCATTGACATATCCCACCCACTAGCACTGCTGCATTAGGGCTGAAACACAAGTCATTGGCAAAGACCCCACTCCCCCCAGCAGCAAAGTCGCTGTGCATTTTCACAGACCTGAACATAAACTCTCCCACCTTCAGCTGCCACCACTGTGGGCTGCTGCTACCAAGGCCAAAGTGCTAGCAAAGGGGGCGCTCCCCAGCTACCTGTATGACTGCTGCCACTGAAAGCAACCCCATCCTCCCAAGTAGCAGGCTGAAGTAGAGCCACTGCCACACCCAACCAAAGCACTCCACTGAGGGCTTAGGGATCACCCAACCCCTGCCTACCATAGCCAGAGACTGCATGCACCACTGTGGGATTTGAGGACAGGTCCACCCAGTCTGGCTCTATCCCCTGTCCCCCAGTGCATGGGATTACTGTCTGAAGGCCTGGAGGCCGCCCAGCCCAATCCACCACCATTGGCACCTGAGCACTTATCCCGGGGGCCTGAGGTCAGGCCTACCTAACTTGCCACTACAACCACAGTTGGCACCCATCCACATGTACCACCTGTGAGCCTGGAAACTGGCTTGTCAAGTCTATTGCAGCCACCACCACCATTAGCACAAACCACTTGGAAGCCAGAATGTTGTCCTGCCAATGCTACTGCCATCACCCATGCCATGCTGATTGCCCACAGGACTGAAAACATGCCCACCTGGTCAGCCCACTGCTGCCACTTCCAGTACCTGAGCAAGCTGCCTGGAGGCCTAAGAATTGGCCTGCCTGGACTTGCTAACACCAGTGCCATGTACACTGCCTTGGGGCCTAAGGACAAGTACACTTGGCCTACAGCTGCCACCATTAGGGCTCAAAGATAGGTCCACCTACCATTTCCATTCCCAGCAAAACTTCACCATGGCCTCCACCAATAACCACGCCATAAGCCACTAGGAAAATTAGATACCACTGACGTTGAAGAAATCATGCAGAGACTACACTACTGCACACACCCAGAATCAAAGCCAAAGTGCTCTACCCAACCAATACCATAGATACATCTTCAGAAAAAAATTCTCTCCTAAGAAAGCAAATTCAACAGGTTAGAAGAAGCAACTGTAATACCAGATGTGCAGATATATGAAAAAGCAAGGAAATACGACACCTCCAAAAAAACACAATAATTATCATAAAAGATATGTATAAAATCCTGGAAAAGAATTCAAAATAATCATACTAAAGAAGCTAAATGAAATATAAGAGAATACAGAAAAACCATACAAAAAATCAGGAAAACAATTCATGGTATGAATGAGAAATTTACCCAAGAAATAGATATCATTAAAAAAAATCAAACAGAAATTCTAGAACTCAATAATTTATTAAATGAAATACAAAACACATTTGAAAGTTTCAGTAATAGACTAGATCAAGCAGTAGGAAAAAAACAGAAATTCTAGAACTGAATAATTTATTAAATGAAATATAAAATACATTTGAAAGCTTCAATAATAGACTAGATCAAGCAGAAGAAAAAACAACAGAATTTAAAGATGGTCTTCTGAAATAAGCCAGTCAGACAAAAATAAATAACTTAAAAATAAAGAATTAAAAAGAATGAACAAAGCCTACATGACAAACAGGACACCATAAAACAGGCAAATATTTGAATTTTCAACGTCTCACAAAGCAAAGAGAAAACAAAAGGGACAGAAAATGTATTTAACAAAATAATAGCTGAATACTACCCACGTTTAGCAAGAGATTTAGACATCCAGGTAGGGGAAGCTCAGAGATGTCCAATTAAATACAACTCAAAAAGATCTCCTCCATGGTACATTATAGTCAAATTGTCAAAAGGAAAATACATATAGAGAATTCTAAAAACAACAAGAGAAAAGTGTGTCATTCCTTACAAGGGACCTTCCATCACAGTAACAGTGCATTTCTCAGCAGAAATCTTACAGGCCACGAGAGAATGGATTAATATATTTAAAGTGCTAGAAAAAAAAAAAACCAAACCTGACAGTCACTGATAGTATACCCGGCAACATTATCCTTCATAAATAAAGAAGAAAGAAAGTCTTTCCAAGACAAGCAAAAGCTGAGGAAATTCATCACCCCTATATCAGTCCTTCAAGAAATGCTTAGTGGAACCCTACGTCTGAAAAAAAAAGGGTGATACCTACCATCATGCAAACACATGAAAGTATAAAATCCACTGGTATAGCAGAAATAAGAAATAAGAAAAAGAAAGGACATAAACGTTCCCAGTACAGAAAATCACCAAGCCACTGTGATAAATAAGAGAGAAAGACGGGAACAAAGGATATACAAAACAGCCAGAAATCAATTAGTAAAATGACAGGAAGAAGCTCTCACATAACAATATTAACCTTGAATTTAAACAGTTTAAACTTTCTACTTAAAAGATGTAGACTGGCTGAATGAATTTTTTAAAATACGACTCAACTGTATGCTGCCTACAAGAAACATCTGACCTGTGAAGACACACATAGACTGAAAATAAAGGGACAGAAAAAGATATTTCATACAAATGGAAACCAAAAGTGAGCAGAAGTAGCTATGTTTATATAAGATGTATTAGTCCATTCTCACACTGCTATGAAGAAATACCCACGACTGAGTAATTTATATAGGAAAGAGGTTTAATTGACTCATGGTTCCACATTGCTGGGGAGACCTCAGGAAACTTAGAGTCATAGTGGAAGGCAAAGGAGAAGCAGGCACCTTCTTCACAGGGCAGCAGCATGGAGTGAGTGCAAGCAGGGGAAATGCCAGATGCTTATAAAACCATCAGATCTCGTGAGAACTGACTCACTATCACAAGAACAGCATTAGGGAAACTGCCCCATTGATCCAATTACCTCCACCTGGTCCCACCCTTGACACCTGGGGATTATGGAGATTACAATTCAAGGCGAGAATTGGGTGGGGACACAGCGCCAAACCATACAATTAGATAAAACAGACTTTATGTCAAAACAGTAGAAAGAGACAAAGAAGAGATAACAGAAGGTTGGTTAATAAATAACGAGCATACAATTAGAAGCAATAAGTTCTAATGCTCAATAGCAGAGTAGTGTGACCACAGTTAACAACAGTGTATTGTATTAGCTATTAGCTAGAAAAGGGGACTTGAAATGTTCCCAACACACAGAAATTATTAATACTCAAAATGATGGATATCCCAAATACCCTGATTTGATCATTATACAATATGCATGTAACAAATTATGGCCAAGCATGGTGGTTCCCGTCTGTAATCCCAGCACTTTGGGAGGTCAAGCTGGGAGGATCGCTGAGCCTAGGAGTTTGAGACCAGCCTGGACAACATAGCGAGACCTTGTCTCTACAAAAAAATACAAGAACTAGCAGGCATGATGGCATATACCTATAGTCCAAGCTACTCAGGAGGCTGAGGCAGGAGGATCTCTTGAGCCCAGGAGGTCAAGGCTATAGTGAGCCAAGATCATGCCACTGCACTCCAGCCTGGGTGACAGAGTGAGATCCTGTCTCAGGGGAAAAAAAAATCATCACATGTATTCCATAAATATGTACAAATATTTGTATCAATAAAATTAACCCAAAAAAAGTGACATCATCAATGATCTAATCTCATCAATTTTAGGGTCTTTTTTTCTGTTCAACATTTTTTATAGAATTTTATAACCCCTAAACAATCAACTTCCATATAACTAGACAGGAAACCACCTTATACTTAACTAGTAGGTATCATAAATTCTGTTCTCTATTTCTGATTTTGATGAAGAGACTTGTCTGATTGCCATTCTCTATATGATAACTTCATATACCTGAAGTTGGTAATTAAGTTTTTCCTGAACCCTTAATAATTATGAGTCTTGAAACTTCCTTTATAAACTCCAATTCCCAAACTTTTAGTCAGTTACTTTGTTATGGGTTCTTGCCAAGTTATCCTCACTTTTTCATGTCTTTTAAAAATTGTTGAGATCCAAATTGGACATATTCCACTATTTATTATTAAAATGTTTTTATTATTTTATCCTTCCCCCTTGTGAGTATTGGTTTTAGAGTCAGGAAACTTAGTATCTACTCCCCTTGTTTCAATGTATTAGCTGTTTTGTACTGGGTAAGTCATCTAATTTATCTTTATCCTAGTTTGCTTATATGTAGGTCATACGAATTGGACTAGAATATATTTCTTGTCTCAAGATGGTATAATTTTCTGATTTCCTTCAGTGAAACACTAACTTTTCATGGATATCTGTGTATAGCTAAATTTTTTGCATTCCCTTTTGAAAGCTTTTTTTTCTTCACAAAGCAGATTATTCTTCATTTATCCCCAGAGAGCTCAGTGTACTTATTTTTTTCAGCTTGTCAAAGTTGTTCAGAATTATAGTTTTCCATTAGGTGAGGGATTCACTTAAAATATCTGTCCTTCAATTGCAACATGCAGTATCTGGGGTCGGGGAGGACTAAAATATTTCTATGTGTATTCAATCAGTTTCAAAAAATTTTACAAGATAAACTAGTATGTTAACACTTAGTCTCATAAAGGAAAGGTTTATCAGGAGAAGAAATAGGTCAAAAGGTTAGATTAATCAATCTTTCCTCTTCTATTTTCTCCTCTTTCGATAATATTTATTTAACATCCTCTTTTACTGAGTGAGGTGCTGTGCCAATAAAGCATAACAGATGTATTTCTTATCCTTGAAGAACTCAGATCCAAAAATAGGTATCATTGAAGTAAGGAAAGGGTAAGAAACAGACTTAAAATATGCAGAGAACAGATGACTCTTTTAAAGTATACTTACTTTTACCAATATCTGCTGATTGGACTCTAGTACTAAAAGGGTCTTCATCTCCACAGCTGACCGACCTCATGGACTTGGGCAATAATAGCTTCTGCCTCACTCAGCTCCATATGACTTTCAGGAAAGATCTTTTCTGGAAATAGACACTATTTTTACTCTTTTACCGCTACTGTTTTCTCACACCTATCTCCTCTCTATTTCCTTTTTTATCCTCCTCCCCCTGCACCCTCCCCAATATACTTACTACCCTACTTTGTATATAGATAATCCAGTTCAAGTACTTCATGTACAGTCAGCCCCATACTCTGCTTGCCAACTGAGTTTCCAAAATCAGTATCAACTTTTTTCCTAAAATTACTCTCAGGTTGGGGCAGGGGGAGGGAGCACATTAGGACAAATACCTAATGCATGCATGGCTTAAAACCTCGATGACGGGTTGACAGGTGCAGCAAACCACCATGGCACATGCATATCTATGTAACAAACCTGCATGCTCTGCACATGTATCCCAGAACTTAAATTTTTTTAAAAAAAAGAAAAAAAAATTACTCTCAAATTCTTTCTTCCTATGATAAAGGTGTCCTGAGAAATAATAATATCATTCAAATGTAGCATCTTTCTGTAAGGAGGCTGAGAGTTATTAGTTGCTGGAGTGAGGTATAGATATTCTTAACTTGCAGTCACACAGTGGAAGAAGGTCATGGAAACTACGAAGGAAGAGTTGGATAGTTCCTGGTAGGACTGAAATAGAAAGAGATAAATCTTAGAAATATTCCAGCAATATTTGAGAAAACGCAGTGTCCTAACGGGTAGATGCAACGGAGGAAAGGAAGGGTAGAATAAGCAGTCTGGGGATATCCTGATGTTCTCATTTGTAACTCTAGATAAGGAACTGGACAGTTAAAGAGAAACAGCAACAGATGAACTTTAATGAGAGGGATTTGATGGTTAAATTATTAGTCACTAACTCACTCTTGATGCAAACATGTAAACATCCATCCTTCCTTCCTTTTTAAAATATGGCTAATGGTGCTCCCCTACTGAGGGAACATCAAAATAACAATAAAAATCATTGAAAAGTTACTAGTAAAATGTTCCTTAAATAATATCTTTTCTCTCCTGAATTTTTTCCAAGCTTTATTCAATTTTTTATAGATTTACTTTAACATGTGTTTTTTAACTCAGGCAGAATATAGCTATCCTATTTAGATACCTAAAGAATTTTTCCTTTGTCAATTGAAAAATATTATTCATGCCTATAAAGTTCTAATAGTGATCATCATAATGTAAAATAGGATTTGTGCTTTTCTTCTTTTTCAAATAAAATGATATACAAGGGAAAACTAGTCACGAAAATGACAGTGAACACAAACATGATAATGGGGAGATGCTGAATCAGGTAAACCACAATATTCAATATAAACCAAATCATTTAAGAATTCCTTTTCCAGAAACGGATGCATTTAAATTGCTATTTAGGTGCTCTTACACATTGCTGTTTATAGGGTATGGTTTAAATCCACTGTTCATTTAGTAACAGTTCAGTTGCTAAGGGTGTTAATGAACAAGGTATAATTTGAGCCATTTATTTAAGACACGCAAGTACTTCCAAACAAGGAAAAAGGATCTTCCTCTCTGCAGGGGCCCATATGTAGAAAAACACTGATTTTATGTGGATTCTGGTGACAATGTTAGAGTCAATAAAAGTTTAAAGTTAAACACCTAATGGGATTTTTTGAATTCAGTGGAAATAAAATTCAGTGCATTTGTGTTTACAGGCTTTTCCTTTTTTGCTTGGTGTTTAAAAAAATGCCTCTAAAAGAGCTGAATGTTGTATTGATTAGCCAACTCAACAATTTTTTACTATGTATAAATAATTGCTAGGTGTTTCAGCAAATTCTAGTTGTAAAAGTGACTGGAGTCAACATTATTTGGTAAATCACTATAATTCCTTACTAAACATTTTTCATATTTCAATTAACTTTTTTCCTCCACCAAGTACTAAATGATGAAATAAATGTACAGTTAGAAATAGTTTTGTCATGCCTGAACATTACTATTTTATAAAGCACAATCATTTTTGGATACATAAGCTGGCAGTAAAATAATTGCATTTTGTTTTAATTGATGCTTAATTCTCTTTAAGACCATTATTAACCTCCTTTAGAGATAAGCCAGAAAATATCTTCATATATTTAGCACTTTTCTGACACCAAGCAGTTCATTATTGTCCTAGAGGGGTAGAGGGGTGACGAGGCCCACCAAAATGTAATTCTAGGACAGACAGTCCCAATGGTCATTGAGGATGAATATCTTAAACCATTTAATAAAACTTCTATGGAAGAAGAAAATGCTACTGAGTATCGTCATCATTTTGTAACAGCGGAGGTGGGTTTCAGACATGCTCCTTTCCTGTGTGCAAATGTGGAACATCTGTGGGAGCAAATGCCTGTGCAGGCTGTGCAAACAAAAATAGAAGAATTTCCATTTTGAAATCTCCTTCCCGGATATTGTTGGAGATGAAAAGAAAAGCAGACCAGATCCTTTTTATGGCATTTTAAGTTGGTATTTACAGTTGCTACAAAGGATAATTGTTTGCCCATTGTTTCAAGACAATCATCCTATTGATGATTTTTTAATGTCCCCAAGCATGATTCACCTAAGTAGATAAAAGCAGTGATGCTTTTAGCAAAGACATAGATTATATTACCTTCTGCTTAGTTCAAAGTCTCCATGATCACAGACCAGAAAGTAATTTGGAAAGGACGAATTCTACTCTCTTTCTGCTAACATAGTTAAGACTGCCATTCCAGCTGGGCATGGTGCCTCATGCCTGTAATCCCAGCACTTTGGGAGGCCAAGGCAGAAGGATTGCTTAAGGCCAGAAGATTGAGGCTGCAGTGAGCTATAATCATGCCACTGCAGTCTAGCCTGGGCAACAGAGCAAGACTCTGTCTCAAAAAAAGACTATCATTCCAGACTACTTTAAAAAACTCACTTGACTTTATTCAAGTAATAATTAGAATATTTCAGTTAGATTTGGGTCATAACAACCTTGTTTGGTTATCACAATCCTAGACTAATTCCCTTAGTCACACCAAGTTAATTTAGACTAAATATTGAAAACAATGGAGGAAATTACTAACTATAGCATTTAGAATAATTCAATTTTTTTTCTTCTCTCAGGTGTTTATGAACCAAAGAATATATCACATGTTGGGGTTAGAAAATTGTACATTACACAGTAATTCCACATAAGAATCAGAAGTCTGCAAATGTTCTTTTGGTCATTCTGGTGGAAGATAGATATATTAAATTATTCTACAATTGCCAGTTGACTGTCTCTTAAGTCCTGCTATGTTCTATTCACCATATCATGTAAAATAAACACCCTTGTTTTTGGCATTTAGCAGATAATTATTGGGGGCTTCCTTTATCGCTGAGATGTAATCCCCACATGTCAACGAAGGGAGGTGATTGGATCATGAGAGAGGTTTTCCCCAGGCTTTTCTCATGATAGTGAGTGAGTTCTGACAAGAACTGATGGTTTTATAAGCATCTAGCATTTCCCATACTTGTCACCATGTGAAGAAGGTCCATGCTTCCTCTTCATCATGTCATGATTGCAAGTTTAGGCCTCCTCAGCCACGTGGAACTGTGAGTCAATCAAACCTCTTTCCCTTATAAATTACCCAGTCTCGGGTATTTCTTTATAGCAGTGTGAAAACAGACTAATACATGTCACATATTAAAAACTGCACATTGTGAGCCTTATTTAGTATGTTTTATTTAGAAAGTGTCATGCCAATTACATAACTTTTTTAAATTTTTTCGTCACAAGGAAAGGGGCTATAGTGTGTTTCAGTTTAAGTGTTATTTATTATAAAGCAGCAACATTTTAATACACTGAAAAAAAAACCGTTATAGTTGTTGAAAGAAACTAGACCTGATTTATAAAGAGTAAGACAAAATTTTTGAGATTAGACAGCAATATTTTAAGCAGTGTGATGAAAGAATGACAACTGCCATTATTTTTCCTTTTTGAAAAAAATACCACTATTGATGTATTAGTGTGGTAAGGTGATTCTGTACAGAAAAGCTTGCAGTTGTTTTTAAAATTTTACTGCGTTTGTTAAACTAGAAAGCTGCTGATAGCAAATTATATGAGTTATTCTAGAATTTCCCAGCAAAAGAGATTACCATAGTCTAACCACAAACTGTCGTGTCAATTCCACATTTAAAAAGTAATTTTCCATGGGATATATGTAAAATTCAAAATAGTATTCACATTTGTTGAAATGTACTAAATGTTTTTGCTAAACAGAGAACTTTTAAAACCTGGAATTTTTTCTTCACATTCTTATCCTTAAATTTATAACTTTTACCTTTTCCTTCTGTTCTCTGTAAGGATGTGGGGAAAATTTTTGCTGTAAAGTTTAATGCACTTCATTGTGGTTTATGGGTGCAAAGTCTAAGTCATCAAAAGCATATTATGTAAGTCTGATTAGCCTTCTTGCAAAGATCTTTTAGAATTCATCTCACACACTCTGCAATTAGAAGTAAAGATTTGAGCCTTCTTGCAAAGATCTTTTGGAATTCATTTCACACACTCTGCAATTAGAAGTAAAGATATGGATGAATATAGGGAAAACTGCCCAGGAGTGGTGACTCAGGCCTGTAATCCCAGCACTTTGAGAGGCCAAGGTGGATGGATCACTTGAGGTCAGGAGTTCGAGACCAGCCTGGCCAACATGGTGAAACCCTGTCTCTACCAAAAATACAAAAATTAGCTGGACATGGTGTTGCACACCTGTAATCCCAGCTACTTGAGAGGCTGACACAGGAGAACTGCTTGAACCCAGGAGGCAGAGGTTGCAGTGAGCCAAGATTGCACCACAGCACTCCAGTCTGTGTGACAGAGCAATACTCCATCTCAAAAAATATATATATACATAAATATACACACACACACACACACACACATATACATATAGGGAAAACTGAGGTGGTATCCTTGATTGTACTTACTGAATTCCAGAATTGAAATGGAAACATGTTTTTATAATTACCATTTATTTTAGCTCTGTGTCAGTCTCTAATTGGATTTTTTATAAACAACATTCATACAGATAAAAACTTTAGAAATAAAATTAGATGTTATGGAGGATATAAAACAAGGATGCTCTGAATTTGGTCTTTGCAAAGCTCAGAGTTTAATATGGGAGATAAGATATGTAAATAACCATGAGAGAGGATGATGGGTGCTGAGAAATGAACAGCTGGGATAATTTAGTGAAGAGGAAAACAACTTCAGATAAGGCTTGCTGAGGAATACAGCAGAGGAGTTTTGGGAATTAGTTGGGTAGAAATAATCAGAAGTTGAAAAAAGCAAGGAAGTTCATAGTACATAAAATTATTAATAATGGAGTGATCATAACATAAAATTATTAAACTTGAGAAGCTGCAGTCGCTGCTATAACCGGTTGGGGAGACCGGCAGGCTATGATTCTGCCCTCAGCCTGTGTCTCAGGTTTGTTCATATTCTGCTCTTCCACATTTGTCTTTTCATATTTCAATAGCGAACCCTGTGAATATTGTAAATATTGGAGGCAGTCAAGGGACTCCTTCTGATGAATTTCTGCAATTTATTTTCTCTTCCATTTTTAATGAGCAGAATAACACATAAGGGAGGTTCATTTTCTAACAATGTTCATTCCACACTTGCAACCAAACTCCAAGGCAACATCTGAGAGTGAGTCCTCAATCTGGAGCACTGGAGGCTGTGCAGAAGATGAGAGGGGAAGTTGTTTTTCAGATGAGGTGCAGCTGAGCCAAGCTGACACCGGGAGAACTTCAGGTCATTAGGGATTCTCAAGACATTTGCTGCTGAAGGATTAATGTCAACCTAGGGTCCTGGGTGGATGCCAACTAGAATGATTGCTTGGGGAAAAATTAACTTGGATAAATTGAAAACTGCTCTTTGCCCATATATTAAACAATCTGGAAGCTCTCACTTTTCCATATGGTTTTTGTTTCTGGGCAGCCTGATTACAGATGGATGTGTTTTTTATGTTATTCACGCAGAACACTGGGTAAGTAGAAAAGGTTTAGACAATTGAATTAGATTTGGAGTAGGCTGCTTCAAATGTGTAGGTGATGGAGTGAACTGCATTCCTGAGGCTTCTAAGGTAGTCATTAGCAAGCGCATTGTGGCTACCGCAAGTGAAATTTATCTCATTAATTTTAATTGGGGAAAGTCATCTTTACTTCCTTTTTCGAATGGCTACACTTCATTCCATGGTTTAATTATGTTATTAATGCATCTCACCAAAAAAGCAGTTCATCTCTTCTTGATCTCCTAATAAGCGTCGTACAACAGTTCATCCAAAACTTCCCTACTGTTTCCAAGTCCTTAATTCTTCACACTCACTCATTCTCAACAAATGAGCTCACTTCTATTTCATGAAGGAGCTAAGAGTCCTTTGGCATAAACTTCTTCTCTGTTCTATTCTCAGTTTTAGTTTCTAGACATCACTTCCCTTTCCCTAATTTAGTCTCAGGGACAGAGGTCTTTCCTTTTCTTTTTTTTTTTTTTGAGATGGAGTGTCGCTCTGTCGCGAGGCTGGAGTGCAGTGGCATGATCTTGGCTCACTGCAACCTCCGCCTCCCGGGTTCAAGCGATTCTCCAGCCTCAGCTTCCCAAGTAGCTGGGACTACAGGCACATGACACCACTCCCAGCTAATATTTTTATATTTTCAGTAGAGACAGTGTTTCACCATGTTGGCCAGGATGGTCTTGATCTCTTGACCTCGTGATCCGCCTGCCTTGGCCTCCCAAAGTGCTGGGATTACAAGCGTGAGCCACCGTGCCTGGCCTTCTTTTCTTTCTAAGGCTAAGTGCTGTCTGGCTCCTTGCCTCTCTAAGCATGGCCTGAGGAGCAGAAACATCAGGCTTATCTGGGAGCTTGTTCCCACTGCAGACTCTCAGAGCCCATGCTGGACCTAGGAGTCAAAATGTGGATATTAGAAAGATCCCCAGGTGATCTGTACACACATTTAACATTTCAATGTAGAGCCTAGTCTTACATTCCCCAGGACTATTTTTCTTGTAATTATTTAATTTCATTGTAATATATCAATTTCTTCCTGTTAGCCTTTTATAAATACATGCTCATAGCTTTTCTCTATCTTGTAAGTCCTTTTTTTCTCTCACCAATTCTCACATTACACTTCAAAAGATTCTTAGCATGTTCTTAATCCGTGTTCTTGTTTTTCAGAGCATCCTTTCATGACAACTCCCAGCGTTTTACTTCCACATGTACCCTGGAAAGTGCCCAATGATCTCCAGCTCCCCAATTCAACAATCTAGTTTTAGTCCTCACGCCTTTACATTTTGTAGAATTTGGCATTGTTCAGCATTTTCTTAAAGTTTTCTCTTTTGGCATCTGTTACACTAGACTTTGCCCAAGGCTTTAGTCCACGGTGTTGGCTTTTACTTTCTTTCCTGTTCCCAAATGTGGTTGAAGGATTAACAGGAAAGAATGCTTAGCTATAAATGTGAGTTACCATAATCATAATAGATCCACTGCTTAATTCAGAACTGGGGCATCCCAGGGTAAAGTGAAGTGAAATCCAGGACTTGTGTACATATATATATTTTTTCCTTTATTACTTCTCCCAGGAATGTATACATATTTGTTCAAAACAAAAGGAAAGGGGACTTAGGGAAAAGTCCCAGAGACTAAAAGAGCTATTAGATTCTTTTGTGTACCATCTTCTAAGAGGCAAAAGTGAGCTAAACAGCTTTTAGATTTTTTTCTCCATGATTGAGCATTTTGATATTATAACTATTCTTGAGGGAAGTCTCTCAGATGAGTTCTCTCTCCTCCTCTATTTGATGGAAATAACTTCAGGTATCAGAAAAAGTGAACCAAAATTATACCTTCTCAAGGATAACCACAGTCAACACTTTCGGGTTCATCTTTCTAAATTTACATTCAGATAGATAGAAGATAGACATACAAATATATCTGTGTGAGTGTATAACACAAACCTTTTTTTGTTACTACTTCATTTACAAAGAATGAAAGCAGATTGTTCCAGGTACTTATATAGTATCGGCTCAAGTTTCTAGGTAAAAACGTCTGTATCTACATCACTTTTAATTGTTCAATATAATTCTGGTGAATGGCTATGACAATTTATTTCAAAGATTGTTTATCATTCTTTTCAATGTTTTTCTCTTTTAAACAGTGTGTAAATAAAAATTAATATATATACCCAAAAATGAAATTTTTATATCAAAGGCTATGTATATCTCCATAGTAAATGTATATTGCCAAACTGCCAACTAATTCATAGGTCATTCACAATGTATGTGAGTGTTTATTTCTCCTGATATTAACCAATATTTGCAGGGCCAGAATTAAGATCATATAAGTGCAGGGCTGATATTTTGTTCATTATGGATCTTTTGCATTAATTTGCATCAAAATCTTATTCATCCTGGTTACTGAGTTTTTTGGCCCCTTACTAAATTTTGTGCTGGAGGCAAGTAATTAGTGTTACTCTAGTCCCCAGCCTGAATATTGGGTCTCACACTTAAAAATAAAAAAGCCAGTGGGGCACAGTGGCTTATGCCTGTAATCCTAGCACTTTGGGAGGCTGAGGCAGGTGGATTGCTTGAGCTCAAGAGTTTGAGACCAGTCTGGGCAACATAGTGAGACACTGTCTCTACAAAAAAATGCAAAAATTAGGCATGGGGGTGCACACCTGTAGTCCCAGCACTTTGGGAGGCTGATGTGGGAGGGTCGCTTGAGCCCAGGAGCTTGAGGCTGCAGTGAGCTATGATATGCCATTGCACTCCAGCCTAGTAGACAGAATGAGACCCCATCTCTAAATAAATAAATAAATAGTGACCCTAGTAAACACCTGAAACTGTATTTATCTGGCTCAGTTAAAATAAAAAATTATTTTAAAAATAATATAAAAAGCCAATATGACTGATATGATAATAGTTATTTTAGTTTACATTTTTTAATTTCTAATGAGGATAAGCAACTTTTCCCCTATTTCTTCCCCTAAATTGCTTGTTTATACTCTTTGCCAACTTTTCCATGAGATGCTGTCTTTTGCTTTTTATTTGTAGAAACTCTTTCTCTGTTTATTATACAAATTTCTATAGCTTGTGGTAATTTCCCCTAGTATTTTTTTCACTTTCAATATTTGTTTGACCTGATTGTTTTTACACAGGTTGAAATTTTTCTGTAGTTATGATGTGAATACTAAGACGATTTAGTATGGAATGCTAACCTTTCAGTTTTATTTCTTCAAATATTTTTTCCAAAGAGAGTTGGAAGATCAAGCCCTCCTTGCCCTTAAGGGAAATGTTAACAGTTTTTGCAATTTTAAATAATTTGGGTATTTTAAAATGCACCATCAAAGTTTATAATAACAGGAAAAGGGAAAGACAGGTGGCAGAGGAGAAGCAGAGTAGAGAAACAGGAAGTAGTGTTGGGGCTTTCCCATCCCTATAACGAGCTTTTCAGAGGAGCTGGTTTCAGAGCTGCCTCTGGCAGCTCACTGGTTAGGTGGCAGGATCCCAGAAGAAGGGATATGTTAAGCACCCGGGCAAAGGAGGCTGGTTCCCTATGTCCCCATGTGACACAGAAGTCATAGAGAGAGCTACCTGACTTAAAGACCATCCGTGGACTTGGATATTGAGGATGGCAATGTGAGAAATTCCCTGGAAATTAAAAGCACTGATATTTGCCTCCCATCATGCCTCCCCACTCCACCTCCCAACCCATCTAATTTTCTAGCTACCATATAAGTCTCTCTAATTTCAGTGCAATCTTAGGGAAGAGTACCAATTATAATAAGGTTAGAATTAGATTAATTTAAAGGAAATAAAGTTTTATTACCTGTATACTCAAGTTTGGGCACAGATTTACACCTGCTAAATGATTACATTTAAAAATCTTTTCTTATATTTTTATGTAATGCCAAAAATAGATTTTTCTACCCAAAAGTAAAAAAAAAAAAAATTTTATTCTATAATTTTTCTATTACTTTAATGGTTTTATTTTTATTCTTAAATTTTTAATTCATCTCGAGTTAATTTTGGTGTATTTTGTGTGTAGTAGGAATGTAACTTAAAAGTTGTTTCCCAAATGGTTAGCCAATTTAATTACTATCTCAACCACACATAGAATTTATAAATGGAATAAAATTAACAGTTTGGAAATGTGAAGCCAGAAGTTGTTACTTCTTTCCCTTTCTTATATTTTGTCAGTCTAGTTCCTTTCCTAACTTCCTTCGTCTTTGTCCCTTTCAGTTTATTTCACCCCCGAAGCCAAAGAGAACTTTCTGAAAGGCAAATTTGCTCATGCTATAATAGTTACTGACAAATATTTAAAGGACTAAGTTGTGTAAGGAATCTACACTGTCAGGCAGAACCAGAACGCCTGGTATGAAAATTTGGTACAAATTAAAATTGTCAAACAGTGAAGTGTCCTGTCTCATGTGGAAATAATTCCTTGTTCGTCTTTGAAAATAATTTCGAGTGGGAAGACTACTTGTCAGGAATGCTTTGGAAGAAATGATTTCAAGATTTCATAACTGTGCTAGATATATGGAGTTCCATAGAACTTAAAACATAATGGATTAAAGAAAAAAACTATAATTATTGAGATATCTCCCGTTTAAACATATTCACTTTTCTTGTTACATCTGTGTAAAATACTATTTGGTCATTTTGAATGGTTGTAGAGTATTTTTCACAGCAAGAAATTATTAGATTTGTAATAAGATTGCAGTTAAGTTCTATTTTTTTAATGGTTTTGTAATAATGGAATTGAATTTTCTGGGCATCTAATAAATTGATTGATTGATTGATTGATTGACTGAGACAGGGTCTCACTCTGTGGCCCAGGCTGGAGTGCAGTAGCATAATTGCCACTCACTGCAACCTCTACCTCCTGGACTCAGGAGGTCCTCCCACCTCAGCTTCCCGAGTAGCTGGGACCACAGGTATGCACCACCATTTCTGGCTAATTTTTGTATTTTTTTTAGAAATGGGGTTTCACCATCTTGCCTAGGCTGGTCTTGAACTTGTGGGATCAAGCGATTGACCCACCTAGGCCTCTCAAAGTGCTGGGGTTACAGGCATGAGCCACTGTGTCTAGCAAATTCATTTATAACTGTTTCCTTTGCTATTGGCATGGTATTTTATTGCAAAACAGTGTTCTTATTAAATGTTGACATATATTCTCCATCTCAGTTTTATATATCTAATTATGATCTATTAAATAAATATATATTAACCAGAATTCGATCTTGACATAACTCATTAAAGTGATTTTTCTCTTTTAATATAGAGTGATGTTATTAGACCAAAATCTTGATTCTTTTAAAAAAATTGAGACAAAAAAGTTTACTATACTTTTTAGCAATATCTATCAGCTCAACACTGATTATCATAAGAAATGGGGCAAAGAGAGCATCAGAACTTCATGCTTTCCTGATTTAGTCTCTGAACCACAATCTAGTTAAGAGTAGAGCTGCAGGGTTACTAATGTATTAGGACTAAGGTCATGGAAGGGAATCAAGTGCCTTCTGCCTTGACTTGATTATTATTAAATGTTTCCCTTCAGGAACATTACATTAATTTTCAATTTCAGAAAGAAAATTACTTTTGTAATGCTTAGAACAGAACAGTAACTAGGTTCATCTAAAATCTGGACATTTGCCAACTGCCTTGAGATATTCTTGATAGATAATTTCTTCCCCCTCCTCCCTGTATGCACTATGTTCTAATTGTCTAGTGAGTGGAAATATAATTTTGTGCTAAATGAGTTTCTGCAGATGTTATTTGGAGTACCTCTATTATCTAGCTACTAATTCACAGGGGGCTGTCTGCCTGGATAAAGGTTTTAAATGCATAGTGGTTGTGGAGTTCTGCGTATTTGCCAATAAACAAAATGTTTTTAGTAACATTTCTCATTTTCTTAATGTAGAATTTTAAAATGTGATAGAACTTAGCAGACGAAGAAAGGCAAGAGAGTAAAGGAACAGCTCATCCAATGAACAAATGCTTGAGGGTCTACTGTGTACCTAACACTCTCAAAACTTTTTTCTCCCAAGGACAGCACATTCATTTGTATTGTCTGCAAATTTACTCAATAAATTTTCTAGATTGCACAAAGAAAGATTAACATTTGTCAGAACGTTCCAGGCTTTAAAATTTTTATTTATTTGGCATATGAGCACTTTTTGTGCTTTGAAAACATTTGTGACTATTTCAAAGAATACTATGTTCTTTGTACCACTATATATATGGTGCAAACTGTTAATTTTTTCACTTTTTTCATGTACTAGAAGATTCCCTAAATGCTACTTTATGATAAGGTTAGAGCATAGATCCTGAGAATTAACTTCATGCTACCTGAAATCGTAAAAATTGTATTATTTTTCTCCCTAGTTATACTTTGTGTTGTAAGTAGTGCAAACAACACTGGTCATAAGATAGGGTTGTGTTTCCACTTGGTCTCTGTTTTTCAAAAGTATCAAATGCTTTAATGTTAGTTTTGCCCAACCCCAATCCAATGAAATATACTCTTCAGTGTATTTCGATCCTAATGCATCTATTGCAACCTAATGCAACAGTTTGCACCATATATACAGTGGTACAAAGAACATAGTATTCTTTGAAACAGTGACAAATGTTTTCAAAGCACAAAAAGTGCTCAAAAAGTGATCTATTGCTTTGTGACAAATCACCTAAAAACTCACCTAAACAAATCACCTAAAAGTGCCTTCAAACAGCCACCATTTATTATCACAATTCTGTGAGTTGACTGGGTGGGTCTTCTGACATCTCAGCTAGGATAACTAAGCCTATCTCTCCATCTTCCAGGAAGTAGAACTGTGCTGCTTCATAAGTCTGAGTTCATATGACAGCTAGATTCAAAAGGATGAAATCAGTAGAGGTAGACCTATTGATGCCTTGTCTTAGAAGTCACATATTCTATTGGCCAAAGCAAATCACAAGGCCACCACAAATTCAAGGAGATGAAGAAATAGACTCTACCTCTCTTGATTGGGTGAGTAGCGTTGTCACTTTCTAGGATGGTAGAAATTTGGGGCCATATTTAACCATCTTCCACCTCTGGGAAATAAGAAAGTTAATAAACATGGGTGCCATATAATCAATTACCACAAATAAATCAAAATCCCGAGAAACTAGAAAAACACAATCCATTAAACCAAAAAAAATTATTATTATTATTATTATTATTATTTTGAAACGGAGTCTTGCTCTGTTGCTCAGGCTGGAGTGCAGTGGCACAGTCTCAGCTCACTGCAACCTTCACCTCCCAGGTTCAAGCAATTCTCCTGCCTCAGCTTCCTGAGCAGCTGGGATTACAGGCGTGCACCACCAGGCCTGGCTAATTTTTGTATTCTTAGTAGAGATGGGGGATTCACCATGTTGGCCAGGCTGGTTTCAAACTCCTGACCTCAGGTGATCTGCCTGCCTCGGCATCCCAAAGTGCTGGGATTACAGGCATGAGCCACAGTGCCCGACTCAAACAAAAATTTTTAAACTGGCAAAATTGTAACAGACACTTAACCAAAAAGCAGATATATAAATAGGCACATATAAAGACATTCAATATTAGTCATCAGGGAAATGCAAATTAAAATTACATATATCAAAACATCACGTTGTATCCCATAAATATATATAATTATTATTCCTTAGTGAAAAAAATTTTAAATGTTAAACCACAATGAAATAACACACTTTATTTATTCTTTCATTCATTCACTCAACTTACATGTATTTTCCCCATACCAGGCTTTGTGATAAGCAATTTTTATACAAATATGTCATGTTTCTTAAAACTCCCAATAGATTTGAAAAATTGATGGCAAAACAGAGTAATGATTATCGTAATAGAGAATGCACAAAATGTATAAAGATACAGAGGAAGCAGTGACTAAACTTTTGGGACACTAGACAAAGAGAAGAAAATTGAATCTCTAGATAGTCATGAAGGAAGGGTGGGAGTTGACAAGAAATGTAAAGGACAACGGATATTCCAGGAAAAGAAATAAGCCTGTGGCATAGCACAGAGGCATGGCAGAGCACAGCAGGTTGGGGGAAGTACAAAGAAGCTTGGCCTGCAAGGGAAAGGAGCAAGTTTCACTGTGATTGATAGGTAGGGGAGCAGTACATTAGGCAATGAGATATGATTGCCTTTCCTACTCTACTGTTTGATTCTTGGTGGGTGAACACAAATGATAACTCCTCCATCAAGATCTTTAATCTTCCCTTTCTCCCCTTCCCCCATGTAAGAAAAAAAATCCCACCTTCCCTTGATCTTCAAAAATACTATATTTGTATACTTATCATTTTTTTTTAAGATAGTCTTGCTGTGTTGCCCAGGCTGGAGTGCAGTGGTGCAATCACAGCTCACCCCAAACTCCACCTCCTGAGTTCAAGCGATTTTCCTGCCTCAGCCTCCCGAGTAGCTGGGACTACAGGTGCGCACCACCGTACCTGGCTAACTTTTGTATTTTTAGTAGAAACGGGGTTTCACTATGTTGGACAGGCTGGTCTCGACCTCCTGACCTTGTGATCCACCCGCCTCAGCCTCCCAAAGTGCTGGGATTACAGGCATGAACCACTGCGCCCAGTCACTGATTAACTTTTACTTCATATTTAGATTATACTCATGCCTAATCTTTTATATTATTAGACTGATGGCCTCTGTTAACATAGGACTTAGGTCATTGCCCTTTTTCCTCAATACTTAGCAAAACAGGGTTTCCCTATGTTACACAGACTGATCTTGAACTCCTGGGCTCAGGTGATCTTCCTACCTTGGCCTCCCAAAGTGCTGTGATTACAAACACGAGCCACTGCACTCAGCCAAGATTCTTTTTTTTTTTTTTTGAGACGGAGTCTCACTCTGTAGCCAGGCTGGAGTGCAGTGGCGTAATCTCGGGCTCACTGCAACCTTCACCTCCACAGTTCAGGCAATACTCCTGCCTCAGCCTCCCGAGTAGCTGGTACTGCAGGTGAGTGCCAACACGCCCGGCTCTTTTTTGTACTTTTTTGTATTTTTAGTAGAGACAGGGTTTCACCATGTTGGCCAGGATGGTCTCGAACTCCAGATCTCATGATCCGCCCATCTAGGCCTCCCAAAGTGCTGGGATTACAGGCGTGAACCACCATGCCCAGCCAAGATTCTTTACCTCTATAGGTCACCAATAATTGCTTGTTAAATTTTTACTGAATTAATTACTTTTTGGTACAGATGCTGATATGTTAGAAAGAGAAGACCAAATACAGGATAATTTGCTGCAATTGTTTCATAGATTTTTAGTAGAAATGAAACTCAAATTGTCAATCTCATATACTGTAGGTTTTCTTTAAAATCAAGTAATTTTATGCATTTTTAAATGTTTAGCTTTTTGGTATATATTTTTAAATTTTAGAATGTTTATAATTTAAAATATGGATTCCTTTCACGCCAGATTTTAAGTTGAACTCAGCTTTCTTGGACTTACACACTAGAATTTGCTCTCAGTACTGGCTTTATGTCCTGGAATCACATTCTAGCTGTAATTCAGAAGAGATGTGTTAAATACATTAGCAATGTGACATAAGACATGCATTTATATATGCACCAATGATAAACTCTTATACTGTGACAACTCTCACAGAATGGGCTTGGGGATAATGGGGAATAATTTGTTTCAGCATCTATTTGACCTAAGCATTATATATTAATTTTTGGAATAAAACTACACAAAACAAGGCTTGGCTAAAGCTTCTTGGCTGGTAGAAACGTGGAGATAGAGTAAAAAAACATAGAGGAGTTAATACTTAGTGTATATGAGACCTGTAGCTATTAAGAACAATCTGGATTATTCAATAAAGGAAAAGTTTTTTAATTCACAAAATTAACAAAGTTCATTGAGCATCTATTATGTGTGGCATACACAAGGGCTTTCATTATTTAGCTATATTCAGATAAAAGCTTTCACTTCCTGTTTTATATTACATGTCTGGAGAGACTTAGTTTCTACCTAGAACTAAAGAACACTTAAATAATTTATTCCTAGGTACAGAGATTTATCCTCTAACTCCTGTCAATCTTTCTCCATCAATCAGGCCAGTCCCTAAATAAACAGATGGGATTTTCAGCAAGCTCTGATGGCCAGCAGGCATAGTTGAGCCAAGAATGAAAATTAATTCCATAGACAATGACCTTCTTCTGAAAATGCTTACATAGTCAAGGTTTGCATTCAATCATTCAAGGAAGATGTATTCCACTTGATTTAAAAGAGGACTTTCCTTCTATTACTATATTGCTTGCTATTGAACAGAAACTCATAGGGAGGGTATTTGTCAGAAAACAGTGTTCTCTGCCTCTTTCTAAAGAATGAGGTACAGGTCATTTAAAATACAATTTCTTCATTTGGAAAATAGGGTAGCAACACTCATCTCTTCTCTAACTGCAATGATAGTATTTGATACATCAAGAACCACAATAATTTGTCATGTATTTTGAGTATAGCAGACTCAGATATCTGTACCATATTTCAAATTGTCTGCAATTTATATATTGCAGGTTTTCTTTAAAATCAAGTAATTTTATACATTTTTAAATGTTACAATTTATTAACTTTATTTTAGTAGATTCTGAAATAACTTTTAAAAAGTATAACTCCCTTTTTACATGCAAACAGACTAAAATTCAGCAATGTTAAGAGAGTTTACCCAAGGTAACATTTCAAGTAACTGCTAGAAAAAAGATTTAGAACTGTGTGTCCTGACTTCAAATTCAGAGCTCTCTTAACCCTTCCATCTCTCCCTCTCCAGGAAATGCTATCTATTGTCACAGTATTCTCTCCAGATTGTTCAGTGTGTCTTGTAACCTTCTTTATAAATTCTACCAATTTCAAACTAGACTTTTCTACCTCCAGTCAACAAAAGCCTCATAGCCATATCACCTCCAAGGAAATCAGTCATCTACTCCAAAAGAAACTGACTTATAACCAAAAATAGCCCTTCATTGTTTTATCAGTGATTAAAGCAATTTTTACCTAGAAACATTTAGAATCAGGCACCAAACCATACTGCTCTACTTTTTAAACATATTTTTAATGAAATGAAAACATAAATGGTATCAATATAGCCTTCCAACTTTAGCTGAATATAACAACTAAGTTGGGATCTTTTCTCAACCTACAAAAGTAATTAATTCGCCACCTGGCTTCATGCCTCAAAAGGATTAAATATAAAACATGAAAATTGCTTTCAGTTAAGGGGCAGTGAGATGAGATCACATGAGAACTTAGTAAAAGACGCGCAAAATCAAAGACAGCACATTGGCAGCAGGTCAGGGGGACCTGTTTAAGCACAGCTACTCTCATGATTCAAACAATTGACATTTACATGGACTTACAAATAAGCAGGCTCAGTCAAGAAAGTGTCCCCAGTTTCTACTTTTCAGAAACTACTGGGGAGAATTGTATTTACTCTAGAGTTTTGTCCTTATTGGCCACCAACAGGTTTTTAGAACTAAGTATCATTGGTATAAAGGAAAAGACAACACTATTTCCCATCCCCCAAATTAAAAATAACTGTAGAAGACAAGTAAATGATTCATGTTCTCTAGAATCCTAAATTTCCTTTTTTAACCCTTAAAAGGAGGATTCAGATCACATTCTTATTTGTTTCCTTCTTCCCACTGCACGTCTTGGCACATAACAGGCTTTCCAAAAAATATTTGATGTCAGAATCATCAGGGTTGTAAGCCAGAGTCATCCACAAATGAAATGTATCATTTGGTGAGCCAGTATAATAGAGTCAGGGATTAGACTCTGGAGTCAGACTGTCCAGGACAAACACTCACTCTGTTGCTTACTAGCTTTATGACCTAACTCATTATTAAAAAGGAATAAAAGTGTTAGGAATTCATTAAATAAAGCATGGCACATAATAAACTTAGCACAGTATCCAGCACATAGTAAGTGCCTAATAAACATTATCATTTACTGTTATTGTAATTGGTCTGGAATCCAGCAGGGTATTTATCAACTTTAATCATTATGTCTTTATGACTCACAGAGAGAAATATGGGATGAATGATGGTTCTATTAGGTGAATACCAACTGGATAAGTGATGGTATGAAACATTGATGAAAAATGATTCAGGGAGTTTTCAGGAGCTATACCTCAGTGGTCTCCTTTTGGCCTCTTCTGATCAATATTTTTGTCGGTGTTTTGGTTAGTGATTTATCACATTTAAAGTCTACCTAACATATCTTGTACAAAATGGCATCTAACATTACCCAATTCAGCCATTCTTAGCTTCTCTCTAAAATATCTGTGAAAAAATAAACAAAATACCAAAAACTGAAGAGCAATGAATTGTGGAAATTCAAGAGGTGTTTGTACTATCAATACAACTTAAGAAGCTTCTACAGAAATGTATCACAGTCAATACTAGCCTAAAATATATTCATGTGATTCAATTTATTGATTGCCTATATGCACTCAACATTATTCTGGGATCTTGGGATTTATCAGTGAACAAAACAAATATCTCATCCAGATAGAGCATGGGGATAGAGAAACATTAATCATAATAAATAAAATATAATATATGGTGTATTAAATTGTGTTAAGTGCTATGAAATAAAATGGGCAGCAGAAGGAAATATTGGCAGAGGATGGGGGTGCAGAATCAAACAGGTGGTCAGGGAAGGCCACCTCATTGAGAAGGTTACATTTGAACCAAGGGCCAAAGAAAGCTTGAAGGAAGTGAGCAAGCTGACTGTGCAAACATCTGAGGTGAGGGGGGATCATTCCAGGTAGAGAGCAGAACTGAAGTAAAGGCTCCAAGGTGGGAAGAAAGAAGGAAACAACATGTATCGTCTCTGTTCACGTTTGTCACTAAGTGGAAAAAGAAAAACTGAACAAAAGGAGTTTGTTTTGGAAAACAGGAATAATGTATACGTTGAATAAGACAGTCAAAATCAAAATTCAAAACAGAACAAACTGATTAAGATAAAATTTAATGGGCATAAATGTAAAGTATCCCAACTGAGTTTTTTTGTTTTTTGTTTTAAAAGCTATACCTAACTATAATATAGCAAAGATATAGCCTAACAACAGGATATGTCGCCCAGGCTGGAGTTCAGTGGCCGGATCTCAGCTCACTGCAAGCTCCACCTCCCGGGTTCGCGCCATTCTCCTGCCTCAGCCTCCCAAGTAGGTGGGACTACAGGCGCCCGCCACCTCGCCCGGCGAGTTTTTTGTATTTTAGTAGAGACGGGGTTTCACCGTGTTAGCCAGGATGGTCTTGATCTCCTGACCTTGTGATCCGCCCGTCTCGGCTTCCCAAAGTGCTGGGATTACAGGCTTGAGCCACCGCGCCCAGCCTTTCAGCTGATTTTTAAAAGTCCAATTTGAGTCAACACTGGGAATGGCTGCCAAAATGGCTCTAGTATTAAAATGTAATATGCCACACCAGGAAGTTAATATTTTGGTCCATCTACATAGTTGGTCAAAACCGGAGAGTATATTGATCAGTCTGTGTCCCACACTTAAAAATGTACTCAGAGGAATGCAAACACTGTTAGGAGACTAGTAGCCTGACATTGGAGAAAGAGATTATAAGACTAAAACTGAGAAGGTAGAAAAGGAAAAGCATGGAGTATGAATAAGAAAATGTTTAAGTAGTCATTAGTACAGACATATAACACTTTCAGACAGTTTTTCTTGCGTAACCTTCACAATTTGCAGAGCAATTATTTGTTGCTGCCTTTGTTTCTCTGGGATTTTTGTTTTGTTCTGTTATGTGGGGTTTTTTTATTATCTCACTTTTTAGGACAAAAATTGAGCCTTAAAAGTTCTGCACATGTGCATAAGGAGGCAAGGAGGAGGATATTTACAGTAGTATTATTTCTTATACCGAAAAATGAATAGGATCTAAAGATCCATAAGTAGAAACATAGATAAGCAGAAAGGTTAAATGAATGAACCAGATCTATATAGAGCTATACAGGTCACAAAAGGAAAGTTGAGTGAAAAAAAAACAAGTTGCAGAATGGTATATGCAATATGATGTCACGTATGAACATTAGCAAAACAGATTATGTACACATATATGTATACATACATACATATATGCATGTATATATGTATATACATCTATATATAATATATATTACATCTATATATATTATGTATACATCTATATAATATTATATATATTATAGATGTATATACATATATCTGTATATATACACACATACATATATATATTTATCTGTGTTTCTTCTTTCAAGAATTGCATTCCTCTTTGTCATTTCACTTTCTCCTCTGTCCAGATCTACCTATTTGCTCTTTTCTGGGAACTTGGTGAAGTCCTCACAAAGATGAGTCTTGTCCTGGGAGGAAAGTAAATAGGAAGACCTATCTAGAAAAACTTGTCAGCTGCATTTTCAACTTTATTTTTCTCATGTACCTTACCTATATATCCTTGCTTAGAATGCCCATTGCCATTGCCTGATAGATCCTTACCCAATCTTTAAGATCCAATTTAAACCAATCCTCTAAAACACTTTCCTAATCACCCCTATTTAAAATTTATTTCTCCTTTCTCTTATTCCCTTAACATCTTGCCTGACCACAATTTTAGCATGTCTTATAAAATGATTTATGTATATCTGTCTTCGCACTAAAATGACTGCCCTTAGAGACCATGGCCTTTATCTTGCTTGTTATTGAATTCTTCCTCAGCATCACAGGAAGTGCTTAACAAATATTTGTTTATCTCAACTTAACCTTTAGCCTTTGTTGTCTGAAGGCTTTTTGATATCTTGACACCATGTTATGGAGCCAATGACTTTGTTTTCCATTGCCCTAAAACTAGCTTTGTGATCTGTACATTAGATCTAACTAAACCCTGCATCAATTGCTTGTCCTATTCTCTACCTTGGTAGACTTCTCCTTACTTTATATACCCATCAGCTCTTTCCTGAAATAACTCTCACCTCCACTGTTCCACTCTGTGGGTGTGTGCTTACTTCCATGTGTGTGACTCTATGTTTCTTCTTTCAAACCAATTTTAATTATTTCCAATATTGAGAACTGTAAACTTGTCATCAACAGGATTGCATTATGCCTACTTTTTTCAGTTACTTCAATGCTAATAAAAATTCACTATATGCAATCTTAGCAGATAATATCAGCAAGAATCAATAAACTGCTTTTAAATGGATTTTTCCAATTAATTGCAGGATTAAAAAGCTATTGGAGTTGAAAGAAATATTACTGGAGGCTCGGAGTTTTCTGAAAGACATTCTGAATTAGCAGATAAAGTGGAGCTTTCTTAGATAGCTAATTTACAAATGAATCAAGTTGAATAATAACCAACTCCAAAAGAATCTCACTTGTGTAATATAATTCTGATTTTTAACAGATATTTTCTTAGTAACCAGAACAACCAGTTCACATTGTATTTTTCTCTCACTCTTTCTAGGTTAATTTTTGTCCTTAATGAAGCACATCCTTTAGTAGTTCTTTCAGAAAAATTTGTGGGTGGTAAACTAACATAGTCTTTTAAAAAATGATTTATTTTGCCCTCCATTTTGGATGATACTTTTGCCCAAGAATATTATTCTCCTTGTCTTGTGGCTTTTATTACTAACAGAAGTCTAATGTCACTTTAATCACCATTCCTTTGGCAGTAATCTGTCTTTTCCCTCCACTTATGTTTCAACATTTTCTATTTATAATTGTTACTCTCCATTTTTACTATATATCTCTAAGTTTAAATGTATTTTTATCACCTAGTCATTGCACATGTATTTTTATTCTAAGAACTCAGCTCTTTTCTGTCTAGCTAAATTAATAGCCCTTAGCTTCATTGTTAGAACCTGTTAGAACAACCTGGATAGCTTTCTCTATTTCTAGAAAATTATCAGAGTCATCTCTTCAAATCTAATTTTTAAAATTATCCTAGATGACTACTAAACATAAATTAGAACATATCAGTCTGATGATCTGTTGCTCTTAACTGTTCTTTCTCTTGCTCTTAACTGTTCTTTCACATTTTTAATTATTCATCTCTCTTTTCTCCATATAGTGTGCTGGGTAAATTCCTATCTATTAACCATGCCTTATCCTCTATGTAGTGTTCTGGGTAAAGCCCCATCAATACTATCTTCCAATTTATTCCATATACATATATATATATGGGTTTTTTTTGGTTTTTTTTTTTCCCGAGATGGAGTCTCCCTCTGTCACCCAGGATGGAATGCAGTGGCACAATCTTGGCTCACTGCAACCTCCACCTCCTGGGTTCAAGCAATTCTTCTGCCTCAGTCTCCTAAGTAGCTGAAGTTACAGATGTCCACCACCATGCCCGGCTAATTTTTGTATTTTTAGTAGAGATGGGGTTTCAATATGTTGGCCAGGCTGGTCTCAAACTCCTGACCTCAAGTGATCCACCCACCTCGGTCTCCCAAAGTGCTGGGATTACAGGAGTGAGCCACCGGGCCCAGCCAATTTAGAGTCTTGATATGTTTTATAATTTGGTTTGCAGATTCATTTTTAGTGGAAAGTGTTCTCCCTGTCTCCAGTCTACCCATTCTTTCCAATCTAGCAGTTTTGTGAACCCTCTGCATAACCTACTATTCAATAGTGGGAAACCAGTTTAGAAACTTTTATTAGGGGCTTAGGGGTCCCACCTTGTAGTAATAATGAATGTATAGTTTTTCTCAGATCTTGCCTTTAAGCTAATCCAGATCCTCCTGCCTCTGCCCAAATTTAATATAGCTCTAGGCAACTGTTATTAGCAACTCTTTATAGCCTCCTTCATAGGAAAGAGCCATGTAGCCCTTAATTTCAAGTGATATCCCTAGCTCTAGTGCTCTATCTTGTGTAAAGTTTTATTCTTCCTGTACCTGATACCAACTCCTAAGAGTCCCACAGCTTTAGCGTCTCTCAATACTTTGCCATTATGTTCTCTTTGTAGTCCATGAAACATGCCTCTTGAGCATGATTATGTCCTTTTAGTTTCTTTTTTTATGTTTCCTGTCACTTATAAGCGTTTGTAGCTAGAGTCAGGGGAATGGTGCCTGATGTCTATCCTGTCATCATTTACATTCCAGCTCTCCTTGAAGGAATTATGCTCATCTCAATGGAAACTTTCCCTCTTTCTCTACTAGTCTAAATTGGGAATGTCACCTTATGAGATTTGAGTTCCTTCAAATGAGTCCAAGATGATGACCATTGTTCCTCAGATGGACGGAATTGGTCTGGTGCATGTTCATACACTCTTTAATCCCAGTTAAATACCTGAAAAGTATGTGTACGCTATTCTCTATTGACAATGGTGCACTAGCATCATTTCATACAATCATTTGGAACTTCCTATTTAAATCCACTGAGTTAATAATAGATGGGTACATCCTCTCTGTCTTGAAATAACTTGACACTTCACAAGGTCTGGAAAACTGATTTTCTTGAACCTTGACTGAGTGGATTGGAGTGAGCACCTGGAGGGTTAGGTTCTCCTTTGTTTTCATCTGGTGAACTGACCATTACACAAGCAATCTATTCCCTTGGTGGAAACTGCAGAATATCTATGAGGCTCCTTGAAAGGGCAGAATGGACACTTATCTTCAAGCTGTATCTGTGTTACAAAAATGCTGTTTTTACTTAGGTTATATGTTTACGCTGGTAGAGTTTTGAGTAGGCTAATGGAATGTGGCTGTGAGATACAGAATGTATTATAGAAAGAGTCAGTAATTGGCTGATAACACAGCAAGCTGGTAACCCATAGCAACAATCACCATTCTCAAACAGCAGTTTCAAAAATATTTAAGAATTTAACCACTACTTTTTCAATACCATTTCTCCATAATATTTATATGGATTTATTTGTATAGCAAAGATGAAAAAGAGAAGAAGGTATTAATGGAGAACAAAGAAACAAATATAAATAGAGAACAAAAACAGATAATAAAAGCTCTAGTCAAGAATCTCCCACTTTTGACTTTTAGTAGCACTTCAAGTGCATCACATAATTTCTCTGTCTAAAAGGTAGAAATGCTAATATTTGCCATATCTTCAACTGATACTCTTCGAACAACTAAAATTAAGACTCAACATCAACACAGTAGAGTGCTATTTTTACTAACATTTTTCAAAGCTTTCTACACTTTTTATTCCATTTGAAAATAATTGCTTAATTACATGAAAAGACATGAACACCTGACCAAAATAAGATTTCACACCCTGTGGGAGAATTCACATAGAGCTGTCCCATGAATTTACAGAGGGAATAAATTGGACCTATAAACTTGGAGCCTGAGGTCAGGTTTATTCCAATCTAAAGCTTTTTCCAACTGTAAGGAAATTTTAACCTTGTTTTATGAGATGAAAAAGTCATCAAACATACTGCTCTTATACAACTGAGTGACTCAAAGTGCTATTTCTCTCAGCAATTATCATATGAGCTACAGGAATCAAGTGAATTCAGGGGATGCTATGGGCCACTGTAAAAGGCCAGTGCTGATGTTTTAAATGAAATCACTGAGCATTGTCAAATGAAGACTTGCATTATCAACAGTGCTAGCATGTGAAAAAGGCACCATGTCTCTGGCTACCTATTTATCATCAATGTGTGTTGGGAGTGGAGGAGGATGGGTTTAGAGTGGTTGCTTTCTCCATTTTTTTTTTTTTACCATGCTTATTTTTAAAACATCTTCAAGGGTCATTAATGATTGGTGACTGCAGATTTGCCAAATTCAGTGGTCTTTCCTCAAACCTAAACTACTGTAATGTCTCTGAAGCATAAATGACACTCGTTTCAAAACACCTAATGCACCTGGCCAGTAAGGACACAGCACCTGCCAGATACTTACCTCTGATAATCCTAGATCTACTCCTATGTTCCTACTATCATCTCTATGTTGAAGACTCCCAAAACTAAATGCCTAGCCCCAACCTCTCTGCAATCTTTACATTCCCATTTCTAACTCCAATCTTTACATTTACATTTCCAAAAGCTTTCACTGAAACAACCTATCAACTCAACATGTCCCTGAACACTCTACAGGGGAACCACCCATTAACTCTCCATTTAGTAACAGTGTTAAGTCTTCATGTAGTGCTTCTTATAATCAAATCTTCCCTTCTGGTTCTTGTTATTTTTCTGTCTGTTGTTCACTACTTCCATGCAGGTCTCTGTTATTTTCACCAACACTACTACAGTCACCTCCTAACTGTTCTCAATAGCTCCTCTTTGCCAGCCTGATGAATTCAAAATCCCAGGAATATGGCTAGGATTCCCGTGTGCACACACACTTACCCTGACTAGACTTGTCTACCTCAGCTCCTCCACACACTCTCAACATTCCTATGAAACCAAGCCACTTGTTAGTCCCTAAATCACTGATTGTCCCCTCTGACATTGCTGATGTCTATTCTTCCAGAGTTTCCATAATTGCCTCCTGTTATGGACTGAATCATGTCTCCCTGAAATTCATCTATTGAAGCCCTAATCTCCAGTGTGACTATACTTGGTAACAGAGCCTTTAAAGAAGTAATTAAGGTTAAATAAAGTCATAAGTGTTGGTCACTTATCCAATATAACTACTGTCTGTGCAAAAGGAAGAGACACTAGAAGTGTGCATGCACAGAGGACTGGCCATATGAGGACACAGTGAGAAGGCAGCCACAGCACAAGCCACAGAAGGAGGCTCACAAAGAAAACAAATCTGCTGACACCCTGATCTTGGGCTTCCAGGCTCCAGAATTGTAAGAAATAAGTTTCTGTTTTTTAAGCTACCCAGTCTGTGGTATTTTGTTTTGGAAGACCAAACAGACTCATACCCCACCTCTGCCATGAAATCCTTCTGAATGAACTGTCCCCTCTGTGGAGCCCTTTAACACTTTCTTCTGGACTGCTTTCATGGTACTCCTTTTTCTAAAAAACTTTCTGTCTTACAGTAATTTTAGAAATAACAGAAAAGTTACAGAAATAGAACAGAGAGTTCTTGAACGTCCTTCACGCAGCTTCCTCTGTTAACATCTTACAAAACCAGGAAAGGAACATTCATACAATACTATCAACTACAACCTCATTCTAGTTTCACCACCTTTTTCTCTGATGTCCCTTTCTTGGTCCAGAGCAATACAGAAGCCCACATTGCATTTGGTTTCCCGGCCTCCTTAGACTCCTTCACTCTGTGATACTTCCTGAGTCTCGTCTTGTTTTTCATGACCTTTACATTTCTGAAAAGTACTGGAGAGCTACTTTTTAGGCTGGCTCTCAGTTTGAGTGATGCTTTCTCATGATTCAATTGAGATTATGCACTCTTGACAAGAACACGATAGAAGTGAGGCTGTACCCTTCTCAGGACATCATAGTGATGGTGACCAGGAACATGGTGACAATATGTCTTATTTGGGTTGACGGTAAACAGAATTCTTCACTGTATAGTCACTATTTTCCTTTTATAATTAATAAAGAGTTGGAGGGAGAAAATTTAAAATTATTCAAATATTCCATTTCCCATCAAACTTTTGCCCATGAATTTTAGCTTCCAACAATGAATCTTGCCTACAACAATTACTACTGCAGTGTATACCCAATGGTTATTATTTTATTTTTCTCACTTCTTTTACTTCAGTAATTGGATTTCTTCTATGAGGAAGTGTTTTCCTTTCTCCTTCATTAATTTATTCAATTATTTAAATCAGTATGGACTCATGAATATTTATTTTATGAGTTATAATCCATCACTATCATTATTTACTTTGTTCCTCAAATTGTTTCAGCTCTGGCCTTTGGTTCTGGAGCTTCTTAAATTTGACTACTTGTCCCTTTCTATCTTTAAAGCCAGCAATGGCTGATTAAGTCATCCTCACATTGCATCACTCTGACACTGACTGTCCTACCTTCCTCTTTCACTTATAATGAGTTTTATTATTACATTGGACCCACACAGATAATCGAAAAGAATCTCGATTTTAAAGTGAGCTGATCAGCAATCTCAATTCCACCTGCAACTTTAATTCCTCCTTGCCGTGTAACATAACACACTCATGGGTTCTGGAAATTAGGACATGTATATTTTGAGAGGGGTGAGCATTCATCTGTCTCCCACAACACTTATGCTTCCATTCTAATCCAACACTTCAAGGCTCACTCTATCCTTTCCCTTTCTTTATTTGAAACTTCTTTCTCTGACAATGAGAAACCTGGCTCTCATTATCTATGACATATTTACTTATTTGCTCAATCCTTATACACACATTAGTTTCAGAATTGCTGCCCCATACCCTGTAAGGAAAAAAAACTCAGTAACTATAATACAGTATTTGTGCACAGTTCTATTTGTTTAATCTCCGATATACAGCCAAAATTCTATTTCCCAAAATTACTTAGGTTAGTCTTTCTCTTTCCCACCACCTTCACTGGGGTGACATCACTCAATTGCAGCACAGTTAGGTCACTTGTTACTTCTCGTATTCCATTTGGAGGTCTCCCCACATGAAGGTCAGTTCTAATGTATTTGTTGGGGGGAATTATATGAGGAACAAAAGGATTTTCATCCAAATACACTTTTACTAGAAAATCAGCAATGTCATATGTGCAAGCCAGGATTTCCTGTTGATAAATAAGAAACCAACTGCTCAACAACAGCTCAATAAATATGTCCTGCAGAGGTTTCAAACCAGTGGACAGCAGGCCAAACACAGCCAACAGACCATTTATTTGAAGTGCTATCTTCCAATATTAAGCCACCCTTTTTCACCTCAATAAAACCACTCACAAAATTACCAATTTTCACTCATTTCCTGAAAAATTAACATGATATTAATTGGCCCATGGCAAAAAGTAGCTGCCTCCTTCCAACAAATAATAAACTCTTTGATTTACCACCATCTTTTTATTTCCCAGGCCAGACCACTTCATTCCTGTTCTGCCTAGGCCCTATATGCATTTGAGTTTGTATCCACTGATAAAGAGTTTAGCATGGATGCTAATACAGGTGGAGAGCCCTCCAATCCAAGAAAATCAGAAATCTGAAACACTTTCAGTCCTAAGTATTTTTGAATAAGAGATACTCAACCTGCAGGTAACCAACTCAGTTTGGATTAACATTTTTAAAACAGTAGGTAATATTTGTTATTTTACATGCCAGGAATTTTACTAAGTACTTTATATACATTACATCATTTAAATCCACAAAAAGCACTATGAAGTAAATAAAATCTTCCCATTTTACAAAAGAGAAAACTGAGGCCCCAAAGAAGTTAACTTGATTAAGGGCACACTGCTAAAATGTGACACTTTGAACAGGGCTTCAAAATACTTAAAGGTAACAGATCATGAAAAGAGGTGGAGCAATAACATAGAGATTAGAGAAGTCTGTGCATGAAAAGGTCAAAGAAAATCTAGAAAACAGAAACCTTGCAAAAAAATTAAATAGTACAGGAAAGAAAAAAAAAACAGAAGAACAGGAAAATTAAGTTATAAGGACACTCAACAACAAGAGCAAAAAGGCAAGACTAGATACAAAGCACAAAGCAAAAAAGGCAAGACTAAAAAGGAAGCTAAGGAGGCAAAGACCCAAGGCAACAGCGGCGGAGTGGGCACAGAACCACAGGCACTCTCAGCCCACACACTCACTGGACATAAAGTAATTCTCTAGCTTCCGTCACATTGCATTAAATCATTCTTGTTCAACTGATCTGCTTAGTACATCTGTTTCTAACTTCATCCACAGCAGTTGTGGATTGTCTGAAATAAATACTTTAGAATGTGGGTGAATGTCAGCTGGTCCTGTTTAGCTGCCCTATATGCCTTAGTAAAATTTCGTCAGTACCATATAGAGTCCCAGTGCCAAATTGTATTCCTCAGTCATTCCCTTGAACCTATTCTCTTTTTGTTTCTAACCCTCCTGCTTCCAGTTGGTACTTACCTTTTTGTTTCATTATTGTTATTCTTTCTTTGTACTCATTAGTATGCTGCTAAAACATTTAACAGAAGTATTCAAAAGGGAAAGAGGGAGGAGGGTGGGAGTGAAAGAAGGGAGAAAGGGAGAACAAGGAAAGAGAGAAGGAAGGGGGAACATAGAGAAGGAAAGAAAGGAGAAAAGAAAGAAAGAAAATTTCTGATTTGCTTGTAGCATTTGCCAATTCCCAGGGTGTAAATACTCCAGCCATGCTGATTTCAAGCTATCTTTAATGTCACCGAAAAAAGACTTGGGAAGAGATATGCAGTAAAACATCACTTTATAGGATTTCCATCATACCTTACATATACAAAAGATATACTAATAGTATAGATAATAGTAAAATGTAGACAAATACACACCAGTTTGAAGTATTTATTATTTTGTTTATATATTTAATCATACTTGATATTATTTGATTTTTCATAATGGCTGTGTTTTATAGTCAGCTAACAAAATACCTGAACATTTAACGATGGGTTCTCACGAGCCAGTGTCAGCCAGCTCAAGCACATCGCTGCTTATAACTTCAAACTTCTAGAGGACATGAAACACTTAGGTGGACTAAAAACCTTCTTTTCTGTTTTTTACAATTAAGTTTAATTTTTTTTTTTTTTTTTGAGACTGAATCTCCCTCTGTCACCCAGACTGGAGTGGACTGGTGCAATCTCAGCTCACTGCAACCTCTGCCTCCTGGGTTCAAGCAATTCTCCTGCCTCAGCCTCCTGAGTAGCTTGGGACTACAGGCACGTGCCACCATGCCCAGCTAATTTTTGCATTTTTAGTAGAGACAAGGTTTCACCATGTTGGCCAGGATGGTCTTGATCTCTTGACCTCGTGATCCACCTGCCTCGGCCTCCAAAAGTGCTGGGATTACAGGCATGAGCCACCGTGCTCAGCTGAGGTTTTTATTTTTTTAACAACATATTGCTCCACCAGAAACAAGCACATTAACTAGCTTAGTTCCTGTGGTTGGTTGGTTTATTCTTATCTCACTGAAGATGTTCTCTCTCTCTTTTTTTTTTTCAATTAAAAAAAACTGTGCTTCAAAATTTAAACCCAAGTCACACTTATCTCACAGGAAATTTATTCTAAGAAATGCTTTTCTAGGACAAGTTATCTGTTTTCCCTTAGTGTCCTCCAACACAGCGTATACATGCTAATTACTTAATTTCAGTTTATAATAATTGAAGTTCCGTTAATTTGTGAGATTACACCTAGATCACATACATACTCTAAAAATATTCCCAGTTGTATTCTAATTTTACTAACTGCCAAAGGTTTTCTGCAGTAATCTCAGTCACCCACTGGAGATGTTCTTAAGCCCTGAGAAGAGAGATCATCATTCAAAGAAATAGACAGCACTGAGCAAAAACACATTGCTGTCCATCCATCCTCATCTTTCAGTAATCAACAAGTGCTTTCAAAATACTATGAGTTAGATAGATCAATATGTTGATTAATCTTCTTTGAGTTTGAAATTCATCATCTAGATATTTTCCTCTTGTTTGTTGTATTATTCCTGGCAACAGTAACCAACTTCATTTTAATTGGTAGCCAATTGTTATAAAATTTTTGGTGACTGACACTATATTTTTGCCAAACAGAGTTGCCCAATGTTTTCCCCCCATAAAACAAACATATAAGTAGTTGAAAGAAAAAGCAAACAAACAGTTTACAAGTCTGAAAGCCCTAGAACTGAGGTGGTGTGCTGATATACTCGCAACAAAATTGCTTGATCTAATATTTAGGACATAAGCTAGATGCAAGCAACTCAGCACTCAACATAAAAGTTTTGCTAAGACTAATTTGATTTTAGAAAAGCAAAGTTGACCTAGGCATATTGACTTGAATCCATGGTAGGATTCTGCTAAATACCTGTAGAAGAGTCTGTGATTTGCTATCTGTGTGTAAAAACATACAAACAATCAGGCCAGGTGTGGTGACTCATGCCTGTAATCTCAGCACTTTGGGAGACCGAGGTGGGTGGATCACCTGAGGTTGGGAGTTTGAGACCAGGCTGACCAACATGGAGAAACTCCATCTCTACTAAAAATACCAAATTAGCCAGGAGTGGTGGTGCATGCCTGTAATCCCAGCTACTCGGGAGGCTGAGGCAGGAGAATCGCTTGAACCCAGGAGGTGGAGGTTGCAGTAAACCAAG